>NW_021941229.1:4462860-4805360 GCF_902148845.1 Salarias fasciatus | reverse complement strand
GCTGTTTGTGTCTGCGTCCGACACTCTTCGCTCCAAACAGCAGTGGACTAGTGTCACTTCATGAGCCCTCTGGCCTCTTCCTCAGTGAAGACATCCAGCGCACTGCGCCGTGGGTGAAGCGGATGTGGCCGGGACGTTGTTGAGCCTGGCCTCTGGTGGATAATCACATCTCGTCTGCAGCAAACCGTCTGTAATGTGCTGAAAGATGAAGCGTGCCGAGAGGAAAACAGGAACTGTCGGGAACAGAAACATTAAAAACCGTCTCTGAAGGGCAGGCTGGAAGCACCACACCCGCGTGCCTTTGAGCTGGAACACACAGGGAAGAGCTGGACTTTCGCTCTGTTTCTCTTCTCTTTCCAAACTGATGGAATCGGCTCGTTTTCTGACTTTCGTTCTGTCAACTCTCTGGTATTTCCGCTCCCCGGTGGACTTGACCTTGTTTCTGCCCTGTCCTCTTGTCCTCTGTCTGTCTGTGCAGGTGACCTCTTGTCTCTTGTGACTAAGCTGCTAGGCCACAGTCAGGATGTAGCGCCCGGTCATAGGTACGACCCCGGCGAGCTGCGGCGGTCCCAGGCCGCCCTGCTGGCTCAGATCGATAGCTTAATGCAAAAGAAGGACCTGGACTTTCCCGGTGCCTCGCTAGCGCTCCTCGCCCGGGGCGACCCGGTCCCGGTCCCGGTCCCGGTCTTGGTGAGGGACAGAGTTCACAGGTTCCACCAGCTGGAGGCCACGGCTGAAGCTCCAGCCGCGGGACAAGGTGGGTCCTGGACGCTGTCTCTGGTTTTCTCATCAGTCAGTTAAAAAACAGACGAGAGTCCCTTCAGTTTCTCATCTTTCTGTTTCATTCCAGTTTACTTTGTGTTTCTGTGACAGCAGAGCCCTTTCACCCTTGTTGTTTTCGACACCCGTCATGGTTTGAATCACCTTTTCCTTTGTAACATGTGGCCTATTGATAATTCTGCAGACAGGAGTTAAAAGGAAGTGTAGTTTTCCAGGAAGTGAGCAGCCGGTCACGATTCCCCGTACAGAGCCGAGCGGTGACGGAAGTGGAGGGAAATCAGCGGACTGGTGTGTGTGTGTGTGTGTGTGTGTGTGAACAGGGATTAAAGTTCAGTGCTCTCCATGTCAGCCTAATGCACGTCCAGCGGAGAGAGATCAGCTAAAAGGCTCTGCAAACATCCACAATGTGTACAGCTTCATCAAAATGTCTCATAAAACCTTGACAGAAGCGGCTGCACGCCGTGTTAAAGCATAGAAAACGCTGAGCAGCGGTGTGGCTGGACGGCGAGGGCGAAGGTGACGTGTGTGTTTCTGCTGCTGAGGCGTCTCCTGGAGGGAGCCTGAAGAGTTCTCTGCTTCTGATCAGTCGTGACTCAGACTGAATAAACTGAATAAACAGCCCAGCTGTTGGTTCGTTGCACTGCACTCAGTGTGTGTGTGTGTGTGTGTGTCCTGGTGACACTCACATCCTGTGTTTAGTCCATCTTTGGGGTTGTGTTGCGCTGATATTTATAATGAACTCTGGCACAGACTCTTCAGCTCAGTTGTTCAGATCAGACATGACCTTTATGACTCCACACCGTCTTTCCTCCGAGGATCCCGGTTTGTTTTTCGTCTTTGTTCCTTCCTCCGGTGACACGTTGCTCCACGCTGTCCCTTAAATCAGCGTCATCTCATGAACGCAGCATCTCCTCCACGCCGACGCAAACGATATTCAAACAACAGCGACAAGAAATGAAGTTGAAGCAGTTCAGTCTGGATTAGAATCACTTCTTCTCTGCAGCTCAGACCTGAGGAAACAGCAGCAGGGTCGGCACTTGGCTTCAGACACTCCCACGTTTTGTCTCTCATATGTATGTGTGTGTGCTCGTGTCCTCATTTCAACGTGTGTGTATTCCTTTGTGTTCATTCAGGATCGACACTCCGGTCAGCAACAGTAACGAAAGTCAGACAGATTTCTGGATGTGGACACAGTGTGTCACCTTTACCTGAGTGTGTGTGTGTGTGTGTGTGTGTGTGTGTGTGTGTTTGCACGTGTGTGTGTGTGTGTGTATGTGTGTGTGTAGACTTCCACTTCGAGCAGGTGGCGGGCTGGCCTCAGAGCCGCCTGGATCTGGGTCAGGTGTCTGGACTGGCCCTGGACTCGGATTCCAACCTGGTGATTTTCCACCGAGGAGACCACCGCTGGGAGATGACGTACGTTCCTCGCGCCGCGCCGCGCCTCTGGCCTCTCGGCTCCGCCTCCGTTCTGCCGAGCAGATCTAGAGCCGGTTTGTCGTTCTGCTCCGCAGCTCTTTCAACATGGAAGCTCAGTACCTGCAGCGGGCGCTGGGACCCATCCAGCAGTCCGCCATCTTGGTGGTTGATCCGGCGACGGGAAGAATCCTGAAGGCCTCGGGGAGAGACATGTGGGTGGCAGTCTGTGTGTGTGTGTGTCTATGTGTGTGTGTGAACCTTCAGTCATGCGTCGCTGTGATGTTTCAGGTTTTATCTGCCTCATGGGATAACCACAGACCAGGACAACAACTACTGGGTGACTGACGTGGCTCTTCATCAGGTCAGAGCTTCATCATCATCATCATTCCTTCAAAATCTCTCCAGGTTTCCAACCTGTTGTGTAGATTAGAAGATCTAATTGTGTGTGTGCGTGCATGTGCGTGCGTTCCCCAGGTGTTGAAGGTGAGCAGCGACGGCGGAGACGCCGCCCTGCTGACCCTGGGAGAAGCCTTCGTGCCGGGGAGCGACTCGGCGCACTTCTGCCAGCCCACCGACGTGGCCGTGGACCCCGCCAGCGGCAACGTGTTCGTGTCCGACGGCTACTGCAACTCCAGGATCCTCAAGTTCACCTCCGACGGCCGATACCTGACGCAGTGGGGGGCAGGTAACGCAAAAGATGAGCCTCTTTGCCAGAAACGCTCCAGACCGGCAGTTTATTCTTCGCGTTTACCAAGCCGTCTAATCCAGACGGAGACTCGCGCACACAGAGCTGTGTTGACATTTCCTGTGGACACAGCGCCGCGCGTCAGCCGAGAACCCAGAGACGGACTCGGACAGGAAGATGCTGAGCGGCGGAGAGCATCCGCCTCGCCTGCTCTGAGCAAACACAAGACGAATCAAACTCATGTAGACTCTCTTCAGATTCTGTTTCACAATATTCAGGTCAAACCAAACCGTGATCATGTCTCTGCAGGCTCTTCGGACCGGCGGCGGCGCCTCCCCTTCCAGATCCCCCACAGCCTGGCCTTCCTCCCGGACAAAGAGGAAGTGTGTGTGGCCGACCGGGAGAACGGCCGCATCCAGTGTTTCCTCGCCGGCAACGGCGAGTTCGTCAAGGAGATCAAGAGGGAGGAGTTCGGAGGGCAGGTGTTCGCCATCACGTACAGCCCCGCCGGAGGTCCGCCCGCCGCCGCGCTCTGACTGCTCTCCGGCGTGGATCCGTTCCTTGTGTGTGTGTGTGTGTGTGTGTGTGTGTTCACGTACCGTCTCTCTGCTCTCGCCTGAAGGCGGGCTGATCTTCGCCGTGAACGGAGGCTCCCTGTTCCCGTCGGGTCCCGTCAAAGGGTTCGTCATCGACTACTCCACCAAGGAGATTTTGGACACCTTCAGCCCGGATGAGGAGGTAAACACAGCCCAGAGGATTCTGCAGAGTAAACCGTCACTGTTATTTACATCCAGAAGTAAAGATAAAGGTGGAATTTTCAGAAGCTCAGTAAAGTGTCTTTTCCTTCCAGAACAAACTGTATGAGCAAAGTATGAGGGAAAACAAGATGCCGTTTCTGAGGCCGACCTGCCAGCTGCCCTCACTGACTCTGACTCCTCTGTTCTCGCCTCCTCAGCAGAATTTCCAGATGCCTCACGACATTGTCGAGGCGAAGGACGGCAGCGTTTTCGTGGGAGACGCAGACAGCCAGACCGTCTTCAAGTTCACTCCTGAGAGTAGGTCCATACAGATTTCCTTAACAGAGAAACGGGCTTGAGCTCTTTCTCCGGTCTTTTCACCTGAGAGATGTTTTTAATTTCAAATAACGGAGGGAAATAACTTCATAAGCCGTGTGATTGTTTGTGATTAAACATGTTTTGTGGCTCCAGAAGAGTTTTAATTAGTTGAAAGTGACAAAAGCAGCTCTTTCTATAGTAAAGCTTGCAAAACCGCTGCTCCAGTTTAACATTAAAGTCATATTTACTTGTTTTTTTTAAATATTTAAAATAATCTAATCGGAGATCCACTGATAAAAGGATCCAGTTCAGAGACTCAGCTCAGTCCTTTTCTTCTTTAAACTCTGAGTCGCTACAGACGTGTTATTTCCTGTTTTTCAGCCACAGATTTAGTTTGTTTCCTTCACCTGCATGAAGATAAACTGCCTCAGATCACATGTAATCACCTGTTGGTGGAGAGAATGGAGGCTGCCGCTCACAGATCACCCGATCGATCGCAGGAAGCCTCTGTCTTAACGCTGTCGCTGTTCTCTTCTGCTCAGAGTTGCATCGCTCTGTCAAGAAAGCTGGGATTGAGGTTCAAGAGCTCGAAGGCGAGTTTTCAGTCGTCTTAGGCTCCGTTTGCATGACAACGCTTTCAGTTGGTCCGTCCAGCGACCGGCAACTCATTCCTGCACGCTGTCAGTCGATCACATCAATAATCGATTGATCAACCTGTTTGAGGTTGGGAAAGAGGACCTGAAGCTGTCAATATGTTTTTAGGTCCCTTTACATGACGATGTGCTCCAAACTCCTGAAAACACTTTTTGAAAACGGCTTCCAGGTGCAACTTTTTGAAAACTCTCCATCTCCATGGAAACGGGAGAAAACTCCACTTTGTGAACCCGGCTGTGATCAATAGTTCTCATTCTCAATAGATGTAAAATAAACCAACAGCACCATCTCCTGACCCGACAAGCTAACTCCGTCCTTTTTAAGGCTTCGGCCGTTTCCATGGAAATGGATGTCGTTTTCAAATCACTGTCATGTAAAGGGAAAAACCTTTTCCCAAAGGAAAACACAAAACCAGAGTTCTCACCTGAAACGCTGTCGTGTGAACGAGGTCCAGGCTTCGTGCTGTTGCATGTGAGAGGCGGCACAGAAGCAGCTTCTGTCCAGATGTGGACCGCATTCGGCCTACGTGCATCCCGACCGCCGCTCGTCTGCTCGCTCGACGCTTCCCGTGTTTCACACCTGTGTCTCTCCGTCTGCGTAGAGGTGGAGACTTTCGTCCAGACGCGAGTGAAGCCGGATCACAACAAGTCGGCGACGGTGCAGCAGAAGCAGACGGACGCTCATCCTCCCCGCGCTCAGCTGCAGACGCAGAGCCGCCCAGCGGCGGCGGCGGCGGCGGAGCAGCAGCAGCTGAAGCAGAAGAGCCCCTCTTCCTCCTCCTCCTCCTCCTCCTCGCCCAGCAGGGGGCAGGGCCTGCTCCCCGCCGTCATCACCACGCTGCTGCTGGTGCCGCTGCTGCTCGTCGTCTCCATCGGCCTCTTCATCTGCTGGAGGAGAAACAGTACGTAGCCCCGCCGCCGCCTCCCCCCTCCCCCACTGCCTCCTCTTCTGTCGAGACGCCTCCAACCCGCGGCTCTCGTTCCTCCTCAGGTCGCTGCGAGGTCAAGTCTGAACCCAGCTCGGTGGAGGGCATTCTGGGAAAAATCAGAGGTGAATTGAAAACGCACTGCAGCACCGCGACAGAAATCCCGTCCCGTGTGTGACTGACCGTCTCCTCCTGCCTGCAGGCAAAGCGGTGGGCAGCCTCAATCTGGGGAACTTCTTCGCCTCCCATAAAGGCTACAGCCGCCAGGGCTTCGACCAGCTGAGCACGGAGGGCAGCGACCAGGAGCGCAACGAGGACAGCAGCGACTCGGAGAACGAGGAGTACTCGGCCCCGCCCCCTCAGCGGTCCTCGTAGACCCCGCCTCCTCCTCCTCCTCCGCCGCCGCCACCCGCTGCTTCCTCCGCTGAGATGTGGTTATTTATCAAACGTGTAGCTGTTGTGTCATCCGCCGCCCGTACTGTTTATATATTTAAATCCTGTAAATACAAACTGATCTGGCATCACTCCATCGCCGCCGTCCGATCAGCCTTAAGACGCCGCAGCAAACAATCCTCCCCCTGATTTGCACATTTCTCTTGTTTTGAGGATTGCTTTGAAACGAGCTGCGTTTTGTCTTTTCATTCCTTCTGAAACCCGGAAGAATCAAATCTTATTATTTGTATTTAAGCTTCGGAAAACCGCCGGGGCTCGGTTCCCCGCTCGCCGGCTCGCTGCTGCCGTTTTTATTTCTGTTCAACTTCAACAAATGAAAGTCTTTTTGATAGAAGGGGGGAGTGTCCAACCCGCTGCTCACCGTTTGCTCCATCCCTGAATCACAGGTCGGAGGTCAGAGCTTGTTTGGTGCTCAACACGTGGGGCGGGTCTCCTCTGGAGGTCGCTAGGCTTCCGTTTCCTTTCAGGATTTTTTTTCTTTTCTTTTTTTTTTTTATGTTGAAAACTCATTTCATCCACGTGTCTCTTCTGCACACGTCATTTCTAAATTTAAGTGTAACGGAGAAACAGTGTCGAGGTGAAAATAAGCTTTAACCCATAAAAAAAAAAAAAAAAAAAAAAACCCACAGTACCTGGAGCAGCAGCGGGTCAGACCTCCCGGCCTCCGACGGGAGAACCTCAGACGTGTTTTATAATGTGAAAAGAGAAACCCAGCATTGGAAGATGAACGACTACCTGCTCTTTGCGCCGCCCTCTGAATGTACGATCATTAAATGTAATCCTGGCTTCACTGACTACTGATTCCTCGCTCGGAGGCAGAAGCTTCTCGTGCTTGACGCCTCGGACGACCTGTAGCTGCCAGCAGGGTCATGAAGAACCTGCCAGTCCGTCGACTTCTCCTCCATCTTCCACTCATTTAGTTCTGTTTGTGTTCAGTGATTCTGTGCCTTTTTGCATCTTATTTGCCTTTTATTTTTATTATTATTATTATTATTATTATTATTATTGTTGTCGTCGTTTTGTTTCCATCACCTGCCATTACAGACATGCACCATGGGAGAAAACAGCTGCTGCTTGTACTTTATTGATCTCTACTCCTTCCAAGTGACCACATCATTGATATTATATATAATATATGAGTGAGTGAGTGTGTGAATGTGTGTGTGTGTGATTCCAATCAGCCATTCGGGGTGTCAAACATACGGCCGATCTCTCAAAGTGAACACTTTCATGTTTATGTAAAATCTACCGAACAGGAGCAGGAACACTCCTTTAAACTCCAAGACTCCTGAAGATCCTGTTATTCAAGTCAGTTCTTTTAGTGACGAACTTTCTCCCATTTGAACAGAATGTTAGAAATCGGCTTGTTGGGTTTATTTTTCTCAGTTTAGTCAAATAGTGAACTGTGGTGCATCACAGTCAGTCAGCAGCATGTACAGTTTGTAGCCAACATGTTCATCTCTTTTCTTCTGATCCTCATCCTCAAACCTCCCACCACCATTAAAAAAAAAACAAAAAAAACCTCCGATTAGCTGCACAGGAACAAAGAAGTGGTGTGTGGAGCAGGAAGACGTCGGACAGAGAAATCCTCCTGAGCACGACCGAGTGGAGGAGGACGAAAACTTTCTGTATTCTCAGGTTTCATTTCACTTCCTGTTTCTGCATTCCCTCCTCCATCCGTCCCTCCGTCCACCCCTCCATCCAGCAGGATCGGCCGTAACGTGTGAATGGATGTTTATTATCGGCATGCTCTAGATTTCTCATGTTAGAGTCACTCTCTGATATTTGTTGTGACACTGGTTTTGCTGCAAGAGTAACTATTTTCAGTAACTATGTTATTTGTGTAATAAAGTGTCTGCAAAGCAGCAGAGTGTGCTGGAGTTCTTACACCGACACCAGAAACCCTCAGTTACGTGGAAATAAAGCATTTTCACTGATTGTGTGTGTGTGTACATGTAGGACACATGTGATCACAGCAGCAGGATCTTTGTCTCAATGGGAGACGTTCTCCAGGTTGGCTGCAGCTCAGCAGCTTACAGGCTGTTAATCAGCTTTGGTTTGAGAATAGAAGCAGTAAGAAGTGGAGCAGTCTGAGAACACAGACAGTGGAGGCAGACAGACAGTGGAGACCGGCAGACCTCAGTGTGTTGAAGCTCCTTCAGGTGGGACTGTCCACTCCTCACGGCTGCAGGTGAGTCTCACATCCTATTTCATCTGCTTTCATTTAGTTTGTCAAAAGTGTGTAGAAAACTTTAGAGCTTCGTCTGAAGTTTTTAACATGCCTCACACACTGTTGAGTCTGTAAAATGATTCAGGAAGCCGGCGACTGTCTGTAGTGTTTTCAGAGTCACCATTCCGAAGGGGTCTTCTCTAGTTTTTTGACATTTCTGACATGAATCTTTCGATATGTTCAGCTGGGATCTATTTCTAGCTGTAGCTGATTGGCTCTGAATGAAATGCTGCAGCTTAATGGAGGCTCATTGAGCTCAGTGCACGTGGCAGCAGACACAGTCAGGACAATAGTTCTGCTTTAGTGGAAAAAACCTGCAATTGCACAACATCATCTGTCAGTGTTTTTACTTTGTACGGTAACATGATGAATCATCTCTGTTTGAGAACTGAAGCCTCTGTAGACAAATAGCCAGATTAAAACAGCTGAATGTTCAGTTTAATGACGATCAGAGTCCACTGTGTTGATGTGAGACGTGTTTTGAAAAATATTTTCACACCGACTGGGATCTTTGGCCTCCTGTGGATAAAAACGAAGCTTGTAAAATGGAGTGTGTGTGTTTGTGTTTTCTTGCAGTTGATGAGACTCCTGGCTGCATGTGAGGATGAGTAAGAGGGGGAGGAGGAGGAACAGCAAGAGGAGGAAGAGCTCCAGCAGCAGCAAACGTGAGTGGGAGCTTTGGACGCAGGCGAGGGTGATGTGGGGTTAATCCGCCGCTTAGCTGAGTCACATTTTCCCACACCTGCACAGCTGAAGGTCTGCGCACACACGAATCCTTCAATGAAAGAGAATAAACAACCTCTGTAAAAAGACCTGGTATGAAGGTCAGGCAGAATAGATAATTTCACCTTCGTCCTTCAAACTCAGTCTCTGAACAGTATTTGTGTAATGAATGAAGACTGTCTCTTTTGTTTACTTTCAGAAAGCGTCTCTCCGTACATTTTCCAAAAACTGAACAAGAATAACGTGAGCTACAAGGATGACATTGTTGAGAAAGGGGAAGCCGACAGTCTCCGGAAGGAGAACGTTCTGTCGGGCTCTGAAGACGAGGAAAAGTACGACAACGCTCCGCCGAAGGAGAAACGCTTCAAACAGGATTATCCCGTCAACTCATGTCCAAATCAAAAGACGCATCAAAGGAAAACCGCAGAGGACGAGGAGAAGGGGGTAAAGATCGTGACCTCGGTGTCCCTCAACGGCTCGGACGATTCTTCTCCGAAGATCATGTTCCAGCAGTGTCATGAGCCGTTCGGCGAAAGCCCCCTGAACTCCTCCGCCCCCGTCACAAACATCCTGAAAATCAACTGCAGCGGGCCGAACGTCCGGCTGGAGATCCGAGAAACCGTCCAGCTCAACACGGCGGGCATCAAGACCACGTTCGTCCTGACGAACGACGGCGGTGCCGGGATGTTCTTCAAGAGCGAGTGCGAGAGGACGTGGACGCCCGGCAACGAGTCTCCCGTGAGGCAGCCCCACGACGCCGGCCTCCACAGCTTCGAGGCGCCGCCCAGCCCCCCGCTAGTGTTCAACATCAGACCTCCGGAGAAGAGGAAGAGCCTCTGCAGCGAGCAGTTCTGGGACATTCCTCCTCCGCAGGAGTTCGCAGACCTTCAACACGCCACGCTGGATGAGCTGTCACATGACCTGGCCTCGTGCAGGATCGACGCTCCTCTGCCCGTCCCCGAAGCATTTTCAGTCCCGGCGGAGGAGCGAGCAGATCCGGCTCCTTCCTGCGATCAGTTCTCAGAGTCGGATAACTACGAGCCGTCGTTCATGAGGCCGTCCTTCTCCACCAACAGGTCCAGCTTCACCAAAGACTTCATCAGCTGTCAGAAGAGACGGTCCTGGATCCGAAACAACAGCATCGCCACCGTCCAGCGCAGGAGGTGTTCAGTACCGAAGAAACGGCGGCAGACGTTTCCTGGAGCAGACGACAGTTCGGGGATGATGCAGGAAGATTTCATGATGCCGTACACCGAATCCTTTTCCTCTCTGTTCATGTGTTCGCTGCCTTATCAGACGGAGAGGTTAGGAAGGATCCACCAGCCCAGTGACAGGCTGTCGGCATTCAGCGCAGCAAACTTTATCTCTTTACAAACCAAGAGGGACAGCCACACCGGGAAGCAAGCTTTACTGAGCCCGTTTTATATGACCAGCTCAGAAGAAAATCCCGATGAAGCGTTTCCTGTCTATGAGGTTTGTGGAAGACGCAGCAGCAGCAGGCAGGCCCGAGACTTCAGGAAGGACGCGGGAAGTTCCGACATGGACGACTGCGAGTACAGAGTCATTCCCAGTGAGCTGGCGGACAGCGGCTTCGACCAGGAGATGGGGGAGGCGGGATATATGAGCCCTGAGGCTCTAAGTCAGAGAAGCCTGGCGATACAAATCACCCCTCCGTCCTGCAGCGGCTCCGAGGAGCACATGCTGCAGAGTCACGACCTTTTACCATTCCACAACAACACCGACCAGCCCACAAACCCTGTCCCCTTCCAGCACAGGAAGTCCTCCGTCACCACGGTAACTGCTGGAAACCGGGAGCAGATTTCCCTGCACCGCGGTTCAACGTCCTCGTCGCACCGCAGGGTTTCTGTGAGAGAACCCGGCATGCCCCTTCTGCAGAACTTACAGATAGAGAGCACAGATGAAGTCTCAGAGGAAACTGAACCTGTGAGGAACACAGTCGACACAGGAAGTGTCAATGAGGCAGAGGAGCGAGGAGCTGCAGAGGGTCCAGACAGACCTGCAGAGGGTTCAGACAGAGCTGAAGTGGTTCCAGACAGACCTTCAGAGGATCCAGACAGAGCTGCAGCAGCTCAGAGCTCCACAGACACGGCCATTTGTGTGAGGGAGACTCGAAACAGAGCCGACAAGCAAATCACGTTCAGATGTAAGCCGCTGCAACTTCCAAATGAACTACGTAGAATTCACGTCAGGTGGTTCAAACTCACAGTTTATTGTGACTTTTCTTCCAGCTCTCACAGAGAGTAAGGAGCACCTGAGGCCCGTGGCTCACAAAGAGGCGGACAGCAGCTCGGACCACTGGGCCAAGAGGAGGAAACTCTTCAAGGAGAGCAAGCAGTGCAGCTCTGCAGCAGGGAGCTCCATCACCAGCGACATCACGGAGGAGTCAGGTACATGTGGGCGGAGGAAGCTCCTCCATCACACCAGCAATGGACTGTGTGGGTTCCTTCAGAAAAATCCGAGGCGTCGACGTTTTAACTGCAGAGTCTGGAAGCGATTTGACCAGCACATCCCACAAATGCTGAAACTGAGAAACTAGAAGAATTTCAAGACTTCAAGCAAATGCCAGTATTCCTATTTGTGTCAGGATTTTTGGTTAAACATGTGTTTCCAAAGTGATTCCATTCAAATCAAGTCAGACACAAAATGTTGTGTATGGGAAGCAAATAAGTGTAACAGACAGAACTGAAGTGTAGTTTGTGAGATGTAGTCAGTCTGTAGAGGAGGTGAGGCTGTCAGGTCACCGGCGTGTGCGTCTTCAGCCCCACCTGTTGTCTGCATCCGTCTCTGTCTGTCTGCTTCACCTCATGTTCCCTATTATCCTATTAACCAATCCCCCGGCAGCTCCTTCCTTCCTGAGTTGCTGTTGCTAACCAGGCCAAGTTGTTTATGTTTAGTTTCCATGGAAGCTGTCAGTGTCGAAACTATCCCACAACAGATGCTATATAACGCTTAGCGCTTCGCCACATAGCTTACTTGATCAGCTAGAGATACTGGTATCAGTGGCAGTGGCGAATATCAGTGTTCATCATGGTAAGCGAGTTAGCTCGCTTAAGCTGTCGACAGTAGATTATGGATAGACATAGCATCCTTGATGTCAGCCAGGTTAGCATCGTGAGTACAGAATGAGACGGCAAACCGAGATGAGACATGAGCTAAAGCTAACTAGCAAAGGAGCATCTATGTTCAGTGTCTCTTTTTAAGGCCTCGTGAAACATCATGAACCACCGTCTATTTTGTGAAGCCACTAGATGGTACTCTCTGGTCATCATCTAAAACCAACGTGACGAACCCGGCGGCCATTTCCATAAGTTGATAAACAATTTCGCAGTCAACAGTATTATGATGGACAGTTTGAGCGTATTTCAATCAGTCATCATTTGAAATTCCTCCTAATTACTAAAATTCTGAGTTTCTCTCAAGGTTTACAACCTTTTACTATTATTTTTTCAGCCCTCATCAAACAGTTCTGTGTCCCTCAGAGGGAGAAGATGATCTTATTATTATCAAATAGATGAACTAAGAGGAAGTGCTTTCTGAGCTGAAGTGTCGAATACAGTAACCTGTTTATTCAAAACCACGAGGATCTCCTGTTTAACTGTTGCTCAGGAAAACTTACTCATATATTTGTCCACATCTGGCTGTGATGATTGAACTCACAACCTCAGGTCAGGATGGCGAGACGCTCCAGAGGGCTCAGTGATCTCCGAACTTTTCCAGAAACCAACACAAGATGTGAAGGTGTCGATTCGTCGCCCAATTTCTGCCTCATACCATAAACGAATGAGCGTCATCGGATTAACTCTGCTCGTCCAAACGTCTCCGGTTACTCAGTTTCTGGTGTTGTAGGAACTGTGTTTGGCACTTAATGTACCGTCTCCCTTACTTTGTCATTCTCATTAATGTTAAAGGGTCTCTTCATTGCATAACACTCACCGAGTTGTATGGGGATCTTTTAGGAGTGTGAAGCATGAGTTCTCTGTTCAGTATCAGACCCATTGCCTGCTTATATCTGAGATCGTCCTGCTCTGCTTCTCCCTCCAGTGTCCGAGGAGACTCGCTCTGTAGACGTCACAGTCATAGACGAAGGCGACAGAGGTTTTTATACGGATACGTTTCACTCCTCCGCCTGGATTTACCAAGGAGACGATGTGGTCACAGAAGCCATCCATCCCAGCCTCAACTCCAGAACGCGTTCCATCTCCAGTAAGCCGCTAATCTTACTAATCCTTACACCGCTCACACAGACAACTGAATTTGTGGATCAAACTGAAACGCATTGCTGTCCTGATGCCAGTCTAACGCCTCTCTCTCTCAGTTCGGGATCGGACCGTCAAGATCAGCAAAGGCACGGGAGAGTACCCCTGGGGCTTTCGGATACAGTTTTCTAAACCCATTGTGGTCACAGAGGTTGACACAAGTAAGTGAATTCACACTCACAGTGCCGACAGCTGATAATATTCACCTGTTCCTCTCTGTCATCACTCCATGGATTTTGGCTTGTGTGTGTTGCATGGCACTGAAAAAACAGCTGAGGCAGAATAGACGTTTCCACACAGTGAGAAGTGAAATCACAGAGATGTAGAAACTTTTCTTTGTCCCAAGTTGATGGATCCAGAAAGAGCTAATGGGGGCCAAAGCCACCTCATGCAGGATCAGGGTCTGAGACCCCTGATTTACAGCTCAAGCGTCAGGAAAAGAAGCGTACGGCAGATGGAGATGTCCTCCTCTGCAGGTTGTCGTGTGTGTTGTCTTCAGTGTTCACTTCACCTCTTGATGTGTGCTGTCATAGCGTGCTGTTTGCGGTTTCATTACAAAAACAAGCAACAGCCCCGTACAACAACTGCATGATTTTCCGAGTTTCATGGACATTTTCAAAACTTTGCCTTGTAAACTTCAAACTTTTTTGAAATGAAAATGCAAAAATGATGCGTTGTCACTTGAAACGTCTACATAAATATGAATATAAAAAAGCCAGTGGGATGACACTGTACTAGGTTGTGCAGCGTCCTGTCATGTCATTGATAAGAAGGACTCTTTCAAGACTTTTATTTTATCAGATGAGAGATGTGTCATGAACTTTTGAGGGTAATTCTTTAAAGAAACACTCCCTGCGATGGCCGGGAATCGAACCCGGGTCAACTGCTTGGAAGGCAGCTATGCTCACCACTATACCACCATCGCCATGTTGGGACAGAAAATGTGGGATCTCTTAAACTGTGTGATTTTACTTCACTGAGATTTATAAATTGTTTTACACACACACACACACACACACACACACACACACACACACACACACACACACACACACACACAGTTTCAAATAATGAAACAATGACGAATATTCATCAGGTGAAACAGAACTTGTGGTGACTTTGAATTAAAAAAGAAACTGTGACATTAAGTAGCGTTCTGATCTTCCTGGATTATACCACCAAACTGATCTGTTGCTCAAACTTTCAGAGGTTTCTTGTGTCACATCTCAATAATGACAAGATTTCATTTGCTTCTAATTAAACATCCAATTGAACCATTGATGGATTCATGTATGTAAAGCTCTTTTAAACACAAGGGGATTATTTTAAACTCCTGAGGGAAATTGCTTAAAGGTGAGACTCCCTGCAGTGGCCAGGAATCAAACCCAGGTCAACCGCTTGGAAGGCAGCTATGCTAACCACTATACCACCATCGCTCAGATGTTCAGTTTTAGTCATCTATGAAACTGTAAGTCAGTCTTTGTGACTTCATCCATCCATCCATCTTCAACTGTTTATCTCCGACCGGATCTTGGATCAGGCATGGAAACGTGCACGGAACGCACACTGCGTGAGCCAAAAGCCAAAAGCCAAAGATGTAGCAAAGAAGGAAACGTGTGCGCTTTCAGTTGCTTGTATGACCCAATGCTCATGACCATAGGTGAGGGTAGGAGTGATACTGACCGTTAAATCAAGAGCTTCGACTTTTGACTCAGCTCCCTCTTCACAGTGATCTGCCTCTCAATCTCTATCTCTATCCTCTCCCACTCATGAACACCTGAATGAACTCCTCCACTTGGGCCCGGGTCTCTCCAACTTCTTTCGGTCGAGAACCATGGACTCAGATTTAGAGGGGCTGATCTTCATCACTGTTGCTTCACACTCGACTGTAAACCACCCCAATGCGTGTTGTAGGTCCGGGTTCTATGAAGCCAACAGGACAATATCATCCACAAAGAGCAGAGATGGAATCCTTTGGTCCCCAATCCAGACCCCCTCTGGGCTACTCCAAGCAATTCTGTACATAAAAATTATGAACAGAACTGCTGACAAACGGCAGCCCTGTCAGAGTCCAACCTGCACCAGGAGCCAGTCCGACTTACTGCCAGCAAAGTTTACCAGACTCCTGCTTCGGTCATACACAGACTGGATGGACTCCTGAAGAACCCCCACAAGATACCAGGAGAGACACGGTCGAACGCCTTCTCCAAATCCACAAAACTCGTGTGATCGCAATTACCGTTTGTTTTTTATTCATCCAATACAAAATAAATAACACATCAATAAATATTAATCAGGCGAGGCAGAACTTTTGGTTTCTTTGAATTAAAAAAGAAACAGTGACATTAAATAACCTTTGCATCGTCCTGGATTATAGAGCCAAACTGATCTATATCTCAAGACTTCAGAGGTTTGTTGTGTTGCATCTTAACAGAAACGGGATTTCAACTGCTTCTCATTGAACATCTAATTGAGTCATTGATAGATTCATGTATGTAATCACAGAATCGCCGTATCTCATAAATGCTTGAGGGGACTATTTTAAATTCCTGAGGGAAATCACTTAAATTATTGTTCCCTGCGATGGCCGGGAATCGAACCCGGGTCAACTGCTTGGAAGGCAGCTATGCTCACCACTATACCACCATCGCTGTGTTCTTGGTGCATAGTGTGCACTCTGTTGCACTGCTTATATGCAGTGTTCAATGCAGCTCTTTGTGTGTGATCTTGTGTGTTCAGATGGTGCTGCTGAGGAAGCAGGTCTGATGGTGGGAGATTACGTCCTGGCTGTGAATGGGATCGATGTGACCAGCATTCCTCACTCCGAGGCCGCTGATTTAGCCCGACAAGGTTTGTTCTGCTCCCCCACCGCGGCGCTGCAGTCCGATCCCCACACTCACTGTTTTCTCTCCTGACGTTCCAGGTCCAGACATCCTGACTCTGACCATCGGCTCGGACATCGCCCGGGGTCCCAACACGCCCCGTCCTGCATGTCGGGGTTACCTCCACAAGCGGACGCAGAGCGGCCTCATCAAAGGCTGGAGGAAGAGGTGGTTTGTTCTCAGACACGACTGCTGCCTTTACTACTACAGACACAAGCGGGTGAGCGGAGGACGAGAGGAGGACGAGCATCACTCTGTGAACTGACCCTAACCCAAACCCCAACCCTGACCCTGATGTGTCGGTCACAGGACGAGGGCAGACGGCGGGCTCTGTCCGTGGTGAAGCTGGAGGGGGCCGAGGTGGGGGCGGACACCTCTCTGGGGAAACCTTTCGTCTTCAGGTGTCGGCCTCAGTCTGGTCAGCGAGTGTTTTTCTTCTGCGCCACCTCCAACCAGGAAATGAAGCGGTCAGTAAACCACATCTGAGTGGACGCTGTCAGACACTGCTAAATGTGCAGTTCAGGCTAAAGTTCATGTTTCTTTCTCATTGTGACTGTTCAGGTGGTTGGAAGCAATGCAGAAATCGATCCAACCCATCACACAGGTAATGAGCCTGAACCTGTGGTGGAGCTGTCCGGCCGTGCAGCTGCAGCTTCATCACCTCAGGCTTCTGCTGTGTGTTTCAGAACCATGTGTGGGTGGACGTGACCAGACACAACTCCAACCTGCCTCCTCTGGCCGTGAAGAACCCCGACTGCCTGGGTCTGCTCCACAAGATGGACAAGAGCAGGGACACGTGGCTGCAGCACTACTGCATCCTGAAGGACGCCTGTCTCTACATGTACAGCGGCATCCGTGCAACTCATGCACACGGTACAGACTGCGGGAAGCAACAGCTGTCATATTTCTGTTTTATTCTCCTTTCCTGTGACTGAGAGAGAATGCTCTGTTCACGTCTCCTGTGTCTTCAGGTGGGATCTACCTTCAGGGTTACCAGGTGAGAGAGCAGCCGTACGGATCCAAGAAGTCCACCATCGAGCTGAAACCTCCCTCTGACGAATTCAAGACGTTCCACCTCTGTGCTGAAAACCCCACTGAGAACAAGAGGTGAGCGCCTCACGATGTGCTGCTCTTCTGTGTGTAACTTCTCACATGTTAATGCTGCAGACAGGAAAAGAGCTGGATCTGGAGCAGGATGAAAACGCTGATGTGTGTGTTGTGTTTTCTCCAGATGGATCTCGGCCATCAAGGCCTCCATAAAGAAGTGGCTGCCTCTGCACCAGGCCCTGCAGGACTACATGAACCGACCGCCGGAGGAGACCCGGATGTGAGGCCCGGCCTCGACACGTCTGCGGCGGCAGATTTCTGCACTTTATCAAGTGTCTCTGCACTGAAGTGTGTCTGTAAAGAGTCCAGGTGTGTGTGTGTGTTACACAGGACTCCAGGTGTTCAGTCCACAGGGATAAAGTTTGTAACGTCTCCTCTTCTGTCATACAGAGGTTATTTTGACTTTGATTTGGAACATTTCACTGTTTTATATGTCCTGAAAGTTAATGTTGACATTTTTACACAACCAGATAATTAATGTGTGAACCGTGTGTCAGCGCCAGATATGACCTACCTCCTGTTTCTACAGGCCTAACACACACTCACACACACTGGTCAGGTATGTTTTGCTGTGAAGAAGATGGTTGAAGGTTTCTTTGTGTCTCGATGCTTTTTATACTGATCCACTGTAAACATGTTTGAGAGCAGAAATGTCCCCTCCGGCTTCCTGTAGAACGATACCACATCAGAGCATTTAGCCAAATAAATTCCACGGTGGAAACCTTGAAGGTTATTTCTGTTTTTTCTTCTTTCTGCTGACTGAATGATGCCTGAACGGCTTCAAACCAGCACAGTTAGCATCACGGTATATATAAGACCTGGGTCTAAATGCCGATGAAACCCTTTAACCCTGGCATGATGAGCCGATTATTAGCAGGTTTAAACAGGTTTTGGGGCAGTGTGAAAGGGGCTTTAGTTTCACACAGACGACCGTCCTGTAATGTCATTGATATGAAGGACTCATTCACGATTGTCTTGTTCCAATGGACGAGAGAAGCCATAAAGTCTTGAAGAAAGTTCATTAAATAGAAAGTTCACTGCGATGGCCGGGAATCGAACCCGGGTCAACTGCTTGGAAGGCAGCTATGCTCACCACTATACCACCATCGCCCCCCTGAAGTGTCTACCAACAGCTCTGGAACTGTTCTTGTGATTTCATTTCACACAACACTGAAAGATTGCTTTACACAAACACACAAAACACACTGTGTCAAATAACTCTGTATCTGCTGAGACTGAGCTTAAACTCCAAAACCTTCTAAAATATATTGATTGAGAGCATCAATAACAGTTTATTGGTTTTATTAGTTTGCAATGGCCCATTAGACAGCACACATTTGATATGTTTACGCTTTGATGTTCCTCGAGGATTGACTACCTCAAAATCATCCACGTACAGACCAAGTGCGATAGTGAATTCATCTCCTGAAAGTGAGGCGTTTTCAATAAAGTACTGCCCATCTTCACATGATCTGGATTCCTGTGGAACATGGACCTTTTGTGACATTACTATGTCTTAAGGCCGTGTTTCCACCGGACGCGTTGAACGTGACTGCATTCCCGCGGCAAATGGTGGCGTTGGAGGCAGAGAGCTTAAAGGAATACTCCACCCAAAAAACGATTTGGCCTCATTTTCTACTCACCCTCATGCTGAGAAACACTCTGGAGCACTTTTTTGACGTTTCAAATGCAGTTGGAGATGTTTGGGGATTTTCGTTGTCAACAAACAGGGACCGACAGAGCCCGACAGAAAAAATGGTCCATAAAATCCACAAAACGTTCCCATTTTCCTTCATACTGCTCGTCCGCTGTAATCCAAGTGTCCTGAGCGCATAACGTCCATAATTAATTCTTAACGAGGTCATTTAGTACATTTTAAGAGCCCAAACAGGGCACTCTCATACAGCTCCATTGCATGTCTGCGCGCGCACCCTGAACTACGGAAGCCGCGGCAGACCAAGCCAGATGCTTGCGTGCTTTCAGCGACTACTTTTCTAAATTGCAAGCGTAGAAGAAGAAGTTCCGCTGTTTATATTCTGCTGTGAGTGACCGAGCTGTGGACAATCACAAAAGTGATTGGCTACTGTTTTAAAGCTTTGAATTCGGCGTCCTGCTGAAAGGGCACAAGCGTGTTGCTTGGTCTGCCGCGGCTTCCGTAGTTCAGGGTGCGCGCGCAGACATGCAATGGAGCTGTATGAGAGCGCCCTGTTTGGGCTCTTAAAATGTACTAAATGACCTCGTTAAGAATTAATTATGGACGTTACGCGCTCAGGACACTTGGATTACAGCGGACGAGCAGTATGAAGGAAAATGGGAACGTTTTGTGGATTTTATGGACCATTTTTTCTGTCGGGCTCTGTCGGTCCCTGTTTGTTGACCACGAAAATCCCCAAACATCTCCAACTGCATTTGAAACGTCAAAAAAGTGCTCCAGAGTGTTTCTCAGCATGAGGGTGAGTAGAAAATGAGGCCAAATCGTTTTTTGGGTGGAGTATTCCTTTAACTTTTCTGTATTCAGAACACTCTTCTTCACTGCGTCACACACAACAACAGGCAAGACAATACCGCCCTCTGGTGGCATAACCCGGGAATGCATTCAATGACTATACCACATATCCCTCTTTTTTATTTAGAATAACAGTCCTATATTAAGAAAATAAACATTTCTAAAATGGAACACAACCAGGACTTGTAAGGCAACTGATACGAGCCATTCCATCATAGCAGCTTTTTTTTTTTTTTTTTTTTTTTTTAACTGAGTGAGGATTTTAAAATGTAATTATTTTGATTTTACTGTATAACAAATGAACAGTCCAATACGAACATCAAATCATGAACATGCAAATGTCCTCACTCACATCACCACATCACCTGTCCCTCTGAAAATCAAAAGTTCAGGTAACATAGCCCTCCAGCCAAGCAGGTGGCTGAATGTGCCGGCGACCCTGCCTGGGAACAGGAGACGCCTGGGCCCGTTGGGGTGCAGGAGGGGGCACAAACACATCTTCTGGCTGGACGACAGCACGCGCATGCGTGCGAGAGTCAGGTGCCGGGGTAGATGCAGGTGACAGGTGCATAGCGTTCCACACTCTACTGTCAGATAGTTCATATGTGGCAGGGCCTTTAAGAGCCACAACTCGCAGAGGCTTGGTGAATTTGAAGCATCCTTTTTGTGTTATGCCAGGCTTCCTAATCCGCACGTAAGATCCACACTTAAACGCAGGGGATTGTGCAGTCTGACGCTCATCAGTGTATTTCTTCACTTTGGCTTGTTTAAGCGCCACGGTGTGTCTCATGGTCTCAAGCCTAGCAGAGGGAGGAGGCGGCGCGACCCCTTTAATGTTCAGCTTGGTACGGAAGGGGCGACCATGCAGGAGCTCAGCAGGGGAGATTTGGGTCACTGCATGGGGAGTGGCACTATAAGTGAGAAGGAAATCAGAGACAAAGGACTTCCAGGGCTTTCCTTCAATGGTCGCAGTCTGGAGACAGTCCTTGAAAACTTTGTTCCAGTGTTCAACCTCACCATTACTCTGAGGCAGTGGTGGGCCGTCAGGGCCTGCAAAGCCTTCTCTGCTGGCCTAAAAATTATCTGAATTACAGACTGATGTAAATTATATTTTGTCCATAAATAATTAATAAATGATTCCAAACGGTATGTTCCAGTTCCTTTCATAGATTTCCCATGGTTGCGCTGCTTCCAGACATGTTTTTTTCATATTAAATGATTTAACCAATCAGATTCCAGGCATCATCTGTTGCTAGGGTCAAAGAAATCTGCTCGAGGCCTTCGCTATCCGTTCCTGATGGCGCAGTGAAGTAAAGTGAAGCGTCAAACAGACAGCTGCTTCAACCAATCAGACAGTTGCTTCAACCAATCAGATTTCGAGTTGGCGACTCAGCGCCTTCTCGCTTCTAACAACAGCATATCCAGGCCCTCTGATTTACATTCACCAAGAGATACAGTAGGGGGCGGTATGCACCTAAGTTGTTGGTCGCCTACCTCAATTATTCCAAAGAAGAAGAAGAAGAAGACCTGAAGAGAAATAAAACTTATGCCAGAAATACCACAGGGCAAGCTGGACTTTCAGCCCTGGCTTTATGGAACTGAAACGCACGGATAATCTATATGACAGAGCAGTTGAACTCTTTTTGAGGAAGGAAAGGAGGATGTATTTTGTTGTCAAATAATCGGGATTTTGGTGAGTAAAATGTTCCTCTTTTCCTAAATAATATTGCTGTTTTATTAAGTTGTTGATGCTCATTGTATGTGCACAGATGTAGTAGGAGAATTGTGCACTTCAGCACAGGCATTTATTCTGGCTGCACAAGTATCTATCTGCTGTGCAACAACTCTTTATGTGCATATCTGCATAATAAGATTTTTTTTTGTAGACAAAATAGTTATTGAGAGGTGGATTGATTCAGGCGGATCTGTTCTGAAGGCCTTAATGTGAAATGCACGGTCCGCCACTGCTCTGAGGGTAGTAGATGGAGCTGCGGCAGTGTTTAATAAATCACGCACTGACACCCCTGAACTAAATCCTACAGGAAGTCCGCAGTTTGCCTTTCAAAGCAAAATTTCAGTCAGATTCATTCGGCGTGGTCCCCGAGAGCGTTGGTCATAGAGACGTCAAAGGTCAAAGGTCGCGATTCCTTGACATAACACATCTTGTAGGTGTGGTCATTGCCGAGCTGGCCCAGTCCAATGGCCGCCGTCCCAGTGGCAGTCAGGCGAGTGGGGAGTCCTGACCAACGCTGCTGACAGCGGTCATCATGATTTACCAATCAGAGTCTCTGGGTGGAGGCTCCACTCTCCGTTGGCTCGTCTGAACTTTCTTCCCGGTCCATCTGGCTCACCTCCGCCTGTCGGTCTACCGGTTTGACGGTCAGTGGTTGTGATTGATCAGTGGCGTCTCTGACATCCAGGGCTGGATGTAAAAAGCTGAGGTTGAGTGTTTCCAGACAGAAAGTGAAGAAAGCCGCTCTGATTGGCTGCGTCATCGGATCCTTTGTTGAACTTGTTTATGAACATTGGCATCAGGTAACTGACACATTCGCATCCCGTTTGATCTCCCCACTCAGGAGAAAACCATCCAAGTCTGTTAGTATTTGTCATATTTTCCGTCTTACTTGAACTTTCTGCCAGTGAGAAAATGTAAAGTGGATGAATCCTTGGCGGCGCTCGGTTTAGCCGAGAGCTGCTGAAGGGCATCTTAATGAGGGGAGATTCTTCAGGACCAACGTTTATCAAAGTAAAAGGAGAAAGTGTTGAAGTTTCGCAGCTTAGCGAAACCCTGAACCATCGGTACAGTGTTTCAGACTAATTTGTTTGCCTGCTAACTGGTGAATGACAGATGTTGAGGACTCGACAGAGACTTATTCTTCAAATATTTTTATTGGGAAGCAAACCACAAATCCAACACAAATATAATAACAAGTTGTACAAAACAAGGCTTCCTTATTTTCACATATGTACATAAAGAACAAAATGACAATGAGAACGAACTTACAGGACAATCAAATAAGGTGCGTAAAAAAAGAAAAAATACTAATAATAAAATAACAAAATAATCATAGGACAGACAAATAAATCCACCCACCCCCACCCCCAACCCTGAGGTGTGCCACCCAGTGGTGATTTATTATTAAAGCTGCAAAGGCAACAAATAATCTACTTTCCCTTCAGAAAGGTGATCGGTGGCCTCCAGATCCTTACATATTCCTCAAGTCTATCACTTAAGACATATCTCATTTTCTCTAGGTGAAGGGTATCTGTCAGTGTCGTTATCCAGTGGCTAAAGGATGGAACTTCTTCTCCCTTCCAGTGCTGCAGAATCAGTTTCTTGGCACAGAGAAGATTATAAGATAACAAATGATAATGAGCTTGCGAAAGGTTTTTTTGAGATTTCTGAAGTGCCTAATAAAATTATAACTGGATCAGGCTCTATTTGCACTTTAAAACTTTTTGTAAAAAAGGAGAAAATGTCCAACCAAAACCTTTGTAATCTTGGGCACAGGACAAAACTATGCAATAGATTGGCTTCTGCGCTGTTCTTCTGCGCTGTCTAGATCCTGTAATCTTCCATATACCAATGAAATGGAATGCTTTTCCAGTACACTTTCACTAAGGCAAACTTCCAACTTACCTGGTTCAGCATTTACGAAATTGTGAAGGTGTGTTATGACAAAGTTCTGGACCTGAAGCACTGAAGCACTGAGACACAGCACGCAGCAGCACTGACGCTTGGAACCGAAGCAGAGCGGTGGCACCGAGGCGGAGCGGCGGCTCACGAGTGGCAAGCTGGTAGCGGTGAATCCAGGAGCAGGGAGGCAGCAAGACGGCGGCACGGTTACACCGGTAGTGAACCTGGGCACCAGGGACAGAGGTGTGTGCCGGTGGGTACCGGTGTGCGAGGCCGTGCCGCCAGCCCAACATGGCCGCAGAGTTGCACCGCGGACCTCGCCTGCACCCCCTGGTCGTGAAGGCGGACAGTATCGTCGCCGACCTGCGGGAGGACATCTACCGGCTGTCGGAGGAGCTCAGGGAAAAAGACAATCTTCTGGAGCAGGCCCGGGCGCTGACCGAAGGACAATCCATGATCATCTTGTCCTACATGAACATCACCACTCCAGCACCCTGGGCTCCCTCCTGCTCGACACCGGACCATCAGCGGTCCTGGGCGGAGGTGGTGGTGCGAGGCCGCAAGCCCAAGCCCACCGCGGCTTCACCTCCACTACCCCTCTCGAACCGCTTCCATGCCCTGGCGCAGTTCGACAACGCCAGCCCGGCGGATGGTGAGGGTCTGTGGCCTGCTGCGGCCTCTGCTGCTCCCGCAGCCTCTGGCGGGTCCGCCGTTCCCCGCTACAACATCAACAACCCAGAACCCACGTCGCCAGACACCGCCAGGCCACCGCCAGGCCATGTCGTCACTCTGCCACGGCTCTGGATCACAACACCTCAGCCCCGGAGACGGCTCTCTCCGCCGCGGTCCCGGCCCGCTCCATCCCCACCCCGGAGACGGATCTCTCCCCTGCAGCCCCGGAACACTCCGCCGCGGCCCTGGAGCCGGACCGCTCCCCGCCGGCCCCGGAGCGATGGCGATCGCCCCGGACCGCGGCAATCCGCTGCCCGCCTGAGGCTGATCAGGGAGGCTGTTAGGAGGCACTCCGGGAGCCACCACCACCGCCGCGGGGAGAACTGGGACCACCACTCCGGGGAGAACCGGAATCAGGACCAGGGCCAGGACCACCACTCCGGGGAGAACCGGAATCAGGACCAGGGCCAGGACCACCACTCCAGCAGCGAGGTTGCTGCCGGTGTCGCTGCGCTGTTCCTCAACCCCGGACACCCACAACGTCCCCCCACAGCTGCCCCCGCCCTGTCCCCTCTTTTCCCCCATGTCCCTCCTGGTTGGGGACAGTAGCATCAGAAATATTTGCTTTTTTAATGCCATCACGCGGTGTATTCCTGGTAGCTGGGCAGCTTAGCGATATGATGGGGACCGACTTGACAAAAGTGTCAAACTTTGTGAGGCAATTCTGTAGACCCTACTTATTTATTTTTTGCTAGACCCCATCAAATTTGGCCAATGGGGCCCAGTCACGTGACGTCATCAATTTTTCCATAGCATTAATAGAGGAAAATACTGCATATACATGTCTAAGCAAGATGTTTTAAAAAATTTAAGGCAATATGATCAATTCAATAAATATAATCAGAAAAGCATACATTTCAAATCATTTTTTAATCAATAAATATTCATATTTTGCGAGATATTTGTTTATGGTTTGACAAAACTCGATAATAATCATGTCGCGACAATGTATGGAAGCTGCTTCCATAGCATCAGTGAACATGACAATTAAACATTAATTTGTTTCAGAAATATTAGTGTTTATAACTGCTTATTCAGCCCCTTAAAGTTTTCAACATTTAGGAAAATGTCTTGAAAGCAATTCTGGCATGTACATCAGCAACCGCAGCTGGTACGATTATGTGGATATCCATTGTTCTATTTGTCGAAGCAACACTTGCACCGTCTTGTGCATTGCCATCCAACTTTCCTGCAACCACACCTGGTGCCACATCCTGCATTTGACTAGTTGGCTGCAAGCTTCAGATGCTATTGGTAAATAGTAAATGGACTACACTTATATAGCGCTTTTTCATCTGACCGGCACTAGAGAGCAAAGCGCTTCACACTGCGATCACATTCACCCATTCACTCCATACTGGGTGGTGGCAAGCTACTATTGTAGCCACAGCTGCCCTGGGGCAGACGGACGGAAGCGAGGCTACCAATCTGCGCCATCGGCCCCTCTGACCACCACCAACCATTCACTCTCACACTACTTTCATACTTAGGCAAGGTGGGTGAAGTGTCTTGCCCAAGGACACGACAGTTTTACGCCTGCGGGGATCCAACCACCAACCTTCCGGTTATAAGACGACCCACTCTACCATCTGAGCTACTGTCGCCCCTATTGGCAGTGTCGTCCAAAAAGGGAGCCAAGCCTTGCTGTCCTTGTCCAGAGTCCAGCCCCATCCCTCTGGGGATGGTGCTTGCTGCTGGGGCTGGTCAGCAGTGGTCCAAATGCTTGCCTGGTAGACAGCACAGTTTGAATGCTGGAATAATGCTCCCTGTGTGGGAGGAAGGGCTTCCATCATCATCTTGTCTCTGTGGAGTATCCTCAGAGTCACTGTTTCAATACAGAAATGTACAATAACCATTGTGCATCATAAATCTACCACCAGATAGGTAGGCAGCTTATGTCAATTTTTGAGAGTTCCAAATTGCCACTTACTATTTCATCATTTCCATCCAATGACGATTTTCCCCTATTCTCAGAGTGCGAAACCTCAAAAATTGCATTTTGCAGTGTACATGCTGTCCGTATGACCTGTGCATGTGGGGCCTAGCAAAAATTGAAAGTATTTTGGATTTAGATGGCGAGGAAAAAATGTCACACTTTTGTCAGATCTGTCCTCATCCGGTCAAAAAATCGACGTAAGCTGCCTAACTATGGTGCTACTGTCCCCACGATCCTCCACGGACTCCCGGAGCTCCTGCAGTCCCTCCCCTCCACTGTCCGCCGGGTCATCGTGCACGTCGGCACTAACGACACGGCCCGGCGGCAGTCGGAGGTCACTAAGCAGGATTTTAAAGACCTTTTTAACCTGTTGGAGAGCTGCGGGAGGTCGGTTTTTATCTCCGGACCTTTGCCGACCTTCTCCAGGGGCGCTGAACGCTTCCCCAGACTGCTTGGCCGCAACACCTGGTTTCAGCGCTCCTGCACAGCCTCCAGTTTTTAATTCATCGACAATTTTAATCTTTTCTGGAACCGCCCAGCTTTTTATCACCCGGACACACTTCAGCCGAGCACGCTGGGCAGCTCCATTTTAGCAGGTAACATTCAGCACACAGTTCACACATCCCCCACTGACTGACTACCTGGCAGCCCCTCCCATCCACCACACGCTGCACACACCCCTCACACACCTTCACTGCCCCCGGACACACCACACACTGTCCACAGCATCCCTGTCATCACCTCCTCCAGACACCACATCCCCCGGACTGTTTTTAAACGAAAAAGGACTCTTTTAACAGTAAAAGTCCACCGAGAGCGCACATCCAGCCTGCCCACCACCATTAATATGGCCCTGCTGAATGTGCGCTCTCTCTTAAACAAATCTTTTATTATTAATGATTTTATTTTAGATAATAATTTAGACAGTCTGCTTTTAACTGAGACATGGCTTGGTACTCATGCACCTGTTATCCTCACTGAGGCTTCCCCACCGAGTTTTAACTTTTTATTTTCAAGCAGACAGGGTAAGAGGGGTGGAGGGATTGCTTCCACTTTAAAAAACTCATTTCGTGTGTGTGCAGCGGCTTTTAATACTTTTACTCCTTTTGAGCAGCACGCCTTTGTTTTTAGCAGTCCCCCGATCCTGTGTTTAACAGTGTACAGACCCCCTCAGTACTCTAATTCATTCTAAATATAACAGAATTTTAATAACTGGTGATTTTAACTTACATGTTCATATGGGTCCTTGTCTTTTTTCAGAATTAATGTAATCAAAGCTTGAGACAAAGTGTGTGAGAGTTTCCCCCCAACAAATGCTTCCATGTACATATCATGCAATAGAGGAGTCAGCTCTGTCACAGAGTATTTAAAGAATTCTGCCGTGTAGCCATGAGCCATCAGGGCCTGGCGCTTTATCATTTGGTAAGCTTTTAATAACATTAACAATCTCCTCCTGAGTTAATGGTGAATCAAGATAATCCCTTTGGTCTTGTGATAATTTCAGAAGGTCTAAACTTTCAAAAAATACTTTCATTCTTTGTGCCTGCCCTTGGCAAGGCACAAAGATTACTATCCTAACCGGACCTCGTCAAGTGTCGACATTTTAATTTTTCTTCTGCCACGAAAACTTTGGCGCGTAACTAGTCTGGCACCGTTTGGAGCAGCACCACAAAAGTCACATCAAAACGTGTGTAAATTCCGGGAATGGTGTGCTATGACTTTTGTCGGCGTTCCAGTGAAAAATGGCCGAGAAAATTGCCAAAACCCGGCATTTTTGTTCCATTCATTTCCCATAGACTTTTTCCGAAAAACACAAAAAATTCATCCCAGAACAACTCCACAGTGAGTCGCTATACTTTCACGGAGAAATGTCTTTTTTTTTTCACCAAAACGTAGGCGTTTTTGTCATCTATGCATATGTGAAAACCTCATTTCAATATCTCTTTCCAAATTTAAACTGCAAGCCTTCAAGTACGGAGAGAATTTCAGCCGTTTCTGAAGTTTATAATGGGTGTGTATTGGAGAGGCTGGAGTGGGAGAAAGGAATTTAGAGTGCAGGAGGCTCTGGATTTAAACCAAAAAAAAAATTCTATTCTCATCCCCCCGGCCACATTTCTGGCTCAATCTTCACAAATTATATCTCAAAACGTAGGAATTTTTTTTGCGACACATAAAATTGAGTCACTTTGTCTGCATCTCAAACGGTTCTCTCTCCAGGTGTATTTGTTTGAGGAGAGTGTAGGATTTTCTCCCATCCGCTCCAATACATTTTAGAGACGCCTGAATCCAAAACTTCCCTCATGTTCACACAATCGCCGTGGCTGAATGGAAGATCCTACAGACATGACATTTTCAGGACAAATCCATGAAAGGCTTATGACTCACACTGTCAAAAAGATTTTTTCAATTTCGCCTCTCGGTCCCCGAGAAACGCCATTTCTTCAACCCTGCGCACTGCATTAAAAACTGCTGATTCACTGTCATGGCTGGTGACTGCAGCTCGTTTCAACATATACACACGCTCTCACACACACACACACACACACACACACACATACATACACAGACACACACACACATACTCACACACACACACACAAACAGCACATGACTGATCATAATAATCAATCTCTTTCCTTTCGCGCGGTCACTTTTTACGCGCGCGACATCAATCTTTGTGTGCGATCGCTTTCTACACGCGCGGTGACATGTCTGAGCTGTCTGCTCGCGCGATAATGTTGAGTTTTGGCACTCAGGGGGCGGGCTTTGAGTTGACGCCACTCCTCCTTTGTGATTGGTTGCTCTAAACGTCTACTGTCTTCAAATGGGTCTATTACTTTTGTGACTTATGAAACTTATCAACATACCACCTGCTCAAAACAAAGAAAAAAAAAAGCAAAAGTACTTCACTGATCCTGGCATAAAATCAAATGAAATGTGAGAGAGAGGGAAAAAGACAGGGAAAAAAAGGAGAAAAAATTCACTATAAATTTAGGATAGGTATAATTAAATAACAGATATAAAGTAAACAACATAATTAAATAGAGTTTAAATATTTTAAGATAGATATAAGCAAATAAATATAGACTAACAGATATGAATTAGATATAATTTACATATAAATCTAAGACAGATATACTGAAATAAATAACAGATATACACTAGCAGATACAAATTAAATGTAACGTAAAAAAAAAAAATCTAAGACAGATTTATAATTAGATGAATAACAGATACACACTAACAGATATAAATCAAATATACCGTATTGGCCCGAATATAAGACGACTCCGATTATAACACGACCCCTATTTTTCAAATATCATTTTGTGAAAAAAAAAAATGCTGAAGACAATAAGGTCACTCATAAAACAACTTTTTATTATACAATTATTATAAACTCAAAAACTCACAACTGAGATAACATTTCACGAGATATAAAATGAAAAATATTACTACAGTATTGAATAAAAAATATATTCTTTTTCTCAAAATAAGAAACAATAAGCAACAAATAAGAAGCCTCAAGGGGTCAAAACTGCATAAATGATGTAAATAACTTTCCAGTGCCTTCAGAAAATCACGGCTCTGGTGGTGGGCATTCCGTCTTTCCGTTTTTCAGTGACGTATTCAGTCACCCTTCTATCAGTCTCTCTGAAGCGTCGCTCTCGGGACCACGGAAAGCTTTTCTCATAGTGTTAGCATTCTGTAGTTGTTTTTTCTGTGCTCTCCAATAAGAACGGGGCGCTCTGCTACACCAGATCTCCTGGCGGCTTGGCAGTTGTTTGATGACTCTGCTGCGTTGATCACCATCAGTTTAAAGTTGGTATCATAACTTCGCCTCTGTTGTTTGCTCAGTTGTCCAGCGTTCGAGCCCCTTTGTTCCAGATGATCCGCCATTTTTCATCAGATCATTTGACCTCATTTCATCGCGCCACTCGCTCTCTGGTCAGTGATACTTTGGCTCCATCTAGCGGCGCGGATGCGTATCGACCATCTACCGTAAGTCCACAATTATAACACGACCCCACTTTTAAGGATGCAATGGGCTATATGCACAGCTCCTATACTTCCTGAAGTTCAGACAGCACCTTTATTTCCTGTCTTTCATGATAGGATGAGCTGATTAATCCAGGTGTGTCTGACCTCAGTAAATGGCCAGACACACCTGGATTAATCAGTTCATCCTATCATGAAAGACAGGAAATAAAGGTGCTGTCTGAACTTCAGGAAGTATAGGAGCTTTGCATATAGCCCATTTCTGGAAAAAAAACAAAGTCTTATATTCGGGCCAATACGGTAATTTACATATACATTTGAGACAGATAGCCTTGATGGCTCCATGAAAACATTTTTATTCATTCTTTCTCCTCCCAGGAAACAGCCAGGTCTCCTCCACAGTAATCAAATCACTGTATGGAGGTTATGTTATGTGAATTTTACTCCTCAATTTTCCAATTCTGCCGCCAAACGATGACTACCCGCCCTACTTAATCTCTGATTGGCTCTGACCGGAAGACAGTAGACGTTTAGAGCAACCAATCACAAAGGAGAAGGAGTTGAGTGGCATCAACTCAAAGCCCGCCAAAAGGCAACACCACCGTGCGAGCAGACAGCACAGACATGTCACCGCGTGTGCAGAAAGACATCGTGCGCGCGCATAAAGTGATGTCGCGCACGCAGAAAGAGACCACGCGCGCACAGAGAGGCATCGCGAGCGCACAGAGAGTGGTTTAACTGTGCACGATTATGATTATGATATTATGATTTTGGCACTAAAATGACAACATACCCACAGCTCACGGGTCTTTCTGTCACCGTGTGTGTGTGTGTGTGTGTGTGTGTGTGTGTGTGTGTTCTCGTATTTCTATCCTTGTTGGGGCCAAATGTCCCCACAAGGATAGCAAAACGTGGAACGACGTGCCTTGTGGGGACCTTTTTCCGGTCCTAAGTAGGAGAAACAGTGTTTTCTTGACCATGTTGTTGTTACTGAAAAAAGTAAAAGTGCAAAAACATTTCTTTAGGGTTAGGCTTTGTTGTGGTGTGGGTTAGGGTTAGGGTAAGGGTCAGGGTTAGGGGCTAGACATGAATGGGAGTCAATGGACGGTCCCCACGAGGATAGAAATACGAGACTGAGCGTGTGTGTGTGTGTGTGTGTGTGTGTGTGTGTGTGTTTTTACGTAACTTCGTGTGTGTGTATAACTGTGTGTGTGTTGCTGTATGTGTAAACGAATGAATTATGCCTTTATTGGTCTCCCAAGATGACATTTCATTTTTGCCCTGGCAGCCCGTGTGTGTCACGGTGTCTGTCCGGTCCAGGATCCAGGACGTGTTGTGGCCGTGGGGAGGAACGCATTGGGAGAACTCGCCGAAACATCGGCTGATCGGCTGCGTTTTTGTTGTTTTGTCAGAATGAAAATGCCGCCGCTTCCCTAATTGTGGCTGAGCAGCACATGTCTGCATTTTCGAACCTCGCCAAGGAGTCCAACACCATCCTCCTTCCCTTCAACACCGGGGACATCAGTGGAATGGTCTCACAGGTTAGAACGCATTGATGAGGAAGAAGTTCGTTTTTGGAGGTGGCTCCACCAGGGCGGCGAGGAGCACGGGGACAAGGGGCAGCTGCTCATCCTGCCCCAGCTCCCGGAGAAGAGGGCCGACACGCTGGTGTTTCCCTGCATCCTCGGTGCGCTGCAGTGGATCACGCAGAACCGGGACCTCACGCTGGACCGGGCCGTCCTGCCGGCCTGAGGAGGTGGGCGTCTCTGGTGAGTAACAAGAAAAACCCAACTTCTATTATTTTAGATCACCCGCTTTTTTACCTAGCAAAAGATGGTGGTAGCACTATACATCCATGCACTACTTGCTTTTGATTGCTGACCAGTCGTATGTTCATTCAAGGAGGTTTGCAGAGTGCGGTGGAAGAGCCTCAGGGACACCGACATCAGGGAGAGCAGGAAGGAGAGAGAAAGGAGGGACAAGAGTGGTGGAGCAGCAGTGACCGGTGCCAAGTGGCGGTACCTTGCCGTCCTGTCCTTTCTGGAGCCCTCCGTGGCGCCACGCCAAACTAGTGGGAATACGAGCCCACGGAGGGCCCAGGAGGATCAGGACGCAGGGCGCCCAGAGGAGCCAGGCGAAGAAGCAGCAGGGCTTTCAGGTGCATGAGGTCTCTCAAATGAAGCTATGAAAATATGTTGTACAAGGCTAACAAAATAAAACAAGGATTGTGTGACTCATTACTGTCAATACTAGAGTATTTATTTTACTTTTATTGTTTTCATGTAATTAAATCTTCATGTCATTTGCTGTAGTGGTCATCAGTGTAGTTGCAGCAGCTCTAATAGCAGTAAAAACAATCTGATAATACAAATGCTTGCACTTATGAGGTCTTATTTTTTATATCTTTTATTATACCCTTTGAAACCAGGTGAGCTGTTGACCCAGCTGGAGGACACACCACAGCCAGAGTCCTCCCTGGGTCTGCCTGGCCCAGCCCCTGCTGCTGCTTCCACAGCTGGCTCCTCTGCTGCAGAGACATGGACGCCGGCTGGCCCTTCCTCTGCTGCTCCACCACCAGGTGTGTAAAGTTTTCACTTGAAAAATGTACTTAGTTTTTTAATTTAGGGTGTGTAATTTACATACATTTCTCCAAACCTTCCATGAATATATTTGGCTCCATATTTACAATATTTAAAAGTAAAGATTGATTTTACAGATAATGTTAGTTTAATATTTTGTTCAAAAGTTAATTGTTAATAATCGTCAAGTTTTGTTTGTGTATGAACTTTTCAGTGAAACATGTTTTTGCTCTCAGAATTTTCATTTGACTTTTTCTTTGAAGGTCAGAGGAAGAGATCCGGGAAGAGGCGCCACGTCTCTGGGCCTTCAGAGTGGAAAAAGGAGCTGCTGGAGACCCTGAGGTCCAGAGCCGAGGCGCCTCCTGCTCCACCGCCCATGCCGCTCTCAGAGGACGAGATGTTCCTCCTTGCTCTCGTTCCTCTTCTGCAGAAGGTGCCTCCTCAGTCCAAGGACTACGTTCAATTCCAAATTCATAAATTAATATATTTAAACAGCACAGTTCTGTTAAATTTGGAACCATTGGAGCCTACACAATAAATTGGTTTATTAACCAAGAGGAGGCATCCTTTGCAGAAGAGGAAGCAGACCTCCTGCTCTCCCCTGCCTGCATGCTGCTTCGGGAGCCGAGGGTGGGGTGCTGGATTCTCAGTCACCTTTTCTCGCTGCTCTTTGTTTATTTCTGTTGAGTTTTGCTCCTGGACAAATAAAAGAATGGAAAACACACCTGAGATTGATGGTTATCTGTCTGACACACCTCGGATGTTCAGTAATGTTTGTTATTGTGTCGATGGTACAGTTGATTTACTAGCTGATTTCAACATGAAGTTCAACATTGTTGGGTTTGTAATTCATATAAAAGTGTCAGGCCACAGGTTTTTATTCAACACGTGACAATTGCCCACAATATGAAATAATTCTGAGCATCTTAAAGGTGCCTTAAGGAGTTTGCACGTTTTATGCGAAACAGCGCCCCCTGCAGGCCTTGGGCGTAATGCAGCTTAGTGAAAAACACGTCCCTGCGGCTCGCGTGCACGGAAGAGGGGGACTCCGTCTTCGCTCGTTTAGAAGCGCTCAAGTAAGATTTAAGTTTCTTTTACCTGGTGGAGTCTGTGCTGGAGCTGTGGCAGTGCTAGAAGCTGGTCTTTTCTTACTTTCTGGAAGCTCCTGCTCAGTTGTTGCTCACTAAGCATCTGGCGGAGTAATGGCGGACATAACGAAACCTAACCAGCCGGAGCGAGCATTACGTCATTCCTTTCAAATTCTCCCCAAAAAAATGCTGGTGCCGGACCGGCACTGCAACTTTGAAGTGACAATTTAGCGCTGTTAGAGGTACTTGTAATGAATATATCAGGGCACATTGTACACATCATCAAATATGTGTAACATATTTATGGTGGAAAATAAGTATTTTTAAGGTTGTAAAACTCCTTAATGCACCTTTAAGGTAGCCATACCAAAAGTAAAATCAATTGTAGTCATCATCTCAAGCACTTCTGTGAAGCAGTGGTGACTGGTCATTAGGGGCAGGTGGAGCACAGCGCCACCAGGAGTCAACAGAAATGACTGCAGGCAAACTATGATATGAATTCTTTAAGATTGTCTCAGGGCTCAGACTGCAGCTTCATTTCCAAACTGAGAGCTGATTGGCTGCCACTGATGTAGGCGGGTCCTGATTAGTGATTGACAGATTGAGAGAGACGTGACAGTTCGATGCTGCTAAAGCCAACAGTCGGAAATCAAGATAAACGAATGAAAGTCGCTTGAACGAATGAAAGTCATTTCAAAGCTTATCCAGAAGAAGAACTGCCGTGCGCCTTTCTTTTAAAGTGAGTCCTCAGCAGTTGGTGATTGAAAGCATATTTTGTCAGTCTTGTGCTCAGTCTTGCTCAGGCGCACACAGCTCCAAAGTCACTTTTGCCTGCAGGTGCAGAACTGCCACAGTGAAGAAATAAATTTCTGAGCTGTATCTCGTAATAACGAGATAGTTAATAGTTAATTGCACTTTAAGACTCGTGTAATTACACAACACATGTAATTACACTTCAAAATGCATGTAATTACAATTTAAAACGCATGTAATTACACAATGCATGTAATTACACTTTGAAACACATGTAATTATACTGTAACATGCATATAATTACACTGTAAAATGCATTTAATTACACTTCATAGCTTGATATAGCACTTTTACAAGAAACCCACCTTACTGATGAGGAACACAAAAAGCTCCAAAGAGAATGGGTTGGGCAAGTTTATCTATCTTTCATCTTTTTCATGTAGCAAAAGAGGTTTGGTAATTTTAATTCTTAAAAAAATACTCCATTTACCGTACAACAGCATTTCAGATGATCAGGGCAGATATGTTATTATCAAGGGTTATTTATACGGTGAAAATATTTCAATCGCTTGTGTTTATGCCCCAAATATCGAAGGATTTTTATTCCAAACTCTTGTCTGACAGCTCTTTTATTATGACTGTGTAACCCCCTGGGTTATAAGTGCATGAGTGCACACATAATTTCTAATAAACCTCTCAGAAATACGAAACACAATGCATTGTAATACTGTTCACTTATCCACAGATGTATTACTACATTAGCATCTTTTATTTTATGTTCACACATAGTGTAACATTTATTTATTTATTTATTTATTTATTTGAAATAGGCTTTACATAGTGTATTAAGTTTTACTCATAATTTACCAGTGCAAGTAAATGGGTCATTTCCTCCCCGCTTCCTATTCGCTGTCATTTGGTGCAATGCGGATGTGAAATGATTGTGATTGATTGTTGCCGGTTGGGGGCGGGACTTGGGCGTGGCAACAGAGTGTCGCAGTCTGGTTACTTTTGGGTGACAGTCCGCTCCGGGGAGAACGGTGCTGCCCGTGGATGTCGCGTTTTGGAACCTGCTAAACTAACGGTGTGTTATTTTGCTAAACTTTTGTTTACTTCTAAAACTTGTGGATCGTCCTGCGTTTCGGAGCAGCTTGTTCAGGAGAACTTTTGTGGGATCTCTACTTTTGTGAACTGTTCGGTGGGTGCCGTGTTCCCACGAGCCAACGTTTCCTCTGGCGCCACTGCGGCCTGGATATATATTGATTGCTTTCACTCGCTGAGGACGTCGATGGATGTTTTTTTGATTTGTTTCACTCACTGAGGACATCGTGGGACTTCTTCAAGAGCCGTTTTGCCCCCCCCACCCCCCCCCACCCCCCCCCACCCCACCCCACCCCACCCCCCCGATCGTTTACACGCCACCTTCTTCGTCCGCCCGCCATGACAGACGGTGACGCTGGTATAGAGGTGAGTACGTGCTCCGTTCCCGGTGTGGTTAGCGGCGGCCACCATTTTGAAGCAATCCATTAGGTGGCGCTCCAGGATAAATACAGGCCTGCAACGGTCGGAGATTGCAGTATCACTCGGTACCGAGTAGGGACGAATTAAGTCATTAAATATGCCAGCTTAGGTTTTTTTTGAGAGCTCTCTGTGTTTTGTGGCTCCACTGATGATGTGAATTATTTCCTGTTCACTTTTGAGCGTTTTCAGCTGTGTCATTTTCTTCAATAGTGTGTTTGATATTTGAAGCATTGATATTTGCAGTTTCATACATAGCTACTGCTATTTTGTGTTGTGGTAGCCCTTGGTTCATTTGCTGACCAGTTTGTTAAATACTGGCTATTTGAAATGAACACATCCTTCCACAGCCTTCGGCCGGCCCCCGGATAGGTCGCCCATTTCGGCTGTATTTTTTTTCCTCCATCGCCAGTGTTTTCATAAAGTCAGCTCATCCGCCGTCTTCAGGTGGGTCAGCTGACGAGCTGACAGTTTTTGCTAACTTAGCCACAGTTAGCTCGGATGGGAACATAGCAGCAGAGAGGCACTTTGAGTCGGCCGCGGCTGTGACGGCGCCTGGGGGTCTGACTTCGAGTTGGGGCCGATTGGGTAAACGGCCCGGAGCTTCTCCACGGAAGCTGGTCCCGAAGCCGGCAGAGACGCACGGCCCGCGCGCGGCCGCTCCTCTCCTTGCCGGGAGGCTGTTGAGCTGCGGAGCCCAGCGGAGGCGCACTGCGCGCGGGGTGCAAAGTCACCACACACCGGCAGCGCCGTCCGGATGAAGAGGGCTGCTCCTGTGAGAGGCTCTCTGCTCTCGATGTCACACGAACAACACATGATATAAACAGAAAATAAAAAAAACACACCTCATTTCACTTCTGCAAGGTTGCTCTGCTCATCCAGCCACATTGATCTGTAATTTATACTACCACCAAGGATGAGTACATGGTTTATGTTTTGATCTCAAATGAGTGCTTTTCTTTATCCAATAGTTCCTTTTGTATGGTTCATTTTATATAAAAACGATAATTTCCGCATTTGCTACTGTCTGGGACCCTGTTCAGCTGATTCTCGTGCCTCCCGAGGCAGCGTAATAACAACACATAGGAAAAAGTTTACGTCCGTGAGGTCATGCATTGTGTTTTATTTTGAAACTTCCGATGTAACTTCCTGTAAGGTGCTTTCTTAATGACAGTGAATTTACGAGGTGGGCGTGGCCAGATGCGTTCAAGTTCATCATGGAAAATAGGCTGTCAAAAACAGGCTGTTCTGAAGAAGGCTCCTCAGAGCCAGTTTTTAGACCACTCAAACTCCGAACATAGGACGAATTTGGGGCAAACAAACTTATATACTATGTTTTTGGGCGTCCGTGACCTATATGACGTGACTGAAAAATAGCATAATATGACTCCTTTAAAGTAGCTTATCACGCACTCTGCAGTCACTAGGCTATTTAGTTGTGTTACTGTGGTTTAGTCTGGCCTAGCCTAGGATTTTAGAGTGCAAGTACATGAACTGGGGCACTGTTCATAGCAGTAAAGCAGAACAGCGTTACAACTGCATACATAACTTTATGCTGGTGATTTCAATTGTACTGTGGATTCGGATTTGGATCAGAATCCTCCAGCTAAAAATACAACGTTTAGAATGAGAGACGCAACTAAAAAACTATGCTGTGAGCTACAGCCGTTTGATGTATGGCAAATTGCCCATCCTCTTGAAAAACATTACATATTTTTTTCAAATCCACATCACAGTTTCTCCCATACTGATCATTTTTTTGCGTCGAGGCATATTTTGGATGGAGTTAAAGAATGTTGTATCTGCTCACGTTTTTTACGTGATCATGCAGATGTTTCCATGTTGGTGCTCCCACCTCAGCCACTACAAAAGTCACACAATTAGCGGCTCAATCGTCACTTCTAAACAATCCATTTTGTGTTACTTTTATTAAAAACGAGATTGAACTTTTTATGCCAAGAAATGATAATGAAGATACAAACCCATCAACTCCTTGGGAGGCCTGAAAGGCTTTTTTGCGTTTAGCCATAATTTCTTACAGCACAGCCAGGAAATATGAAGCGGCCAAACAACAATTACACCTTGAAAAAGAGTGGAATAAATTGGAAGCTCAACTTCAGACTGGTTTTACGCCAGATTGTATAAAAAGACAGAAGCTACACGTTCAGCCTTAAACTCAGAAACTGAGGCAAGTATTTTCTATGCTCCACACAGGCTCTTTGAAATGGGAGATAAACCTGGTCGGCTGTTGGCCCATCCAGCAGCCGGTAGACAAGTCAAGGCCTCAGTATGCTCCCCCGTCGCCGCCACGGCGTTCCTACGCCGACAACCCTACACCGCTACTGAACATATCTTGCTCCTGCGTCAAGGGAACGCCCTCCTCTGCCAAGCCGCTGGCAGTCACAACAACAATGCGGCTTCCGTAGCTCCGGCTTTACCTAGACATAGATCTATAGAAATAGATTTCTAGACGTACGTATCTAGACACGCGTGCATTTACCGAACATATATCTGCATATATGACATATCTGGCGACACCGAGCTGTCGTGGAGGAGAGGCTGAGCGGACCGTGATGAAATATTGGTGAAACTAATGAGCTTTTGGACGATTAAAGCCGTTTGAGGAGCGGCTATACACATAGCCCCGTCTGCTAACAGTGCTAACACTAACAGTATAGGGATGTGCACTGCTCAATTTTGGATCTATATTTCTCCCGAAGCACTGTTCGGGCCAGAACAGTTTTCCGGGTGAGTTCTACTTTATTCTATAAACAACGCGAAAGCGGACCAATCACAGCCCTCGACGTTCACGTCACCACGCGTCGAAACGACGCGAAGTCACAATTTTCGGGAGGCGCACGTCAAGCCCCGACGTAGCCCGACGTAGCCCGTCGTAGGGCTACGACGTCTACGTCGTAGGAACGACGTAGCGGCGACGGGGAAGTATACTGAGGCCTTTACTCATTCTCACTGAAAGACAAACAGCCAAACCCATTATGAAAGTAGGAAGCTATTAAAAATAATGGAAGACTTTTATCAAAAAATATATTCATCAGAAGTTTCTGTGTTTTTTTCTCATTAATGGAAATTCATCATTTTTATTTTGTAGTTGCCATGGAGAGGTATTTCTTTTATTGTATTTTTTTTTATGTGTACAGTGCAAAAGACCTATTTTGAAGTTCAACTAGCACTGCGTGGTTAAAGAGTTATGATTGGTTGTGAAGCTGTCAAGTCAGTTGTGAGGTTTTCTGATTGGCTGGGGGGCGGGATCAAGGTGGTGTGAGAGGAGGCCGCAGCTGCACTCATGGAGGAGTTACGGTGAAAAACACGGCTTCAGCCCAAAGATATTGGGCTGAAAAGTGACCACACTCTAGCTGCAACCGTGAAAAGACTGTAGCAGTTTAGAAAACTTTGGAACAGACGTCCAGAGAGGACTACAGTGCTGAGTTAGCAGGCTATGCTAACGGCTACAGCTAACTACAGAGAGCACACGTGGAACCCAGATAGCGCTCCAGGTGACCGGAAAGCCTGGTCGCTCCTCTGGGCGAGGGAGTTGGCTTGATTCCCATTGTGAACATCTCTCCTCCTCATCTCATTTCTGCTTCTTCAACCAAAATCTCCACTCCAAGCTGTCTGGAGGTGAAAACAAGGACACTGACATTGACTCTTCAGAGACTATGAGTACTGCAACCTCTCTCTTTGCTCAAGTTGATAAAGGGCCTCTACATTTTCTTTGGCTCCCACGTGCTCCAGCGTCGTTCAGGCCTGCAACGGGATTTTGTTTTGCTGTTATTTTGTTTATTAATCAGCTGGTGTTTAACTTGTTGCCCCCGAGGGTTTTTTGAGGCAAGGTTCGCCTAAGAACACCGATCCATATTAAATCAACAATATCTCCACAATTATTAGGACAATATGCATAATCTCAGTCTCAATTTATAGCTGAGACCTTACAGAATATAATTACAGTGTAAGGAACACTGTAAATCTTAACATTCCTGAGCAAATTTTGATAAAGTTAAGGAAAAAAGTTAAATTTTTACCCTTGCCTAATTTTTTTTTTAATTCTACACATTGAAAAACACCATGATAACAAAGAAGCCAGCCATAATGATGCCACTGTCTGCATTCAGCAACTCCCTGACTACAACTGTACCAAGTTTCATGGGAATAGCACAAAGCACATAGATTTCATGAAGCGTTTAGTTGGGATAGTACCAGGCAAACCCTCCATTTGGCCACTTGGATACCCAAATTGTGCCAAACAGTGCCAAATAGGTTTCTTACCTCTCTGAAGTGAATCTGACAGTAAAATACTTGTGATTTCCCTTATAGGAGTCTGTGTGTATACAATGCACCCTTTGGTCTTGGCATTTAGCAATGATATTATCAGTTTCTACCATTGTGCACAGCATACAATAAAATAACTGAACTGCAACATATAGTTTCTTCTTGAAATGTATTTATTTCAGCAATAAATGCTGTAATATGTCAAATAGAAATGTAAAAAACACACAAAATATGCAATGTGTATTAGAAAAACACAAAATGTGTATTTTTTAATGTACGAAAAGAACATTGACAAATAACTCCCAATATGTAATAACTAAATAATAACTAATGAATGTACTACCAATATGTAAACACTCAGAACATGTGCATAAACTGTATAAATCAAACAATAAAAAAAATTGAACAAAGTGAACAAGTAATGAGCAATAACAAAAAATGGTCAAATATGCTGGGATGTCAGACGAAAGTAAAGTCTGTGCAATATGTAAAAAAAAAATAAGTGACATCCCAACGAGCGCGCTAGTGTATGCTGAAATACAGCTCAGTAACTTAGCTGAGGACAATGTTTCAGGTGGAACTCACGAAAGCAGTTCCTCGCTGAGGTGAGACAGAGGGCCACATTGCACTTGCTGCAACACATCGGTGTCTTCATCTTCCTCCCCTCGGATTTGCACCACACGCAAACTCTCCGATCCTCTGTTGCTGTTCCCCCAAAGTATATTGGGAGGCAGATGGTGCTGGGGGTGGGTTGGGGGGAAGAAGAAGCAGCTATGGCTTCACCTTCTTCCATCAGCTCCTTCATCAGGACTTCCCTGAATCTTTTTTGAGTTATGGGAGTCTCGCCCCTGCCGATGACCAGCTGCTTGTGGAGGATGAAGGAGTTCACAATGGCGATGTGCAGGAAATGGTGAAAAAAAAAAAAAAAAGTTTTGTACCACTTCATTGTCTTTCCATGGACAGAGTAATACTGGATTAGGACATCGGAAAGGTCCACTCCACCCATGTGTATATTGTAGTCCCTCACAGCATCAGGGATAGGGATGTTCTTCACTTGCCACTGTCCAGCCTCCTTCACCCTCCTTTGTGCGGTGTGCCCAGTGAAAGCCTTGTGGAAAGAGCTGCACACAGTTACCTCCTTGGTGTCTTTCCATTTCACGAAGAGGAGGTTGTCTTTCCTCATCAACCTCATGTCTCTCCTCTCAGCTTTCTTTGGCAAGTCATTCACAGTTGTTGTTGGGAATCCTATCCTTGTTTGTCTGATGGTGCCGCAGGCCACTGTGTTGTGGGCAGAGAGCTTGTTGAATAGTGCAGAGCTTAAATAAAAGTTGTCAGCATAAAGATGATAGCCATCTCCCAGCAGGTTGAAGTTCATCAGGTCCATTACAGATGTGTAAGTGAGGCCCTCACCCTGTGGATTTGTTGTTTTTCCTTGATAGATGAAAAAGTTCCAAGTATAACCGGTGCTGGAATCTGCAAGCACAAAAAGTTTGTAGCCAAACCTGGTCGGCTTGTCTTTCATATATTGTCTGAAACCAATTCTGGCTTTGCTTGCCACCATCCTCTCGTTGATTGTGATTTCCCTCCCTGGTTGGTATAGTGACGTGCATGCAGTAATGATCTGATTGTAGAGTGGTTTTATTTTGACAAGCCGGTCATGAGCTGATGTTCCTTTTCTTCGTTTATTGGCTTCATCCTCTTCAATGCTGCAAAGATGAAGAGACCAAAAAATGGCCTCAAATCTGTCCCTGGTCATGCTGCTTCCAGGAAAGCCAAAGTTGTATGGCCACTCTTTACACCACATATCTGATCTTGCATGCACCTGTACCAAACCAGAAAAAATGATGATTGCCAGAAACACACACATTTCTTGTGCTGAGAGGGGAGACCACCTAAATTTAATTCCTGCTGCATTTCTTTTCTCTGCATTGGCATTTGTATTGTTCATGATGGTGTGCAACACACTGGAGCTGAAAAAAAGCTTGAACAGGCTCAGCGGTGACCATGATGTTGTGGTGTTGATTCTGGGCCCCACTGGATGCTTCGGCTGAAATTTGGGTGACGTCGGCTCCACATCAGGCTCCTCTGCAGTATGCCACATTTCCAGTGAATCAGAAGATCTGGTTGCAGCCTGTTTTGACCGTTTACTTGCAGCTCCACGTCCTCCCTGCCGGGTCCTCTTGGCCTGTTTTGATGTTCCTGGAATGGGGGATGGAGACCTTGACGTTTGTCCTGTCACGGAGGCTCCCCGTGAGAGGCGTGTCAGACCTCGAGGTGGATGAGCTTCTGGAGGTTTGGCTTCGAGTTGGAACAAACTCTTCATCACTACAGAAACAAATAATATGGAGAAGAGTCAGTTTGCATTTGATCATTAAAATAACTGGCCCAAAATCAACTGCATAAAAACTTCATAACATATTTCTGAAATGTCCCGGTGTTTCAAACAAAAAGGATAACCCAATATGAAAACCTTGAAGGAGATGTTTCAGCTGGATGCCGGGCGGCTGCTGCACTTTTGGGATGGGCTCCACCAGGGGTCTCATCTGTGTAACTGGCTTCATGACAATGATAAATGCAAAAAAAAAAAACAGAGTTATATAAATGGCATAATAAAATGAATACACAATCAGTCAGAATACACAAATATATTTACCATGTAAAAAATATATGTACCAATGCCAAAATGTAAAACTAAAAATCTGTAAATATTAGAGTAAATTATATATGTGTGTGTATGTATATATATATATATATATATATATATATATATATATATATGTGTGTGTGTGTGTGTGTGTAACTGGGAAACTAGGAAAACTATACAGCAAATGATTCAAAATGATTCAAAATACAGGAAAGTTTTATACTTACTCATAAACAGGGTCAACGTTGGACCGAAAGTTTTCCTCCTCCTCTGAGTCATAATTTGCAATGGAGTTGCTGCTGTCCTCGGATGTTGAAATCTCCACATCACTTCGTCTGAGTATTTCCTCCAGAGCCTCCGTGACGGCGTGTTTAGTTTTCTGTGGTCTCTTGGACGTCCCAATAGTTTTTTCTATCCGTTATGGATGGAAAAACAATGTTTTTATCCATGCGATTTTCTCCGTATACTTTCCTTTGCTCATCCGCATGCGTCTTTCTATGCAGTGCGCCCCCGTGCGTAACTGCTCTAAAATGGTGGAGGCGCTCCTTTGTTTACGTAGGTTGCTAGCATGGCCGGTCCATCCTACAGGCGAAACAATACCCTGCCTGGGGCGCCACGTACTGGGGGGGGCACCGTGGCCGTCCAAGGGGCGCCCCGACGCTCCGTGTGAGCAGCGCACTTCTCGGCATCTCTCGGCATCGCTCGGGGCTGAAAGAAACGAGCTGCGGTGAGAACGGTGGCAAGCCGAGGAGACGGTGGCGGCCTGACCTCCACTGGGACGCTATCAGCTCCCCAGCAGCAGCTTGAACAAGGCGACCGAGTCCCGCTCTTCTGTGGCATTAAACAGCAGGACCCTGCACACGGGGCCACTGCAACACAAACACACACATCAACACACACCTCTGCAACAACACACACTTTAAAAAGAGGTTTGCTGTCTCTACAGTAGCTTTGAATGTGTGTGTTGAAGTGTGTAAGTGTGTAAATGATGCTTTGGTTTGTTATGAACCGCTCGTGCTGAGCTGCCATCTCCCTGAACCACTGCACACAGGCTTGCATGCTGCGCATGGTGTGAGCGCCGTCCAGGAAGTAGGTGACCGCTCCGTGTTTCAGGGTCTGATTCCTGCCGGACCACTCCGTGTCCGCCAGGCCTGAGGAGACAGATCAGCTCAGACTCATCCGGACAACAACGGGCCGGCTTTGGCCCACAAACTAGCAATACCTCAGGTCAAGTGTGTTGGTGAACCAGACTCACCTTTCACCATGATGGGGCTGGATTTGAGGGAAGCTGCCTGAAGGACGCTGCTGCCATCCACACTGTCGGCAGGAAATCCTTTATCTGCAGCAGAACGCATCAAACACACAGCTGCTACTCAATGACTGAGCACTCAGCACCCCACTCTCAGCTCCCGAAGCAGCATGCAGGCACCGCGCTGCCCCCTCCGAATGATCTGCAGCTTCGTCCTCTGAATGAGTCTGGACTCGCTGCTCGGAGTGTCTGCTGATGAAGATTGCGGTGATCTTCCTCTCATCAACACGCCGAGTTCTCCCGACTCGTTCCTCCCCACGGCCACAACACGTCCTGGATCCTGGACCGGTGCTCGTTTAAAACCTTCTGCGCTCCAGAGAGTTGCGGAGGAAGTTTAATTTCCAGTAACGCCGCCTTGTTCTTCACGTCAGTTCGTCTTTTTTTCAGAGACGTTTAATTTAAAAACGTGATAAACGGCTGTGATCCTGAAATCTGTCAACTCGGAGAAATGGTGGGAAGAAGATGTTTGGATTGAAGCTGCAGTGTGTGAGGGGGTGGAGTTCCGCGTTACGGGTGGAGGTGGTGCATGCCGAGTGTTGTGGCTGCAGACGGGCTGAAAGGCCTCCCGGTGCCGCCGGTGTGTCTCCGGAACACCGGCACTGCTGTTGGAGCCGTGAGCTCCACTGGGCCCCGGGTCTCCAGGCTCCCAGGTGTTGAGTGGTAAACAGGTTCAGTCAGAGCCCGTTTTCTCTGCGGCGGCTTCCTGCTGGCAGAACGGGAGGAAACACCGCGGCTGCCTTAATCATGTTCTCTTGTTGAGCTGCCCCCCCTGCAGGGCGGCGCCATATTTATTCTGCTCGAGTTGCCAGATGTCATTATTTCACGTAGGGACGACATCAAGATGAGCACAGCGATGGTGGTATAGTGGTGAGCATAGCTGCCTTCCAAGCAGTTGACCCGGGTTCGATTCCCAGCCATCGCAGTGAACTGTAATTATGAAGAATTTCCCTCATGAGTTTATGTAGCATCTTCTACCCGTGTATATTAAAGAATAAATGTTAATGATGTCGCTTACATCTCCGAAATCTTGTCTGTGTGGGACTTGTGACACTGTTACCCCAGTTTGTGGCCCCTTGTTCAGTTCCGTCTGGTCTCTGTGCGACCGAAACAGGAGTCTGGTCTGCGTTGCCAGCAGTGAGTCCGATCGGGCTGCCCGCTTTCACCGCTACTGTTCATAATATTTGCGGATCTTTTTTTGAGGACTTTTTCTATGCTGGTAGTTTAACTTCTGACTGAGCAGAACAGAGAAATGTGGAACCGTTCAGAGACTAGGACATTTAGTTGAAGTGAGTTTATACATTTCATGCTGCACGACCAGAAAATAGGCTACTGTTCTGTGTGAGGAAACAGTGTTGACTGTTAGTGTGATTTCAGTCTGCTTTACTGACATTTAAAGAGGTTTCATTGGTGTTTTGTGTCCCAATCTACACGTAAAGCAGCTTTTATCAGCATGTCAGGGGAGATGAACTTTGACCTTTGCTGCTGTGAAAATATTTAATGTGGAGGATCAGAGGGGAGACGGCGATCCTTTTGTTTCAGCCTGTGACAAGTGTTACAGAGTCAAGACAAAAAGTCATTATGAATTAGGTATAAACAATGAAGAGACTGTTTGAGTTTCTTTGTCTCCATCTTTGTCTCCATCCTCTATCTTTGTTTCCAGTGATGAAGGCAAACTCAATATTGGCAGTCCCAAATCAGACTGATGTCTTGATCAGTGACAGTTTTGAAGGTGCAACACAGATGAGCTTGCTGTTAGGTGTTTAACAGCAAATACTCTTCCATGTTTTTTTTTTTTAATTTCACAGATGAGAGATGCTTCCTGAAGGAAATTTCTTTAAAGATGTAGTGGACTGCGATGGCCGGGAAACAAATCCAGGTCAACTGCTTGTAGAGCCATATGAAATCCGTGTTAACGGAATCGCGGACGGAATCGTGGAAATGACCAATAAAAGCGGAATATTGCGGAATTCGTCCTAATCTGGCCTGAAATTCAGTTTTCGGGAGAAAATGGAACCTTATAGTGCAAAGCAAACATGCCGGGGGACCGCCGGAGCTGCTGCAACGTGTACGTCACTTCCACAGCGCTGCTAACATGCTAAAGGTGCGTTCACAACGCCAAATGCTTTCCACGATTTTGCGTCAAAATACAGTTGAAAACAAATGTGAACCACGACGAGACGCGACGCAACAACACGATGTCCAAGCGAGCTGCTCCCTCCCCTCTCACACATTCAAAAAAGTTATGAAACTCCACGCTAAGCGCTAAATACAGAGCAGAACAGGACACGGACTGTTATGCCTCAGGGGAGAAGCTTTTTTGTAAATCCTGTCAATGTACTGTGGACTGGACTCGCAAAGACACATGCGACTAATTGAAAAGTATTTCTTTGTTGCAGGACTTTAAACATTAAATGGACTGTTATATCCTATTAAATTGTGGACATTTATTCATTTCCACTGACCAGACACCTTTTTTTATGGTAAAAATGAGCATAAAAAACAAAATACCAAATTCAGAAATATTAAAACGGAAAAAACGGAATTTGGGAAAAAATAAAACGGATTTCATATACCTCTAACTGCTTGGAAGGCAGCTGTGCTCACATTGCTGCTCCAGGGATGAACCAACACTGTGATCCCAGCTTCTTTACACTCTGCTTCACTGTTAAAACTGGTTTTCAGAAGCAGGTACATTCTTGATCAGTCTGCGTAAAGCTACGTTCACACCGCCAAGTGCTGTCTGCGATTTTGCGTCAAAGACAAGTGAAAACAAATGGGAACGCGCGTTCCAGCTGCGATGAGATGCAACGCGTCGGACGCGGCGCGTCGTCACGACGCGTCACGATGCGTTGTGCGGCGCGTCGGGGCGTTGGCGCTACGCGTCGCGATTTTGCGTCCGACGCTGAAGTTGGGAAATCTGAACTTTGGCGCGTCGCGATTTTGCGGCAAACCAATCATAGAGCGTGTCCATGGTGACGTCGGCCAGGGAGCTGGAACCGGTCCGAAGAGAAGCACTACGACCATGGAGGAGCGTGTTAAGGCTCGTCCATGCTTCACATGTACGCGTTTCCGCGTCCGCTTTGGAAGGTCCGCGCACCACCGATGCGGACGCGCTTTCTCCCATGCTACATTTTGAGCTCAGCTGTGTGCGTCTCATGCAGGCGCGGTGATCCACGCAGCCTCGAGAAGCTTTTCCGGCTCTACAGACTGTTTATCTGCTCCTTTATTACGGTTTATTTAGAGAAAATTAAGCACATACATTGTCAGTCCATTATCTTTAAGTATTAAAGTTTATTTAGCCTTTTTTTTCTGTTTCTGAATCGCGGGGCAGCGCCGGAGCGATTAGTTACTTTTTCACTTCTGTCTGCAGACCTTCTCCTCCCTCCAGACAGTCTCTCTCTCTTTCCACGAGTTTTTCACTCTTTCGGTGTCTTTAAGTGGAGCCATCAGGCTGGAGCTCCGTCTACTTTCACTTTTACCGTCATGTTTTGTTCGCTATGGCGCTCTGGCGCAGGCGCGGACGTCCGCGGATTGGTCCGCGCGGACCCTAGCGGACAGGAATTCATGACGATTCACGTCACGCGGACCAACGCGCACCCATGCGGACATGTGAAGCATGGACGGGCCTTTGTAACGGCCGTTTACGCTCGCCCAGAGCTCTGGGACAAAACTTCTTTATTTTACAGGGAGCCCCGCCTCCCCACCAGACACGACGCGTCGCGTCTGGTGGGGAGGCGGCTTTTGGCCCCGCGTTGTTCAGCGTCGGACCTCAGAATTGACACGCGTTCAGCTTCTCGCGTTGACGCGCTTTTTGACGCAAAATCGCGTTCGGTGTGAACGTAGCTGAAACTGCACCACCAGCTCACTGATGTCTCTTTCTGTCGTTGGAAGAGACTCATTCAAGTTCTTTTAATCGACCAGAGAAGCTTCATAAATTCCAAAGAATGTAAGGAGACAGTTCACTGCGATGGCCGGGAATCGAACCCGGGTCAACTGCTTGGAAGGCAGCTATGCTCACCACTATACCACCATCGCCACACTGCTGCGCTTCCACAGTCACCGTTTTCACTCCTGATGTCCCTGACGTTCCAGGTCCAGACATCCTGACCCTGACCCTGCCCCTGTCGGTCGATACCAGGCGTCTGCAACCTTCATGACCAAAACAGCCATTTGTTTCACTTTCTGTCCAGTGAAGTTGTTCTGGAGCCACAAAGCACGTTTAACCTTCAAAATGAGTCGAATGCAGTTCAAGAAGGTTCTTATGTAGTTCTGATGCACAAACCATGTCATATTATACATTCATGAAGTTTCAGCGACAGTTCAAAATAGAGAAAATTTTATTACATTTAAAGTATTTTTATACCCGATTTTAACAGTTTTGTTCCTCTCTCCAGGCTTTCTTTAATTGACAATTTTGATATTTTAGCTGTTTCGATCATTTCTCGTCTTTTTAAGCAGTTTGGCATGTGTTTTCCAAACATATTTAATTTTCCTCTTTCAGAAATTCTAGACATCTCAGGATTTTTTTTTAAGCTGATCCATTTCTTGTGGTTTGAGCTATTTTTCTCAATTGTGGTTGTACCTCTTTTTTAATGTCTTTTCAACCAACAGTGATGAACCATTTTGAATAATACTGTGTTTCACTCTGTAATTCAGGTATTTCATTTAGGCCAGTGGTTCTCAAAGTTTTTCTGTTACGCCCCCCCTAGCAAGACGAAAACAATTCTGAGAAGACAGATCAGCTCAGACTCATTCTGACAACAGCGGGCCGGCTTTGGCCCAAAAACTACCAAAACCTCAAGGTCTGCTAGTAGAAGTGAAGTGTGTCGGTGAACCGGACTCACCTTTCACCGGGGTCCCAACACGCCCCGTCCTGCATGTTGGGGTTACCTCCACAAGGGGACGCAGAGCGGCCTCATCAAAGGCTGGAGGAAGAGGTGGTTTGTTCTCAGACACCACTTCTGCCTTTACCACTACAGACACAAGCGGGTGAGCGGAGGACAAGAGGAGGACGAGCATCACTCTGAGAACTAACCCTGACTCTGACCCTGACCTGGCACCGGTTCATTCTCAGGTGTCTCAGACATGTTCTCTTATCAGCACAAGTGAGAGTGCATTTAAGCAGGTTAAGCATTTAAAGAGGTTTGGTTGAAGTTTTGCGTCCCAAGCTGCAGGTAACGTAGCTTTATCATCATATCAGAGGAGATGAACTTTGACCATCTCTGGGGCTCCTCAGGCATCCGGATCAGAAGCCCGAGCCACCTCAGCTGCTCCTCTGGATGTGGAGGGGTAGCGGCTCGACTCTGAGCTCCTCCCTGGTGACTGAGCTCTTCCTCCTATCTCAAAGGTGTTGGAGCACTCTGACCACCATGTGCAGACTGCCGGTGACCAGGACGTGGATGTGCGCCGCCTGGCGGAGCGGCGCCGCCTTGTCCTTCACGCCGGGCTTGACGGGCGGGACGGCCCGGTCCAGCGTGGGGTCCCGGTTCTGTGTTATCCACTGCAGCCTGCTAAGGATGCAGGGGAACACCAGCGTGTCGACCCTCTTCTCCGGAAGCCGGGGCAGCTTCACCTGCGTTACAACGCCACCGGAGAGCGGGACTCGGCCGCCATGTTCAAGCTGCTGCTGGTGAGCTGACGGCGTCCCGGTGGAGGTCAGGCCGCCGCCGTTCTCACCGCAGCTCGTTTCGTTCAGCCGTGTCAGTTCGACTTTGCCGTGTTCTGTCCGAACATCACCGAGGCCATCGCTTCGTGAAACAGCAGAACCCTGCACACGGGGCCACTGCAACGCAAAACACACACATCAACACACACCTCTGCAACAACACGCACTTTAAAAACAGGTTTGCTGTCTCTACAGTAGCTTTGAATGTGTGTGTTGAAGTGTGTAAGTGTCCAGAACAGGTAGAAGATGAAGAAATGATGCTTTGGTTTGTTATGAACCAGTCTGGATGAGAGTAACAGAAGCGCCATCTAGTGGACGACAAAGTGGAAGACTACTGGCTGCAGCTCAGCATCTGTTCCTACAGTTGTGACATCTGAAGATGCAGAGTTTTTACACGGGGGGTGTTAGAGGGAGCTGCGGTTCGGTGAAAGCTGAGAGGAGACGAATCGAGGCCTGACGGAGCTGCAGCAGTCACATGACCGCACCAACCTGGCGCTCCGCTCGTGCTGAGCCGCCATCTCCCTGAACCACTGCACACAGGCCTGCGTGCTGCGCATGGTGTGAGCGCCGTCCAGGAAGTAGGTGACCGCTCCGTGTTTCAGGGTCTGATTCCTGCCAGGCCACTCCGTGTCCGCCAGGCCTGAGGAGACAGATCAGCTCAGACTCATCCGGCCAACAACGGGCCGGCTTTGGCCCACGAACGAGCAAAACCTCAAGTGAAGTGCGTTGGTGAACCAGACTCACCTTTCACCGTGATGGGGCTGGGTTTGAAGGAAGCTGCCTGAAGGACGCTGCTGCCGTCCACACTGTCGGCAGGAAATCCTTTATCTGGAGCAGAATGCATCAAACACACAGCTGCTATTCAATGACTGAGCACTGAACTACTGGAAGCCGAGGAGAAGCCGTCCTCCGTCTCGGTCTGTGCTCCACTCACCCGGCAGACACCTCCTCTGCAGCCAGCTGTGGCTCAGCTGCAGGGCCAGGGAGGCGTTGGCCTGCTGGTGCTGGCCGGCCAGGCCCAGGCGCAGCGGCCCGCAGTCCACCTGGTAGTCATCAAGCTCAGGACACACCTTCCAAGGACACTGCAACACCCCGCACCGCGTTAGAACCCGGAGCGGCTTCCTGCTGCGTGGGGACAGACCTCCGGCGGGAGGCCGGCTCTCACCTGGATCTCCTTCGCCCGGTCTCTGAGCACCGCCATCGCATCTTCTGGCTGCCGGACGGTGAAAGCTGGAACACCCGGCTGCACACACACACACAGACGCCTCCTCTGCAGCCAGCTGTGGTTCAGCTGCAGGGCCAGAGGGCGACAAACGGGTCTGTGCAGCCAGGTGAAGGTTTCCCTTCATCTTGTGGCTCTCAAAGTGGACGTGCTTGTCTGTAATTTTATTTGCAGCATGCAGTCCATCTTTTTTTTTTTTTTTTGCACATCATTCAGCTGATCGATGTCCCTCCAATTTATCTGTCCACTGGTGGATGCAATCGGACTGTAGGACTGCAGAGAAAGAATAGGTCACTGTTCAAACAAGTACAAACAGCACAATTTTGATCTTCACAGCCAGTAATAAATGTGCAAGTGTATACACAAAAATATTAAGGATTATTTTTTAGTAGCAGAGACGTAACTTGTACAAATAGGTATACAACAATAATAATGTACCTGCAACATATTGCGCACCAACTTCAGCATGTGACATGTGTCCATCGTGATAAATACTTGGTCACCAGTCGACGGATGCGGGAAACTGATTTTAAGTGGTTCTTGTGGGTCACCCCTCAGCTCACAACCAAGTTGATTGCACATGCTGATATTTGTAGCATGGCCATCCATTGTGACACATACCGCCTGAATCCCCCGTGCATGCAGCTCCTCCAAAGCATGAGTGAGAAGGTGTGTCTGGAGACAGAGTCTTCGTCAGGTAATATGCAATTGGAGCCTTCCAATGTCCTTGAAGGCCGACCTCCAGGAACACAAGCGCCTCAGTAGCAACATCAGTCTCATTGTTTCCATCACCCATGTCTACAAAGCCAGACATTGACTGGTTGTGCGGATTATATTGCACTTGTTTTCTTATGGCTTTGAGTCTAACATGACTGCAACACGCCCATATTTGGCCTGGTCATCCTTCCGTCTTTTCTCCAGCATGTCAAGCATCATTTTGTTCAGGCCAGGCTTGTAATCCACAGAACAAAGCTACCTGTAACAAAAATATTGAGAAATAGCAGTTTAACATGTAGAATATGCTCCTGTATTTAACTTCCCGGAACTGAATTTGATAACATTGACTACCTTTGTAATGTATGTGGATGGGGGAGGTGGAAATTCATGGTGTCTCTGAGGTACTTGTCATCTTTCAGTCATCTTTATTTATTTGACAGGCTCTTGGCCCACTACAAGAAAGAAAAACAGACAGTACACAAACAATCATAAAAGGCACTTGTACCAGTGCTTCCACAGAGCTGACTGATAATGCACAGCACTAATGGTGGGGGTCACCAGAGCCTGGACAAGAGTGTTGTTACAGTCATTCAGACGGCACATGAAAAAATACATCAGATTCCTCATGAGAGCATGGAAAGAATTCACGTGAGTCTGACAGAACAACAGGCTTGCACTGCTTGACCTGGGCTTCTTCAGTAAAATACGAAAAGCATCGTTATGGGCCACCTTAAGCTTTTGTAGTGCACTCTTCTTATAATTGCGCCACAAAGGGGCTGTATACAGGGGTGTACAGTAAGTCCTAAACAGTTTGATTTTTACGGTTTCTGTGCACATGTGAAATCTCCGAACCAATGTATTGGCCTGGGAGTACAGTACACGTCTTTGGCGAGCGATGTCATCATCATCATCACAGAGCCGGTCTGTTATGAAATGACCCAGATATTTTGTTTGACTGCATACACTCAGGAAAGCAAAGGTTCTTGTCTGCTTTAGTCCGGCAGATTAGTACAACAGCCTTATGTAAGCCTTAGGACTATGAAGATGGAGTGTCTGGGCGAATTCTCTGTGCTCCTTTGAGTACTCATGACCCCGCCTAGCCAGGAAGTCTAGTTTAAGATCTGAAATAGTATGAGGCAGAATTCACAAGTCACCTTCAATTATGACTAAAAGTTTTAGCGAATAAATACATTTCACAGTGGTAATTTCATCTTCCCCAAGTAGAACTCAAGTCTGTCTTTGAGCTCTTCAGCACCCTACCCTCGGCTCCCCAAGCAGCATGTGAGGGGCTGGAGTTCCGCGTTACGGGTGGAGGTGGTGCATGCCGAGTGTTGTGGCTGCACATGGGCTGAAAGGCCTCCCGGTGCCACCGGTGTGTCTCCGGAACACCGGCACTGCTGTTGGAGCCGTGAGCTCCACTGGGCCCCGGCTCTCCAGGCTCCCAGGTGTTGAGTGGTAAACAGGTTCAGTCAGAGCCCGTTTTCTCGGCGGCTTCCTGCTGGCAGAACGGGAGGAAACACCACGGCTGCTTTAATCGTGTTATCTTGTTGAGCTGCCCCCCCTGCAGGGCGGTGCCATATTTATTCTGCTCAAGTTGCCAGATATCATTATTTCACGTAGGGACAACATCAACATGAGCACAGCGATGGTGGTATAGTGGTGAGCATAGCTGCCTTCTAAGCAGTTGACCTGTGTTCGATTCCCAGCCATCGCAGTGAACTGTAATTATAAAGAATTTACCTTGTGAGTTTATGTAGCATCTATTACCTGTGCATATTAAAGAATAAATGTTAATGATGTCGCTTACATGACCGGAATCTTGTCTGTGTGGGACTTGTGACACTGTTACCCCAGTTTGTGGCCCCTTGTTAAGTTCCATCTGGTCTCTGTGCGACCGAAACAGGAGTCTGGTCTGCATTGCCAGCAGTGAGTCCGACAGGGCTGCCCGTTTTCACCGCTACTGTTCATAGTATTTGTGGATCTTTTTTTGGGGACTTTTTCTGTGCTGGTAGTTTAACTTCTGACTGAGCAGAACAGAGAAAAGTGGAACAGTTCAGAGACTCGGACATTTAGTTGAAGTGAGTTTATACATTTCATGCCGTTCGACCAGAAAATAGGCTACTGTTCTGTGTGAGGAAACAGTGTTGACTGTGAGCGTGATTTCAGTCTGCTTTACTGACATTTAAAGTGCTTTCATTGGTGTTTTGTGTCCCAATCTACACGTAAAGCAGCTTTTATCGGTATGTCAGGGGAAATGAACTAACATGGTGGAGGCGCTCCTTTGTTTACGCAGGTTGCTAGAGAGTTGACCGGTGAAGTCTCGCCCAGGTGTGACACATCGTTTGAAAGCTCGCGACATGTAGAATTTGAACCGTTATTTCAATTACAAAGAGTTGAGGAGGAGGGAATGCGATGGCCACAAGGGGGAGCACACCAAAAAATGGAGCATGACGCACTTTCACTATTTCAAAGGATTACTCCGTGAATTTTGGTCGGATAATAGCGTGGATAGTCGGGAAATTACCACAAGACGGTAAGGAAATAAAATATATTGCTCTTGCTGTTGTTTGCACATGTGATCAGACTGATTACCGTAATTCCCGCAAAAAAGGCGAATCGGATTATAAGGCGCTCTGTTGGGTTTTGAGAAAATTACAGGCTTTTACGTGCACCTTACGGTGCAGAAAATACGGTTTTCTGATTCCTGCACGCGTGTTAGCACCTTGACAACATCACACACACTCACCTGCTGGCAATTCCGTTTACTCATTACAAACAACATGCACTTCAGCTTACTGCGTTATGCTTTCATCTATACTGACAACTTACTGATGACTTTTGTGTTTGCTGCTTTTAGACTATTTAAAGAGAAGAGACTTAATTATTGATTAAATAAAGTATTTAAACTTTTGCCGTTGTCCTGTCCCCTCCTTGTTTTTGTTGCGGTCTTAAGCCAGGCTGTAACAAAGTGGGGGTTCGTCCTAATAATTGTTTTCAATTTAGCTTTGGTTGTTCTCCTGGACATAATTATCAGTATTTTTTTGTTTGTTTTTTTCCTCCTGCGTGCCGTCTCTGTGCCTGCTTCACACGCTGGATTAATTGACCTACTTTTTGTGAATGGACTGTGACGTCAGCAGCCTGCTGGTGCTGGTGCAGTTCAGTGGCGGGGAGGACACGGCGTTTCTTGCTCTTTTTTGTTGAATTAGGCGGTTTTTGGCACGTTTTTGCAAGGAATAGAGGTGAGTGAAATGTTTTTTTTTTTTTGTGGTGTGCTTGAACTCTATGGGTGTTGTCGTACGACGTTGTCTCCTGGTAGGCTTAGAGGACCGGTGTCTCATCCGGACTCCTGGGGGGTGGTTTAGTGTCGTGGTGGTTGGCGGCTAGCGTTCAGTCGTTTTAACGACGATCTCGGGGGCACTTTCAGGAGACCTTGGTCTCGCTGAGCTCTGTGCTTAATCCATCCCACTGCCCGATCCACGTGAAGAGTTAGGGGGTCTTAATTTAGGTGAGATTCGGGTAGGTAGGCGTAAGACTAGCGGAGGCACGGTCGTTTGACCTATGTACTGTGCACCTGCATTTTGCTGGCACTTCACTTTACAATGTATTTCCTCGTTGTTGCCTTTAGTGCATTTTTTGTGGCTTTCTGGTAAAACGTGACGTGTAGTGGCGCGCGTGCATTTTTTTTGCGTGGCGAAGGTTTTGTGTCACTGCCTGGTTGTGACAAAAAGGTGCACGTTGAAATACTCACAGATACAGGGCATTTGACTCTTTTATCCACGCTGACATTTTGCTGTTTTCTGAGGAGTCGGAAGCGGGCACATGTGTTCCAGTTCGTGGAAATGAAGTGTGTGTGTGTGTGTGAGTGTGTGTGTGTGTGTGTCTTTGTCACAACATCCAGACAAATGACAAAGAACACATACAATTAAGGACAAACCCACAAAAATATTTCAGATAATTCTGAGATTCAAGTCACTATTTTCCTGGTAAGAGAGTGTGTGAGTGTGTGTGTGTGTGTGTGTGTTGTAAGGCTCTGAGTGAAGCTGCCTGGGTCCTCACACTCGTCTGGTGTTCAGACTGGTCACGTGTCCATTGTGGTGAAGGTCACTTGGAGGATGCCAGGCCCAGGTGTTTGAGCGGTCCGCCCACCAGGTGCAGGCTGCCGGTGACCAGGACGTGGATGTGCGCCGCCTGGCGGAGCGGCGCCGCCTTGTCCTTCACGCAGGGCTTGACGGGCAGGATGGCCTGGCCTGCCCTGCCAGAAAAACCAGCATCGACCAGCAAGGTTGGTCACCAGCAAAACCAGCATACGTGACCAGTCTGAACACGAGACACTCTTCAAAGTGCAGGCTCCGGTAGATGGCGCTCTCTTTAGAAAGTGGTCCAAACTTGCCGGAAGTGTAGGGTCGTATTCGTGCGGGTCGTATTCGTGCGGGTCGGGTGGTATTCGTGCAGCATCCGGTTGCAGACACATAATATTGCCCAGTTCAGGAAAGGAGCTTCTTTGACTGAAAGTATGTAGGATGCCACCCTGATCCAGCTGAGACTAAGAGGTGTTTTCATGGTTGCTATGCTGTTGCAAAAGTGAAGGCTTGGAGGTAGAGATGTTGGCCCTTTCTGCTGTTAGTCCTCATGGGAAATGCAAGCTCTGTGCCCAGCAAGAGCGATGAACTGGGGATATTGGTGAAGACTCAGAAAATCTACATTTTTCATCAAAACACTTGTGTACATCCCATCCATGGCTACTGCTGAAGATCCATGTGAAATTCTCTCTGAAGTTGTTGCTGGGCTATAGACTAAAAATCCTGAGGAGTTTTTTGTTTGTACAATAAAAATATCAGAAGGATTCACTGGAGGATGTGGTGAAGACATGCACAGTGAGGATGAGAGAGGCCATTCTAACAGCTCAAATCATCTACTTCATAACAAACACCTTGATGGACCAAAAACAGTCATGGTGGATGGCTCCTCTCTCTTTAGTTCAGGATGGAAAATTCAGAAGATTCTTCATATGTACAGCCATCAGGCTTTTTAATTTAATTCATCTGCAAATGGTAAACAAATTAACTTCCCTTTGAATGCCCAACAGGGAAAAAAAAGTAATTTTTATGTTGCGTCATATCAGACCACTGAACAGGAATGGTTTTGTACTGTTCCCCAGACCTGAGCTTTGATACAGTCCTGTCTCTAACCTCTGCCACAGCTCCTTCCTCTCTCTGCTCTAATCTGAACAAAGAGTCGGAACACTCAAACTTTTCAGTTGAAGCAATCTGACACACACACCCAAAAAATCTTGCTGAAAACAGTGACGTGTGAATGCAAAAAAGTTGTTCCACAACAGAGCACAGACTACTTGAATGCTCCTTAGCATATAACAAATAAGTCAGTCCTTTGTTCCCTACAAATACCTTTGGCTACTGATGTTCAGAATGCAATACCTTTCAATGTTTGTAGCTTCTGTGGGGTCAGAGGCTGCCTGTTGGTCTTTGTGGTGGGACAGGTCTTCCCCGTGAGGCTCTTGTTAGCGAGGGTCTTTGTGCCCCATGGCCACTGCCAACTCTTAAATAAACAAGGAGTCTCTGGCATTTCTCTGAATTTTCGCCCAGACGTCTTTCCGGATGATAATGCCTCCTCCCAAATCAATCTGTCAAAATATCCACAATAGAAATAATCAAAGACAACAGATTATAAATGTATTATGGAATATACATGCAGATCTCACACTCGTCTGGTGTTCAGACTGGTCACGTGTCCGTTGTGGTGAAGGTCACTTGGAGGACGCCGGGCCCAGGTGTTTGAGCCCACCAGGTGCAGGCTGCCGGTGACCAGGACGAGGATGTGCGCCACCTGGCGGAGCGCCGCCGCCGAGTCCTTCATGCCGGGCTTGACAGAGGGGACCGTCCGGTGCAGCATGGGGTCCCAGTTCTGCGTGATCCACTGCAGCGCGCTAAGGATGCAGGGGAACACCAGCGTGTCGGCCCTCTTCTCCGGGAGCCGCAGCAGGATGAGCAGCCGCCCGTCGTCCCCGTCCTCGGCACCGCCCTGGTGGAGCCAACAGCTGCGCTAGTTGTCCAGGCAGCGGGTCAGCATGTTCTCCAGCGACACGTTTAGGTTCTGCTGGTCTGCGGGGAACCGGGTTTAACCTCAGGTCAGAGCCTCACACAATAAACACAGTATTTCACTCCATCTGAAACGGCGAGGGGCTTCACCTGCGTTACAACGCCACCGGAGAGCAGGACTCGTCCGCCACGTTCAAGCTGCTGCTGGTGAGTTGACGGCGTCCCGGTGGAGCTCTGGCCGCCGCAGCTCGTTTCTTTCAGCCGTGTCAGTTGGACTTTGCCGTGTTCTGTCCAAACATCACCGAGGCCATCCCTTCCTGTTAAACAGCAGAACCCTGCACACGGGGCCACTGCAACACAAACACACACATCAACACACACCTCTGCAACAACACGCACTTTAAAAACAGGTTTGCTGTCTCTACAGTAGCTCTGAATGTGTGTGTTGAAATGTGTAAATGTCCAGAGCAGCAGGTACAACATGAAGAAATGAAGCTTTTGTTTGTTATGAACCAGTCTGGATGAGAGTAACAGAAGCGCCATCTAGTGGACGACAAAGTGGAAGACTACTGGCTGCAGCTCAACATCTGTTCCTACAGTTGTGACATTTGAAGATGCAGAGTTTTTAAATGGGGGGTGTTAGAGGGAGCTGCTGACAGCTGAGAGGAAACGAATTGACGCCTGACGGAGGTGCTGCAGTCACATGACCGCACTGACCTGGCGCTCCGCTCGTGCTGAGCTGCCGTCTCCCTGAACCACTGCACACAGGCCTGCGTGTTGCGCATGGTGTGAGCGCCGTCCAGGAAGTAGGTAACCGCTCCGTGTTTCAGGGTCTGATTCCTGCCGGGCCACTCGGTGTCTCCGAGGAGACAGATCAGCTCAGACTCATCCGGACAACAACGGGCCGGCTTTGGCCCACAAACTAGCAAAACTTCAAGTGAAGTGCATTGGTGAACCAGACTCACCTTTCACCATGATGGGGCTGGGTTTGAAGGAAGCTGCCTGAAGGACGCTGCTGCCGTCCACACTGCTGGCAGGAAATCCTTTATCTGCAGCAGAACGCATCAAACACACAGCTGCTACTCAATGACTGAGCTCTGAACTACTGGAAGTGTGGAAATGCGAAAGCCTTTCTCTCTCTGTCAGTTCCTGTGCGTCTGTTCCTCTCACCTGGCAGACACCTTTTCTGCAGCCAGCAGTGGCTCAGCTGCAGGGTCAGGGGGGGACAAACGGGTCTGCTGTCCCGTGCCCCGGGTTGGGCGGGGGGTGCATCCAGCACCCCACCCTCAGCTCCCGAAGCAGCATGCAGGCACCGTGCTGCCCCCCCCTGAATGTTCTGCAGCTTCGTCCTCTGAATGAGTCTGAACTCGCTGCTCGGAGCATCTGCTGATGAAGATTGCGGTAATCTTCCTCTCATCAACACGGCGAGTTCTCCCGACTCGTTCCTCCCCACGGCCACAACACGTCCTGGATCCTGGACCAGTGCTTGTTTTAAAAACTTCTGCGCTCCAGAAAGTTGCAGGAAGTTTAATTTCCAGTAACGCCGCCTTGTTCTTCACGTCAGTCTTTTGTTTTTTTCAGATGTTTAATTTAAAAACGTGATGAACAGGTGTGATCCTGAAATCTGTCAACTCAGAGAAATGGTGGGAGGAAGATGTTTGGACTGAAGCTGCAGTGTGTGAGGGGGTGGAGTTCCGCGTTACGGGTGGAGGTGGTGCATGCCGAGTGTTGTGGCTGCAGATGGGCTGAAAGGCCTCCCGGTGCCACCGGTGTGTCTCCGGAACACCGGCAGTGCTGTTGGAGCTGTGAGCTCCACTGGGCCCCAGCTCTCCAGGCTCCCAGGTGTTGAGTGGTAAACAGGTTCAGTCAGAGCCTGTTTTCTCGGCGGCGGCTTCCTGCTGGCAGAACGGGAGGAAACACCGCGGCTGCTTTAATCATGTTCTCTTGTTGAGCTGCCCCTCCTGCAGGGCGGCACCATATTTATTCTGCTCAAGTTGCCAGATGTCATTATTTTACATAGGGACGACATCAAGATGAGCACAGCGATGGTGGTATAGTGGTGAGCATAGCTGCCTTCCAAGCAGTTGACCCGGGTTCGATTCCCGGCCATCGCAAATGATTGTAATTATAAAGAATTTCCCTCGTGAGTTTATGTAGCATCTCTTACCTGTGCATATTAAAAAATAAATATTCATTCGTCCTTGATGTCGCTTACATGACCGGAATCTTGTCTGTGTGGGACTTGTGACACTGTTACCCCAGTTTGTGGCCCCTTGTTCAGTTCCGTCTGGTCTCTGTGCGACCGAAACAGTAGTCTGGTCTGCATTACCAGCAGTGAGTCCGACAGGGCTGCCCGTTTTCACCGCTACTGTCCATAGTATTTGTGGATCTTTTTTTGAGGACTTTTTCTGTGCTGGTAGTTTAACTTCTGACTGAGCAGAACAGAGAAAAGTGGAACAGTTCAGAGACTAGGACATTTAGTTGAAATGAGTTTATACATTTCATGCCGTACGACCAGAATATAGGCTGCTGTTCTGTGTTAGGACACAGTGTTGACTGTGAGCGTGATTTCAGTCTGCTTTACTGACATTTAAATAGGTTTCATTGGTGTTTTGTGTCCCAATCTACACGTAAAGCAGCTTTTATCAGCATGTCAGGTAGGGTTGGGTTTCTTTAAGAATCTGGCGATACGATACATACCTCGATACACAGGTCATGATACCAGCATTCAATCCTGCCCCGCATCCTGTGGCCCCTGCAAATTTATGCAGTCCCAATGACAGCAGTGGAGACCCTAGAGAGGAAGATCAGTGGCTTTCTTCGAAAGTGGCTGGGCCTTCCCCGCAGCCTTACCAGCGCTGCCCTGTATGGGACAAGTGACATCCTGCAGCTTCCTCTCAGTGGCCTCACAGAAGAGTTCAAGGTGGCACGCACTAGAGAAGCCTTACAATACAGGGACTCAAAGGACTGCAAGGTTTCAGCAGCCGGGATCGAGGTGAGGACAGGAAGGAAGTGGAAGGCATGGGAAGCAGTGGAGCTGGCAGAGTCACGCCTAAGACAGAAGGCGTTGGTGGGCACTGTGGCGACAGGCAGAATGGGCTTGGGTTTCTTCCCAAAGATCCCCATTAGCCAGACCTACGGGAAGGGAAGGCACCATCTGATCCAGGAGGAAGTCAGAGCAGGGGTGGAGGAAGAACGAGTGAGCAGGGCAGTAGGACTGCGGTGACAGGGAGCGTGGACAAGGTGGGAGAGCGCACTGCAGCGCAGGATCACCTGGACAAACATCTTGCAGCCAGATTTCCAGCGGGTCCGCTTCCTGGTGCAAGCGGTCTATGATGCCCTGCCAAGCCCAGCGAACCTCCATGTGTGGGGGAAAAGTGAGACACCCTCCTGCCCGCTGTGTTCTGGTAGAGGCTCTTTAGAACACCTCCTCAGCGGCTGCCCGAAGGCCCTGGCCGAGGGTCGCTATCGCTGGCGCCATGACCAGGTGCTTAAGGCAGTCGCAGAGAGCGTAGCCTCAGCCATCAGCTCCAGCAAGAACCATCAAGCTCCAAAGAAGGCAATCTCTTTCGTCAAAGCTGGAGAAAAACCCAAATCAAACCACCAGAAGACAACTGGCCTACTCCACACAGCATCCGACTGGCAGCTGCAGGTCGACCTGGGGAAGCAGCTGAGGTTCCCCCAGCACATCGCAACAACTACCCTCCGCCCAGATATGATCATGACCTCTCAGTCTACAAAACAGCTGATCATACTGGAGTTGACAGTGCCCTGGGAAGAAAACATGGAGGAAGCAAATGAGAGGAAGAGGGCCAAGTACCAGGAACTGGTGGAGGAGTGCAGGGGGGGAGGCTGGAGGACCTTCTATGAGCCCATAGAGGTAGGCTGCAGGGGTTTTGCAGGACGGTCTTTGTGCAAGGTCCTGAGCCGCCTGGGCATCGCAGGAGTGGCAAAGAAGAGGGCCATCAAGTCCGCAAGTGAAGCCGCCGAAAAGGCCACTCGGTGGCTTTGGATGAAGAGGGCAGATCCGTGGGCTGCGACTGGGACGCAAGTCGGGGCTTGATCACCCCCGGCTGGGTCGCCTGGGTGTATGATGTTGAGAGACCCGAAACACCCAATGACCCCAGGAAACATCACTGATGATGCGTCCCAGTGCATCCATGAGGTGTTTCTTCGAATACGATACGTACCTCGATATGATTTGGTATGATTTGATGCAGTTTGAAGCAATGATACAGTACAGTAATATACTGTTTGGATCTACTGCTCATAAGTTTATGCTGACCACGTTCATTTACTCAGTAAAGTAGAACTCTGTGCATTTCTCTTCAATTTATTGAAGAATCAAGACTATAACAAAATGCTTTCTTGAAGCTTGAAAAAGTGCATTGAACGACTTATTGCTAATTAAGGTGCACACTTCTTTCTCCGTCTTCCTCACCTCGCTGGACAGAAGTGCAGCGGATACAGCTGGTTGTTGTTCAAGAAAGTGCTCGAGCATATCGTGCGCTATTCCAACGAGTGACAACATCGGTGATCAGTTTGTGTTCAGGCAACTCAAGCAGCTTTTGCTTTTGACGAAGTACGTGGCTGGCTGTGGTGCTGCGCCTGAAAAAAGTGGAGATGCTTCTGACACGTCCCAGGAGACGAGCGACCAGGGGGAGCTTAAGTGCACGCTGTGAGGCCAAGTTGAGGGTGTGTGCAAAGCACTTGAAATGCGACATACCAGCCAGCTCCGCCGCAACACTCATATTAGCAGCATTGTCAGTGACAATGGCTGGGTCTTTTGATCCGAGGTCCCACTCCTCCAGTGCTGCTTTCAGTAGCTCCGCAATGTTAGTCCCCGTATGGCTTTCGTGCATGGCTCATGTTTGCAAAACGTGCGACGTGATCTCCCACTCCTCATTCACGTAATGACATGATGGTTACGAAGGATTCCGTGGCTCTCGAGGTCCAGCCATCGCAAGTGAGTGCCACTCTTGGAGCCGAAGCCAAAGCTGATTTAACACTCTCTTTAATTTTAGCGTACATCCTCGGTACAGCTATGTCAGTCATGTTCCTTCGGGTGGGGATCACGTAACACGGGTCCAATGTATTTAACATTAGGCGGAAGCCTGGGTTCTCCACGACGCTGTAGGGACACAAACCTCTGGAAATAAAATGCACCACGGAGTCGGTAATCATCTGTGCACGGAGTGAGTTAGGTGGATGCTGGGTCATCATGCTGTCCAAAGTTAATTGCTTCGGGTCCTCCCGGGTCTTCTTTAGCTGCGGTGGCGAAGTTAGCTTTTCAGCATGGTGTCTTTGCAAGTGAAAACGCAAGTTGGTAGTATTACCTGTGTAGCGTACAGAAGCCTGGCAATGTTTGCAGACTGCGTTTGATTTATCAAGTCCTTGCTTTCCTTCGTGAGCTTTAAAGCCAAAATGAGTCCAAACATCTGACTTTAGGGATGACGGCGCTTCAAAAATCTTCGACATTTTATCCATGAACTCTTCCTCGTTTGTCCGCTTTCGTCTGCTGAGCGTTGCGGGCGCTGCAGCGCCCCCTAATGTCATGGAGAAATATCAACACTGAGGACGTGAATATCGATAGTATATCTTTTTTATTTGTATCGATATTTACCTAAGAATCGATATTTTGGACACATCCCTAATGTCAGGGGAGATGAACTTTGACCTGTGCTACTGTGAAAATATTTCATGTGAAGGATCAGAGGGGTGATGGCAGTCCTCCATTATTCCCTTTGTTACAGCCTGTGACAAGCGTTACCAAATAAAAAAAGAAAACAAGTCATTTTTATTAAAAAATAAAGAGTAAAGATACTTACATAGGTGAGGGTAGGAACGTAGATTGACTGATAAATCAAGAGCGACGGCTTTGAGCTCAGCTCCCTCTTCACCATGATCCGCCTCTCCATCTCACTTTCCATCCTTCCCCGACTCGTGAACAAGATCCTGAGACCTTTGAGCTCCTCCACTCAGGCCAGGGTCTCTCCACCTTCTTCCAAGAGAGAAATCACTCAAACTCACTACATCCAGTGATGGCCTGTCGACACCAAGAACTCATTCAAGTTATTTTTACTTTAATTGACAAGAGGGGTTTCATGAATTCCGAAGGGGCATTTTGTAAAGAGGCAGTCCTCTGCGATGGCCGGGATTCGAACCTGGGTCAACTGCTTGGAAGGCAGCTATGCTCACCACTATACCACCATCGCTGTGTCTCTGTACTTCCAGCCATGTGGTCACATCCAATCTGCAGTAACGTAGCTTTATCATCATGTCAGGGGAGATGAACTTTAACCATCTCTGGGGCTCCTCGAGCATCCGGATCAGAAGCCCAAGCCACCTCAGCTGGCTCCTCTGGATGTGGAGGAGTAGCGGCTCTACTCCGAACTCCTCCCTGGTGACTGAGCTCTTCCCTCTATCTAAGGGAACACCCAGCCATCCTACGAAGGAAGGTCAGCCACTTGCATCCAGGATCTTGTCCTTTCAGTCATGACCCAAAGCTCATGACCGCAGGTGATGATAGGAGCGTAGATTGACCAGTAAATCAAGAGCTTCGCCTTTTGGTTTAACTCCCTCTTCACCACGACCTGCCTCTCAATCTCACTCTCCATCCTTTCCAACAAGGGGCCCAGACTCCGTAGTCTCGAAGCATCCCCCACAAGACACCATGAGGACGTGGTTCAATGCCTTCTCCAAATCCACAAAACACATGTGGACTCAATTACCTTATGTGGAGGATCAGAGGGGAGATGGCGATCCTTTTGTTTCAGCCTGTGACAAGTGTTACAGAGTAAAGACAAAAAGTCATTATGACTTAGGTATAAACAATGAAGAGACTGTTTGAGTTTATCTTTGTCTCATCATGTTTGAAGTGATGAAGGCAAACTCAATATTGGCAGTCCCAAATCAGACTGATGTCTTGATCAGTGACAGTTTTGAAGGTGCAACACAGATGAGCTTGCTGTTAAGTATTTAACAGAAAATACTCTCCCATGTTTTTTTTTAATTTCACAGATGAGAGATGCTTCCTGAAGGAAATTTCTTTAAAGATGTAGTGGACTGCGATGGCTGGGAAACAAATCCAGGTCAACGTCTTGGAAGGCAGCTGTGCTCACATTGCTGCTCCAGGGATGAACCGACACTGTGATCCCAGCTTCTTCACACTCTGCTTCACTGCTTAAGCTGGTTTTCAGAAGCAGGTACATTCTTGATCAGTCTGCGTAAACTGCACCACCAGCTCACTGATGTCTCTTTCTGTAGTTGCAAGAGACTCATTCAAGCTCTTTTAATGGACGAGAAGCTTCATAAATTCCAAAGGGATATTCTGTAAAGAGGCAGTCCTCTGCGATGGCCGGGAATCGAACCCGGGTCAACTGCTTGGAAGGCAGCTATGCTCACCACTATACCACCATTGCCACACTGCTGCAATTCCACAGTCACCGTTTTCACTCCTGATGTCCCTGACGTTCCAGGTCCAGACATCCTGACCCTGACCCTGTCGGTCAATACCAGGCGTCTGCAACCTTCATGACCAAAACAGCCATTTGTTTCACTTTCTGTCGAGTGAAGTTGTTTGTGAGCCACAAAGCACATTTAACCTTCAAAATGAGTCGAATGCAGTTCAAGAAGTTTCTTATGTAGTTCTGACGCACAAACCACATCATATGATACATTCATGAAGTTTCAGCTACAGTTCAAAATAGAGAAAATTTTATTACATTTAAAGTGTTTTCGTACCAGATTTTAACAGTTTCGTTCCTCTCTCCAGGCTTTCTTTAATTGACAATTTTGATATTTTAGCTGTTTTGATAATTTCTCGTCTTTTTAAGCAGCTTGGCATGTGTTTTCCAACCATATTTAATTTTCCTCTTTCAGAAATTTTAGAAATTTCAGTGGGGTTTTTTTTTAAGCTGATCCATTTCTTGTGGTTTGAGCTATTTTTCTCAATTGTGGTTGTACCTCTTTTTTAATGTCTTTTCAACCAAGAGTGATGAACCATTTTGAATAATACTGTGGTTCAGTCTGTAATTCAGGTATTTCATTTAGGCCAAGGTTTTTTCTGGTCTTTCTTCTTTCTGCTGACTGACGCCTGAACACCTTCAAACCGAGAAGCTGGATTCAACATGAAGAACGCGACACGTTCACACAGCTTTTATTACAACTTTAATTTAGTGTCATTTCAACCAGACAGATCACACCTCATGTGAGGAGATGAAGTATTTACATCAGCACCAAAGAGTCTGTGTGTTGTGTGTGTGTGTTTGTGAGAGAGAGAAATAAAGACACAGTTAAAACACAAAGCAAACATTCAATTCTTAAGTGCTGCCAACAGAAACAGTAAAAAGCACAGGATGTGTTATTAATGTGCAGCTTTTCTAAATAAATTAGGTAAAAATCATCCATACACATGTGTGCACACACACCCGCCATTAAGACTTATTGTACCACTTTCCAACAGATAAAATTCCCATGGAGCCACAAAACCCCTTTAAATGATGAAAACAGTGCATAAAGCTGTTTATACGTGCAGTTTTGTTACTTAACAAAACGGTTTCAGTGATTTTAACTTTCTAGCAGTTTAACCCAAACTCTCCGTCATTTGATGGTTTCGTGGTTTTAGTTTTTTTTTTTTTTTTGTTAAAAAATGCAGTTAGTCATTTAACAATCTACAGCATTTCAGTTATTTAATAAAATTAAGACAATTGAACCTCTTCTCGCCACTTATTCAGGGTTTCTTTGACACTGGCTGAAAGGCAGTGAGCAGGCGAAGCACACCAGACTGGAAGACGAAAGGCTGAAGCTCACAACACTTATTCTGACACAGAAAAGTAACATTAAACTAAAAAACAGACCAACAAGAACAAAACTGGCCTCTGAGCAACAGAGATAAGATCAAGTAGAAAAATGGTGTGTGCGTGTGTGTGTGTGACAAAATCCAGACGAAGGACAAAGAACACCTACAATTAAGGACAAACCTACAAAAATATTTCAGATAATTCTGAGATTCAAGTCACTATTTTCCTCGTAACATCTGTGTTTGAGATGCTGTAAAGATGTCAGCTGACGTGATGAAAATAACCATTAGAGAGGCGTCTGCATGTATTTCCTGTTCCTGAACATATACAGAATATCTCACATGTTCAGTGTTGTTTGATGGTCTTCGTTTCATGAGGATAAAGCCACTCTGAGATTAACCCATGTAAACGTGAGAGTGTGTGAGTGTGTGTGTGTGTGTATGTGTGTGTGTTAAGGCTCTGGGTGAAGCTGCCTGGGTCCTCACACTTGTCTGGTGTTCAGACTGGTCATGTGTCCGTTGTGGAGAAGGTCACTTGGAGGACGCCGGGTCCAGGTGTTTGAGCACTCCGCCCACCAGGTGCAGGCTGCCGGTGACCAGGACGTGGATGTGCGCTGCCTGGCGGAGCGGCGCCGCCTTGTCCTTCAAGCCGGGCTTGACGGGCGGGACGGCCCGGTCCAACGTGGGGTCTCGGTTCTGCGTGATCCACTGCAGCGCGCTGAGGATGCAGGGGAACACCAGCGTGTCGGCCCTCTTCTCCGGGAGCCGCGGCAGGATGAGCAGCCGCCCGTCGTCCCCGTGCTCCTCCCCGCCCTGGTGGAGCCGCCAGCTGCGCTCGTTGTCCAGGCAGCGGGTCAGCATGTTCTCCAGCGACACGTTGAAGTTCTGCTGGTCTGTGGGGAACCGGGTTTAACCTCAGGTCAGAGCCTCACACAACAAGCACAGTATTTCACTCCATCTGAAGCGGCGAGGAGCTTCACCTGCGTTACAGGAAGCGATGGCCTCGGTGATGTTCGGACAGAACACGGCAAAGTCGAACTGGCACGGCTGAAAGAAACGAGCTGCGGTGAGAACGGTGGCGGCCTGACCTCCACCGGGACGCCGTCAACTCACCAGCAGCAGCTTGAACATGGCGGCCGAGTCCCGCTCTCCGGTGGCGTTAAACAGCAGAACCCTGCACACGGGGCCACTGCAACGCAAAACACACACATCAACACACACCTCTGCAACAACACGCACTTTAAAAACAGGTTTGCTGTCTCTACAGTAGCTCTGAATGTGTGTGTTGAAGTGTGTAAATGTCCAGAACAGGTAGAAGATGAAGAAATGATGCTTTGGTTTGTTATGAACCAGTCTAGATGAGAGTAACAGAAGCGCCATCTAGTGGACGACAAAGTGGAAGACTACTGGCTGCAGCTCAACATCTGTTCCTGCAGTTGAGACATTTGAAGATGCAGAGTTTTTACACGGGGGGTGTTAGAGGGAGATGCGGTTCTGTGGAAGCAGAGAGGAGACGAATCGACGCCTGACGGAGCTGCAGCAGTCACATGACCGGACCGACCTGGCGCTCCGCTCGTGCTGAGCCGCCGTCTCCCTGAACCACTGCACACAGGCCTGCATGCTGCGCATGGTGTGAGCGCCGTCCAGGAAGTAGGTGACCGCTCCGTGTTTCAGGGTCTGATTCCTGCCGGGCCACTCCGTGTCCGCCAGGCCTGAGGAGACAGGTCAGCTCAGACTCATCCGGACAACAACGGGCCGGCTTTGGCCCTAAAAACTAAAACCTCAAGGTCTGCTGGGAGAAGTGATGTGCGTTGGTGAACCGGACTTACCTTTCACCATGATGGGGCTGGGTTTGAAGGAAGCTGCCTGAAGGACGCTGCTGCCGTCCACACTGTCGGCAGGAAATCCTTTATCTGGAGCGGAACGCATCAAACACACAGCTGCTACTCAATGACTGAGCTCTGAACTACTGGAAGACGAGGAGAAGCCGTCCTCACAGTCTGTGCTCCACTCACCCGGCAGACACCTCCTCTGCAGCCAGCTGTGGCTCAGCTGCAGGGCCAAGGAGGCGTTGGCCCGCTGGTGCTGGCCGGCCAGGCCCAGGCGCAGCAGCCCGCAGTCCACCTGGTAGTCGTCCAGCTCGGGACACACCCTCAGAGGACACTGCAACACGCCACACCGCGTCAGAACCCGGAGCGGCTTCCTGCTGCGTGGGGACGGACATCCGGCGGGAGGCCGGCTCTCACCTGGATCTCCTTCGCCCGGTCTCTGAGCACCGCCATCGCGTCTTCTGGTTGCCGGACGGTGAAAGCTGGAACACCCGGCTGCACACACACCAACACACACACATATCAGCGAGGACGATGGTGGAGGACGACTGGCTCCCTTTGGTGGAGACAACGTACCTTGAAGATGCCTCCTTTCTGCCAGGCGATCTGCTCGATGGTGTCTCCCAGAATCTGAGTGTGGTCTATTCCCAGAGAGGAGATACCGCACACCCAGGGCGACCTGCTCACACCGCCGCAGCAGGAAGTAAAGAGGTTTTCTTCAGGTAAAGCATCGTACAGTAAACCGGCAGACTTCCTCAGCAGTGACGGACCAACATGTAGGAAGTGTTTTTTTGAACCCGGTGTTTTTATGATCAGTCTCACCTGATGATGTTGGTGCAGTCATAAGCTCCACCGATCCCGACTTCAATCACAGCCAAATCCACCTGCACAGAAACGACGGCTCACATGAAATAAAACCTTTCCTCCACGTTGGCTGCTGATTTCTTCCTCTGCAGCAGGAGGACAGATCACAGCAAACGCTCAGAGAGAAAGCCTCGAACCTTTTCCTGGAGGAAGACGTGGAAGGCCAAGATGGTGAGGAAGCGGAAGTAGGCCGGCATCGTTCCTCCGTGAGCCTCCTGTGGAGACAGAGAGACCAGAGACTGGAGGACAACTTCCTGAACACCTGAGGCCTGCTCAGTCCGGCAGCTGATTCACTGCAGCATTTTATCGCTATTCTAAATGCCTTCTATTAGCTTCATTTAAAATAAATGAGGTAACAGGACACTGAAAGTGGATAATCGGGGATGTATGAGCGCAGTCACATGACGATCAGCACCATCCAGACGTGTGGCTTCTCATTTAGCTCCTAATTCACTTTGAGGCTGTTCAAACAGGACTGAGGACACTTATAGCCGCTGAGCTTCGTCTCCGCTCCATTCAAACCCACCTTGGTCTCATCCAGCCGTCCGTAAACCTGCCAGAAGTATTTCGTGAAGAGCTCCTTCCCGATTGGCTGCCCGTTGATTCGAATCCGCTCCCTGACTTGGACCAGATGTGGAGAACTGCGACGAGACAAGAACATGAGTCTGGCTTCAGCGATCAGGCTGGAGAAGAACATCTCTGGAGACAGCAAGTTTCACAGCGTTTTATCCACCAAACAACAGAGCGATCATTCTCATAGGTCTCAGACACGTTTACCTGTAAAATCCAGTGCGGAAGCCATAACTTCTCAGCACCTGCTCGGTGAAGGCGCACGTGGAGCCCTGAGGAGCAAACAGAGCTCAGCATCTGAAGGAAGCAAGACCGCCTCCATCCGGAATTAAACATTATTTGATTCCACTTTAAAATGACAATAAACTGAACACTTTCTTCGGAAAGAACATTTCATTCTGAAGTAGGTGTTTGCATTGTTCATTTTAAAGGTGAATTAAAAGTAAACGTTTCCACACACTCCGCAGAATTGGATTGATCGAGCTGAGTGTGGGTTATAAGTCAGAGTTCAGCTCACCTTCCCCTTTGTCCCCGTCACATGGATGATATTCAGATGGTCCAGTTCCTCCACCTTTCAAAACACACACAGGTTGAATGAGGAAAAAGACTGTGTGTGTGTGGAAGTCAGACAACAGGTGTTCTTTGTACTGGTTATGTAACACACACGTGCGATCAATAGTTCACAGACATGGGGTTTATCAGAGCGTGTGTGTGTGTGTGTGTGTGTGTGGCGTCACCGTGATGCCAGCCCGGTTCAGGAAGGCCCTCATGGCGTGCAGCTGCAGCTCGGGGCGGCCCCGCTCCCTCCGGACCTGCTCCAGGGCGCTGGCGTTGGTCTGCAGGGTGTTCAACGTGCAAATGGCATCCTGCAGCAGAACACACACAGACAGGACACTGAGAGCCAAAACAAGCTGTCTGAATACACACACACACACACACACACGCACACACACTGAGTGTGTGGCTGAGGCCAAGTCCGACGTCATGCCCACAGGGTGAGAACTCCGCACCTGATTCTGCCCCGATGGCTTCACGCCAGCTTCTCTGTGTTTTATCATGAATCCGAAATGCTCTGAAACCAACAGTAATCCGATTACTGAGGCCTCCTCTCTCTCACCCGTCACCAGAGGTCCTGAGCTCGGAGAACCCCAGGCCGGCTCATCCTCCGGGACTTCAACCTCTGCGTGTGTTTCAGTCCAGCTCAGAGTAAATGTTTGCCTGTTCTGTAAATCACTGACGGAGGAACATGAATGGATCATATCACGGCATTAAATCGCCGCTTGGAACAGCTGGAAACACCAGCGAGGCTCAGCCGCTCAGATGATGCTGCGTTGGCATTTCACAAACACACACACTGAATCACACTCCAGCCGTCTGTGTGTGTGTCCAGAGGAACCAGGATCACACACTTTAAAAGCTTTCCTGCTCCTGCAAACCTCAGTATGACAATTGTTCCTAAAAAAAACAAAACAAAAACAAACAAAACAAAAAAAAAGCCATACTATTAAACCACCTGATGCAACCCAGAACTGGAAACCTCTTGTTCTACACAGTCCCTCAAAACAACAAACTAGATTTATGAAGTTTTAAACATGAAGTCAAACACTGAATTAAAAACAACCTGAGACCATTTTACAGGATCTATTAACTGCAAGTTATAGTTCTTATGTAATCACATGTACGATAGTACTTAAGTATTTGTAAAAAGCTGTGAAAACATTATTAGTTTGCAAACATGAGACCAGGAGTGTGAAACATAAGGCCTGCGGACCAAAACTGGCCAGCAAGAGGCTCCAATCCAGCAGTTGTAATTTTCCTAGAGTAACTTTATTTGGTTTTATAAAATTATAGACATTTTCATCACATATACTCTGCGACGCTACAACAAAGGAAAACTTTAAAGTTTCAATTTAAAGATTATTGTAAATGAACGGTCCGGAACGCTCAGGACGAAAATAGGCTGCATGAACTGAAGCGTGTTTGACAATCCTGCATTAGACTATAATGACTACCACTTTGAAGCAGAGAACATTCCTTTATTGTGATCTCTGGCTGTTTCCTGCTGAGTAAAAACACTGCCAGTCTGAGAGACAACCGGAGTCACATGGGTTCATGTCTCTGCTTTACTGCTCTTTCAGTTCAATAAAGTCAGAGTAGCAAATCACCAGGGAAACATCTGAAAACATGATTCCAATGTTTCAATATTACACCAAAGCAAGGAGTGGTGACAGAGGTTCAAAAGCTAAAACTGCTTCTGAAGAAACAGCAGTGATTTGATCACTGTGGTCCGCTGAGCAGTTCCACTGATGTGACCTGGAATGACCCTGTTCCATGATTATAATCCATAATGTGTGAGAGAAGAACAGATAGTCCTGGAGGGAGCGCTTCATTTCAACATGTTCACTGCTGACACTGTACTGAGCTGCAACTCGTCCCTCCAGTTTTTGCTGATTTGTTTTTTTATTAAGCTTTGGTATCTGCTTTGGCAAAGCATCCCTCCCATCAACAGCGTTTCAAAATATGGCCAAATTCCAGTCCATTGCTCTTAAAAAAAAAAAAAAAAACATTCAAACTGGACCAACTCCGTCAACAAGTCAAAACTGTTAACGGACGTCTTCCATGCTCACCGACATATAAAACTTGATTCTTCACTCAGTAAAAACTTGTCTCAAATATATCGTCCAGTTTTAATCTACCTGCATACATAATGTCCTGATGGCGTGCCAACCGCCTCAACTTTGAACTCTGCTCAGTTGCTTCCGTTTAACCAGGCTATAAACATAAATGCACCAATAACAAGAGTAACTATTCCGGCTTTGAAGATAAAAGATATCACAAATTTCTCATGTTCATTAAACGTCACAATACACTCACTGTTCTGTGCAACAATGCAATTTAAAAATGACAACATTTTAAACTGAAAAGTCTGATGAATCCACACAAAAACATGACCTCCCCGATTCTTTCTATACAAAGTAGCTTTAAGCTTACTTTTCCTTGCAATTTATCTTTAAGTTTGGGTAATCTTTAATAAAGAAACCTTTCTGATTGTTATTGTACCCGGTGTTTAATGAAAGTAAAGATTATTCATTCATTCAAATGAATGGAAATGACAACATGAAGAGAAATTGCTCTTCTTCTGAAACATAATGAAAAAACAAAAACAAAACAAAAAGAGACATTTATACAGATGATGGAAATGTGGGGCAAGAAATAAAAGCACTGTTATTAAGAACAAATCTCAAGGCACAAACGTTTGTTATTATGCAGCACTGAACGACATTCCCACATTTTCTGACAGATTACACAGGAGGAGATGAGCACCTTTGAATCCCAGAGGTAAAGTTTGTTGAGCTGAGTTTGAACTGTGGCTTCGAGCTGATGTTGACACCACGTGTTTGTTTAGTAGAACAGGACCGGGCAGTTTACAGTCTGCTCACAGATCCATCATCATCATCCACACCTCGGCTGCAGCACTCGGCTAAACTGCCCCTAACAGCCGGCTAACAGCCCACTGGCAGCCCGCCGTCCCCGCTGCCTCCGCCCCGGAGTTTCTCCCCCATTCCCTCCGCTGTGATCTGACAGCCATGTTTTATAAACCGCTGCCAACTCAGAAAAACTTCTGCAACGCGGCACACCGGCGGCTAGCTAGCCGGCTAGCAAGCCGTATGGTGCGGGGAGGCTCCGGCGCCTACCTGGTACTCCATTCCCGGGATGTGTGGGGCCGTCTTGGTGCTGTAGTAGCGGGCAGAGAGGCTGACAGCGAGACCGGCCGACCTGCATGCACCGTCCGTCCCGCCAAGCCGCGCCGCTGGAACCCAGTTCCTCCACAACACGCGCCACAGCCACACCATGGTGAGCTGTCACAGGAAGCCGCTGCCAAATATGGGAGGACCCGTTCTTAAGCGTCTTGATGTCACGACCCTCCCTCTTTCACGCCTCCTTGACGTAACACTGCCGCCATATTGGACCGGGCATGAACTATCGAACTATTGTTCAGTTGAAAAGTGCCGAAAGTTTTCAAAACTGGAGTGTTGTTTCTGTTTTTTTTTTTAAAATTGTTTAGCATTAATCAACCATTTACATAGCATTAATCAACCATTTACATTTAGTCTTATCATATACAACTAATCAGTACATGATCAGACTTCAATCCGCACCACTTTGAAAAGTTTGTGTCATCATATGTGGAGTAAAGTTAAGCACAAACATTAACAGTAAACATTTTTGGCTACTATATGGGCATTATCAGTTGTATATAATGATATTCACTCGCAAAATGTGACGAGCGACTGCCTGTTTTCATCTCTGCATTGCCTTGATCAAACATGGTATGTTGTTACCATAATGTTAATCTTTGTTATTGTTGTTGGTGATGGAGATAACTTAGATGTTGCCTGTTACTCACATTATTGCAATATTAAATACTGATGATAGTGACTTGTAATGTTGTGTTTGGACAGTTTTGTTTTCTGTCAGTTAATTGCTTTTGTGTAATTGTCTTGACTTGAACATTGCTGACCTGATTGATTGTGTTTGTGATTGATTGATTGTGAGAACTTTGGTCATAAAAATGAGTTTGAGAAAACTAATAAGAGCTTTTTAGTTTGACAATGCCAATGTGCAAACTATAAAAAAAGTGTGGCCTGGACTCTACGGATGTCAGGCGCCATCTGGTGGCGAAACTGTGGTATTACAAAACAACAGCGACAGAGCCCGCCAATCAGTTCTCTGTGGAACACCTGACTACCATCGCTGCTCTGTATTTGGCGTGGAGGAGAAGTCAGCTTCGGCTGCGGGCAAGGCGCAGGCATTACTTCTGGAAGAACAAACAAGACAGGTAAGGTTATGCCAGTAAAGCCAGCCATGCTGGAGTTATACTAGTACTATCTTCAACTGGGCAACAGACAATCAATGTAAAAATACAATACAATGCAATACAAACAAGACAAAAAACTTACTTGGCATCCCAATATTTTGACTGATGCTCACCCAGGCCTGTTCCTTCTTGTTCCAGGTCACATCATACACGGCAACAATTAGCCTCTCCTCCATCTTCGGGCTCTCTCATCAAAACGTGCCAACAGCTGTTTGGTGTGGTCGGAGACCTGCATGGCCTACCACCTCAACTAGGTCGTCCTGGCGCGTCACCAAGCGAATTCGCTTGAAAAGTTCAATTACTTCAACTCCAGCGGCGAGGAATATTAACTGGAAACGCTCGCCGCTCAAGATTGTGCGACAATCGTGTAATTTCTTTGACTTTGTGTGCAATCTCATCGCGCTAAAAATTCGCGTGGCGTCTGGTGTAAACACGGGGTTAGATTGAGTAGCGCAGACTTGGAGGATATTATTGACAAATTTGACAGTAGAGAGTGTAAAAACCGGAATGGGCTTCCACTGCACAAATTAATCAACTGAGTAAACAGAATAATTGTGTCAGGAGAAATTCTGCAATCAAAGCCAGTTTTAACAATGGATTATAGGACTATATTAGGCGCGTGAGATAAATATGAAGTTCTTAAACTGAAAGCAAGATCATATTATCTGAAAATGTTAAACCTGCAACTGAAAAAAAAGAATGATTTCATCAATTAAACTCCAGGCCTGAGCAAAATAATGTTTTGGTTAAAAAAAAAAAAACTTTCATAGATTATGCATTTTGAATACAAGGAATAATTGTTTTGTTTAAATTATAGGTCAATCCTCTACTTTCAAATTTAAGTTTTTCTTTCACTTTTTTTTAATGCACAAACCTTTGGCCTTGATTTAGCAGTGTAACAGAAACAGATTGCAATATTTTGGAGGCACTTTTTCCCAGAAAGGGTTGCCTTGGCCGGCCTTGAGCTTGCAGGAGGCGTCCCAAGGCGAAAATATGTTTTTGTTTTGTGTAATTTAGACCAGCCGGCTCCATCTGTTATCACTGCCTGGTATAAAAGTATCTGGTCTGAACACCCTGGCTGGGGGTGAGAGACACTGACGCCGCCTGCATGCAACAATTCATCTTGTCTGGTCTTCAGCTCTCCGGAAAGTTTCCTTTTAATAAGCCACTTTTTGACACTCGCTGATTTCTCAGAAATTCTTTATTCCAACAACAGAAGAATTTCCTCCACACCGGTAATCCCTTCATTGCTTTGGTCCTCCGGTCCGCGCGGTAGCGCTGTTTGTCTCTTTCATTTTACCAGATGAAAGATGTTGCATTCAAAGGATTGCTTAGTTTCGGGTTAACCACACGTTTGGATATCGTGCTATTTGTCCAGTCTACACATACATTGTTTTAAGTAAAATGCATTTATTATAACAAAATTCAGAATACTTGGATGATTTCTGCGAGTTTTCATAAACCACAGTGACATTTGTTGAAATCGACGCGCTGTGGCATTTCAGATTAACGAGTTTCACCCAAATGCAACACGGTGACGTCACGGACCCGGAACAGCACAGCAAGATGCAGCGGGACAAAACAAGCAATGCCGCGGCTGAAAAGTAAGAAGATAACTCATGTTTTATCTGAAATACTTTAGAAAAAAAGAGTTCCTGAGTGTGTTGAGTAACCTCTGGCAATGTTGTGTATAACCCCGAGCAGATTTGAAGCCATTAATCGGTATAATGCCTTCTGTGTAGGCCTGACCGGGAGGCCGCCATCATGTCCAAATACTACGACGGAGTGGAGTTTCCGTTCTGCGACGAGTTCTCCAAGTACGAGAAGATGGCTAAGATCGGCCAGGGCACATTTGGGTGAGTACACCAAAAGGTGGCCAAGATTTAACATTGGAAAGCTTGGGTGAGGACAGAGGACTGGTGTGAACGGTGCGACTAGCTGTATGCTAAATGCTAAGCTACATGAAACTTTATTACAGACAAGTAAATTATAACATGATTGACTTAAAAAATGATGTTTTCTTTTCCCACGAGTTTTTCAACTACGTAAGTCTAACTTTAGTGATCAGATAATGACTAAAGGATCTGTTTCACATAACTCCATCCAAACACACCACTCAGACGCATCCATCACTGTGTGCCTTGTACAACAGTTACGCCCAGGACTTACTTTTTCCTTTTAGCATTGTAAAATTACTTGTTTTATTCCTTCAAATCAAGAGGGCTGCATGACTCGACATGGATCTATGCTTTCCTTACAGTCAGTTCACCTCATTGACGATGTCAACTTTCAATAATTGCATAATCATGGCATGAAACACAAATCCTGTGCTTTCATAGTCATATTAAAGGTTGATTATTTGGTGTGAATCACACTGAACGGTGCCAAATAACATGTAGCTAATCCTTAATCCAATTTAGTCTACAAATGTGTCAGTAGTCTGTCATGTGTCGGTAGCTCATCATTGCGTTTTGAGCACTTCATAACCTCCGATAACCATGGCTCCTGTGATATTTCACTGAATGCTCTCCAGAAAGTAACGTCTCTGTTCTTCACAGGGAGGTGTTTAAAGCCAAGCACCGGCAGTCGGGGAAGAAGGTCGCCCTCAAGAAAGTGTTGATGGAGAATGAGAAAGAAGGGGTAAGGAACCAACATCCTTTCAAACCGCTTCAGAGGGTGGACCTTGGTGGCTCTTTTTTGTTTTTTATTATTATTGTAACACTCATGTAGTTGTGGATGTGGTGTTAAAATCCATGTCAAGTAGATGCAAAACTTTCAAGAGCTTCCATTAGATCGCCGGCCTCCATGACCAAAATAAGTCGTTTTTACCTTCTTTTTACCAAATAAATTTCATCTGAAGAATTTCTTTGATGGGGATACACTCTTTTACCACGATAAAGTAAGGGGAACCGCTATATTAACATGTTCCGGAGATAACGGCTCACGCATTGTTGTCTCAAACATCCTTGAAAACGATATCAGCTCTCGGTTGGCGTCAGTACCTAACTGTGTTAAAAGTCCAACCTATCTGTGGAGGCAGGCCCAGCCCAGAAGAACATGGAATAAAAGGTCTGATATATGAACGATCAGGATCCTTCCGGGGAGAGATCCCCAGGAAACTGTCCTGCGTGTTTTTCTCCATTAGGTCCAGCGCTGACTGTACTTAAATCAACAGTAATAACCTCAAGTCAGTCGATTGGCATTTTTCACACCAAGTATAGAGTCAAAGAAGTGGTGGAAGATGGACAAAAGGTTCCAAGCTCCAACATCTTTGAATATTTTATTTGACAAACTGTTGAAGCAGTTTTTAATTTAAGAATCTCATTTGTCAGTTAACGTGAGATGAGAGGAAAGAGAAACCTGATATCTGAGCGACATGTTTCCACACACATCACCGTCTGTACGCGTGTGATTGAGTTCATGATGCTTTTTAAATCAAAGACTTGTTTTCAGTCTCGTGTTGTGACATAAAAGCGTGTCCTTCTGTTCTTGACTGTCACTTTTTCTGTCGCACTGTTACTTTCTTTAGTTCCCAATCACGGCTCTGAGAGAGATAAAGATCCTTCAGCTGCTCAAACACGAGAATGTGGTCAATCTAATAGAGATCTGCAGAACCAAAGGTGAGTGGCGCACACACACACACACACACGCTCACACTCTTTGTTGGTGAACGTTTTGTTTATTTTTCTTCTGCGCTTGTCTTTGCAGCCACTCAGTTCAACAGGTACAAAGGAAGCATCTACCTGGTGTTTGACTTCTGCGAGCACGACCTGGCCGGACTGCTGAGCAACGCCAACGTGAAGTTCACGCTGGCAGAGATCAAGAAGGTCATGCAGATGCTGCTCAACGGGCTCTACTACATCCACAGGAACAAGGTGAGCGTCCTCAGCACACACAGCTCTGTGTGTGGTGTGTGTGTGTGTGTGTGTGTCCTGCCATCTGTTGTTCTTTCTAGATTTATTTGCTCTGGTTCTTCTTTTCCCTCCTGTTTGTCATTACTTTTAAAAGTTGGATTACTTTTTTTTTTTTTTTAACAAATATGAGCCTGAAGCTTGAAGTACTGACAGTGTTGGTTAATATGAGTAGACACATTTTTTTTTCCCCTTGGATTTCAATGTTCAGGGCAGAAGTTTCCACACAGGCTCAATAATTTAACCATAATGAACTGTGTAATCAGTTTTATGAAAATGCTTTATGTACAGAGTTCTTGTTAGTAATTGTGTGTGTGCGTGCGCATGCGTGTGCAGATCCTCCACAGAGACATGAAGGCAGCCAACGTGCTGATCACCAGAGACGGCGTCCTGAAGCTGGCCGACTTCGGTCTGGCTCGAGCCTTCAGCCTGGCGAAGAACAGCCAAGGGAACCGCTACACCAACCGGGTGGTGACGCTGTGGTACCGCCCCCCCGAGCTGCTGCTGGGTGAGGAACTCGCTTCACGCGGGCGCCGCGACGCCATCAAACCGTCTCACACCACATACGTCAATAAATTCACACGAAGTGAGCCGGCACTCTCTCGTTTCGCTCAGGTGAGCGGGATTACGGCCCTCCCATCGACCTGTGGGGGGCGGGCTGCATCATGGCTGAAATGTGGACCAGAAGTCCCATCATGCAAGGCAACACGGAGCAGCACCAGCTGACGCTCATCAGCCAGCTGTGCGGCTCCATCACTGCGGAGGTGACGCCCCGGTCCAGACGTCCAGCGTCACGGTGAAAGGAAGCATCTGTTAGATGGTGTGTTTCTCTGATCTGCAGGTGTGGCCCGGCGTGGATAAGTACGAGCTGTACCAGAAGATGGAGCTGCCCAAAGGCCAGAAGAGGAAGGTGAAGGACCGGCTGAAGGCGTACGTCAAGGACCCGTACGCCCTGGACCTCATCGACAAGCTGCTGGTCCTGGACCCCTCGCAGCGCACCGACAGCGACGACGCGCTCAACCACGACTTCTTCTGGTCCGACCCCATGCCCTCCGACCTGAAGAACATGCTCTCCACGCACAACACGTCCATGTTCGAGTACCTGGCGCCGCCCAGGCGGCGAGGCCACATGCCGCAGCAGCAGCCCAACCAGAACAGGAACCCGGCCACCACCAGCCAGACCGAGTTCGACCGCGTCTTCTAGACACACGGACCTCCCGCCTCTGATGGCCAGACTTTGACGCTCGCTCACTCATTCACGAACTGCTGGGGAGCTTCACCTTCACCCTTTGATTGTTAATCAAATGTGTCGGGGTTTTTTTTTTTTTTTTTTTTTGCATTTGTCACAACAGTATTCTTCGATAAACGCCGGTTAAGCTCTGTTCTCAAGTCTTTATTTATCATCCATGTGTGCATCTTGTATTTAAACCCTTCACTCATTTCTTTACGTAGGTCTGAAAGCGACATTCTCGGAATTAAAGGCTTATTTTTTCTTACTCTGGGTGCATGTGTCTTCTGGGACCAGCAGGGGGCGCCGCAGACACAAACATCAGATCCCTGTGTTCACTGTGATTCATCACTTCATCAGCAGCTGTGAGCATCCACAGCCAGGGAAATGTGACTCCTCTTCTGCACATGAGAGAACAGGGATGTCAAACATATGGCCTGTGGGCCCAAACCGGTCCCCACGAGGCTCCAAACCACAAATGGCAAATAGTATTGATTTCAAAGAAAACACTGAACTCTGAGGGTTTTATTATTAAAACTGGCTTTATGTTGAGCTTCTAATAATTTCCAGGAGTATTTGTTTGGTTTTGTGAAAATAGATTTTTTTTCATCATATTGATCATATTGATATATATATACATATATATGTACTCTGCATCACAGCAAAGAACACATGTAAAATGGTTATTTTGACCTGAAGACCAGCTGAACAGGAAACGACAGGAATCAGTGTGAAGAGTCTGAATCACTGCTGCTTCCTTCACATCAGGGTTTTCCATCGTCTCCTTCTTTCAGTAAAGTCGGAAAGCTTGAAGAAAACAGAGGATGATTCAGACACTCAGTTATTTTATTTCTAAGTGAAGATAATAAAAAGACCTTCCTTACCTTTCATCAATCTCTGTGCGTCAATGCTTCAACTGCTTTTTAACAAATGTTTTTTTTTACGCTATAATGAAGTTTTTAACATTTATTCAGCGTTAGTGAGTTACATGAATTGAGCCACAATTTCTATTTACCACTGTGGATATATTCATTCCAGACTAATATGACTCCCTGAAAGTCCGGTGGCACAGCGAGGCTTTCATACATGTTCCCTGTGATCTGTTTTAAGTAAAGTCTCACACTTTTCTAAAGCATGCCCTGTGCAGATGTGACAGGTCAACAACGAGGGAAACGGGAAACGGGAAACTACAGGGGGTCGAAATTAAAACACTATCACACCTTTGGACAGTGATTTTACTTGTTTTTTTTTTTTTAATCATAGATATTTTCCCTGAACACCACAAGCAGATAGAAGAAGAGCTAAATTAATATGTGTGTATTTACCATGTCAGAGAAGACCTGGGGCTCAGTGTGACAGCAGTCTGTGAGTGTGTCAAAGTCTCATGATGGATTACTGCGTTCCTTCCAGTGTGTGTGTGTGTGTGTGTGTGTGTGTGTGTGGACAGATGGTCCTGCACGTGCTGCGGTCCTGTGCAGGAGCTGCTGATCAGAGTGACGTTGTGAAGAGTTCCACACGTGGACCGCCTCCTCGCCCTGCAGGGCTGATCACGATCTTCTCACTGACGTTTTGCTTTCATGAAGCCTCAGCTGTCCTTCACTTTCTGCAAAATAAAGACAACAGCCTCCATTTCATCTTGTAAAAGATCCACAGGGTCTGCAGCAGTGTGTCACAGAAAGAGGATGCTTACACATGCACAGGGAGAACATGCAGCCAGAAAGACCAGAACAGACGAGTTGAAGATGGTGAAATTCCTAAATCTTAATTCATCACTCATTGCATGTCTCTTCATTTACTTTAATAGAAAGTACATAAAAACTCTCCTCAATGATCCATTTCTCAGCTATTTTTTTTAAATGTACGTTTATCAGCTGAGCCAATCAGACGAGGCCCCGTGCCAAAGCCAGCCAGCGGCGGCTGCATGAGGCTGATGGCATCCGGCGTGCGGGGCAACGCGCACGAAAGGGGTCCTGTCACTCACTTGAGGCGGCCATATGTGTGCCTGCGTGAGCTCGGTGCCAGTGGCAGGCCGCCGCTGCCAGCAGACATTAGGGAAGCAGCAGGGCGTCATTAAGGCGGCACCATGATTGATTAACCGTAAATCTGGAGCGCGAGTCTCACACACACACACACACACACACACACACACACACACGCTCAGTCTTGTATTTCTATCCTTGTGGGGACCGTCCATTGACTCCCATTCATGTCTAGCCCCTAACCCTGACCCTTACCCTAACCCTAACCCACACCACAACAAAGCCTAACCCTAAAGAAATGTTTTTGCACTTTTACTTTTTTCAGTAACAACAACATGGTCAAGAAAACACTGTTTCTCCTACTTAGGACCGGAAAAAGGTCCCCACAAGGCACGTCGTTCCACGTTTTGCTATCCTTGTGGGGACATTTGGCCCCAACAAGGATAGAAATACGAGAACGCACACACACGCACACACACGCACACACACGCATACACACATCATGAAGCCCATCTGCTCCTCCATCTCCCTCCTCAACCAGTCCCTCCCTTCACACCTTCCACCCTCAGCTCCCCACAGAGTTCCCTCAGGTCATCGAACATCTCATCTTCCCCTTCCCTGCTCCTCCTCCTCTCCCCACCTCAGGGTCCCTCCACCTTCGGCCTCCGATCCTCGATACTACGCTACTCCAGCTCCACCTTGAAGAACCAGGTGCCAGTTCGCTGCTGCTGCGAGAACCAGTGTTTGGTTGGTTCCACTGGTTGCTTTTCCACTGGAAGGAAGCCAAGTCAGAACCACGTCATACGTACCTGTTTAAAACAAGGGTGGCGCCATCCGGACGCCCAAACAGCGCCGATGGAGGAGGCCATCTCGTCCATGTGGATGCTGTTCCTGGCTTTGCAAGCCGACTCTGAGATCCAGAGCTGATAAAACCAACTGTTGGTGTCTTCATCGTAGAGAACGACACATGCGCCCAGCTGTTGTTTTAAAAAATGGCGCTTCTGCGTCACAGTAACTCTGCCGCCCATGACAGACTAGCCAAGCAAAGACTTGGTACTTGTTAAGCAATAGTTCTGAGAGGGTGGAGCCAGTGCCGAGGTGGTGGAAACACAAAGACCTGGTGCAAAGAACTGGTACTGGAACCAGCAGGTTAGAAATTCTGACAGTACTAATGTGGCGTACTGAGTTTTTCTGAGGAAAAGCTGCACACATTGGAGTTCAGCAGTACTGATGAAGATCCTTGAAGAGGCGTTTTGTGATCCATCCATCCATCCATCCATTTTCTACCGCTTATCCGGGGCCGGGTCGTGGATGCAGCAGTCTCAGCAGGGATGCCCAGACTTCCCTGTCCCTAGACACTTCCTCCAGCTCTACTGGGGGGATTCCAATGTGTTCCCAGGCCAGCCGAGAGACATATAGTCTCTCCAGCGTGTCCTGGGTCTTCCCCGGGGTCTCCTCCCGGTGGGACATGCCCGGAACACCTCCCTAAGGAGGCGTCCAGGAGGCATCCTGAACAGATGCCCGAGCCTCCTCAGCTGGCTCCTCTCGATGTGGAGGAGAAGCGGCTCTACTCCGAGCTCCTCCCTGGTGACTGAGCTCCTCACCCTATCGCTAAGGGAGCGCCCAGCCACCCTATGGAGGAAGCTCATTTCAGCCGCTTGTATCCGGGATCTTGTCCTTTCGGTCGTGAGCCAAAGCTCATGACCATAGGTGAGGGTGGGAACGTAGATTGACCAGTAAATCGAGAGCTTCGCCTTTCGGCTCAGCTCCCTCTTCACCATGACGGACTGATACAACGACTGCATCACTGCAGCCGCTGCACCGATCCGCCTGTCAATGTCACGCTCCATCCGTCCCCCACTCGTGAACAAGACCCCAAGATACTTAAACTCCTCCACCTGGGCCAGAGTCTCTCCACTGACCTGGAGAGGGCAAGCCACCTTCTTCCAGTCGAGGACCATGGCCTCGGATTTGGAGGTGCTGATCCTCATCCCTGTCACTTCACACTCAGCTGTGAACCGTCCCAGTGCATGCTGCAGGTCTGGGTTCGATGAAGCCAACAGGACAACATCATCTGCAAAAAGCAGAGATGAACTCCTGTGGTTCCCAAACCGGACCCCCTCCGGCCCCTGGCTGCACCTAGAAATTCTGTCCATAAAAATGATGAACAGAACCGATGACAAAGGGCAGCCCTGCCGGAGTCCAACATGCACCGGGAACAGGTCCGACTTACTGCCGGCAATGCGGACCAGACTCCTACTCTGGTCATACAGAGACCGGACGGCCCTTAACAAGGGGCCCCGGACTCCGTATTCCCGGAGCACCCCCCACAAGACACCACGAGGGACACGGTCGAACGCCTTCTCCAAATCAACAAAACACATGTGGACTGGTTGGGCAAACTCCCACGAACCCTCGAGCACCCTATGGAGGGTATAGAGCTGGTCCAGTGTTCCACGACCAGGACGAAAACCGCATTGTTCCTCCTGAATCCGAGGTTCGACTATCGGTCGAATCGTCCTCTCCAGTACCCTGGAATAGACTTTCCCAGGGAGGCTGAGGAGTGTGATCCCCCTATAGTTGGATCCCTCCCTGGGAAAGTCTATTCCAGGGTACTGGAGTTTTGCGTTTTGTGACAGAAGAATTAGATTTTTTTAATCATATCCCTTGTGATAATTCTTTTTGTCCCTCGCCAATCATTGAGCAATCCTGTTTCGAGGATGTAGATGTCACCCCTTGAGACTGAGTAGTCCGGAAAAACAACTGGTCTTCATCAGAAAACTTCAAAATGCCGTGACTCGACTCTATTCGGGTTCAGTTAGGTTTGCAAAGGAAACAGCAGTGGGAGCTCAACTCTGAGGAGAGGCGAAAAAAGAAACCTCCAACCAGCATGAGACACTGGCAGCAACTGAAGAAAAGGTTGGATAATATAGACCCATTACATTTTTACCTGATTCACATCAATTTTTCAACTTTTGCTGTATTTCAGTACCGCCCCTTCAAGTGTCCATAAGTGCACCAAGAAACAACATCCACTTCAGCTGAGTGAACCTAATGTATATTATATTTAAACACACACAAAACACACCCACATCAATACAAAGTGTGTTCTCCTTCCCAACCACACAGAAACAAAGTCACTTTCAGAACCTCAGTGGATTCTGATGCCTTCAGGACGGTTAAGACGTCGCCCTGAAGGCAGGAGTGGCTTTAACGCTGAGGAACGTATGAGGAACACAAACACACACACACACACACACACACACACACACACACACACACACACACACACACACACACACACACACACACACACACACATCTTTCAACTGTTCTGAGGACATGCATTGACAAAATGTAATTCCTAGAACCTTACCCTAACCTTTATCATCAAAAATAAATGCCTAACCTCAACCCATACCCTAAACCTATTTCTAACCCCTAACTGAAAAGACAAGTCTTAACCCTCAAAAAGGTCTGTCAAAAAGTGAAAAACGTCAAAAATGTCCTCACTTTGCAAAAATGTCTCCACTCTGTTGGTTTAAAACTCATTCTGGTCCTCACAATTAACTATCTACAAGAACACACACACACACACACACACACACACACACACACACACACACGCACAGTCTTGTATTTCTATCCTTGTGGGGACCATCCATTGACTCCCATTCATGTCTAGCCCCTAACCCTGACCCTTACCCTAACCCTAACCCACACCACAACAAAGCCTAACCCTAAAGAAATGTTTTTGCACTTTTACTTTTTTCAGTAACAACAACATGGTCAAGAAAACACTGTTTCTCCTACTTAGGACCGGAAAAAGGTCCCCACAAGGCACGTCGTTTCACGTTTTGCTATCCTTGTGGGGACATTTGGCCCCAACAAGGATAGAAATACGAGAACACACACACACACACACACACACACACACACACACACACACACACACACACACACACACACACACACACAGCGAGAGGGCTCGTCAGATGGAGCCCCCTGCAGATGTGAGGGTGTAATTGCATTAGGGGCTCAGTAGGCAGAGGATGAGCTTGGATTGCTCTGAAATGAACGCAGTCAGGGGGCCACATCCAGCCATCAGCAGCCTGCAGCTCCTCCGGCTGCAGCTCCTCTCCCGGGGCAGCGCTCTGCAGCAGTGGGGAGTTAATGTCGAGTGTTCTGGATGGCGGTCGCACTCGCGGCTTCCAGCCATGTGTGATTCAGCTGCAGAGCCTGATATGAAATCTCAGAGAGGGAGATCCATTTTTTAAGCTTTTTCATCAAATTGTAAAGAACCGTAGTATTGCCACGAATCACAACTTCAGTCTGGAGAACTTCTGAAAAGTTGCACATCATTTCAGTGGATGCAGATGTTCTTATTCTGCTGAAACCAGGAGAACTGAAGCTCGGCTGATGCTGTGTTTAGTGTCTAATGCTGTGCTGTTGTAATTATACTTCCTTTAGAGAAGAGTCGCTGTGTGGTGGAGGAGAAGAGTAAGTGGAATTTGGAGTTACATTCTGGTGAATAAAGTTGATGAAAGATACTATAGGTACTAAAGATATTAATACTGCACGCTGCGTTTCACTTCAGCTGAGAAATGTTGAGTTCGCAGTATTAGAAATTGTGAGGTGAAGTTAAAACTGCTTTTAAAATAGTCGCAAAATAAGTTAGTATAACTGGAATGTTGCTAACTTAAAAAGGTTCTTAAACTTAAAAGTTAACATACAGATTATAAATAAAATTATAGCACATTTAAACTTTATGATGTGATATCTCAGTTGAAAAGATTAGACTTCTTTGTGTCCATTTGGGTCGTAAAGTACACGGGAACACTTGGGGATTCCAAAGATTTAAGGTGTTTTGTTGTACAATCCTTAAATGTTAATATCAATCGGCTCACTTGTTATTTTTTTCTTTATTTTTTTTTTTTTTTTTTTTGCCAGCTTGCTTTGCATTTCCACATGCTGCAGGAATCACTGCTGGAAACACAGCTCTATGTTCAGTGTCCAAACAGCCTGAGAAGTGTCTGAATTTATTTTTCAGGACATTTATTTCCCATTCAGCAATAATAATGGAAGAATATTTAAAACAGAGAGAGACAGAATATGAATTCAAAGAGACAGCCTCCGTCCAAGTTATGAAACTCTCTTCCCAGCGTGTGTGTGAGTGTAATGGCGTCCGCCCTCCTCTCCAGCCCGCCGCCGGTGGAGTCGTGTGGAGCAGCGAGGGATGAGCGATGAAAGCGGCGGAGAGCGAGTCGGCGCTGGCACCGCTCGGGCTAATGTTGTGTTTGGTATTAACATGCATGAGACACTTAAACTCCCACTGACATGGATGGAAAAACATTTGGAATAAGGCTCATCAATCAAAGGGCACACACACAGGGGCTGTCACAGCCCGGGGAGAGCGGTGTGTGTGTGTGTGTGTGTGTGTGTGTGTGTGTGTGTGTGTGTGTGTGTGTGTGTGTGTGTGGGTGTGGGTGTGGGTGTGTGTGTGTCACACTGCCCCAGGGAACTGGCATTTTAAAGCTGGAGACCGTCTCTCTCCCCACAACTCAAATAATCAATTAAAACCAGGAAAAGTCCTGTGAGAGCAGAACGTGAGCTGCACCTGGATAGACCTCTGGAATGAGATATTAAATTGATTTTCTATATACATATTATAATAGTTATGTAATGTGACTGGGTGAAATGATTTTCTTACCTACAGAATTTGAACCATAGACTTTCAATGTAACCTAATTTTTTTGACTCTACCCCTTCAAAATAAAGTAAAACAGAACTTCATAGAGTCCAGTACAAATGATCTTCATTCAGATTCACTATGCTGTGTTGAAGAACAACCCTATTGATCTGAATTTAGTCAATTAAAGTTTTGAAATAATCTCTACAACATGTAACAGTTTCTAAGAAAATGCTTGAAATGCCTTACATATTTGTTTCAGGTTATTTACTACAGAATGCTTATGTTGTGTTTTATTGTGTGTGATATATTTATATAAATACACTGCAGTTTTAAAAACCCTTACTCTGAATTTCAAACCTGGCATAACAAAGTTTGAAGTTTTACTTTCCGCTCTTTTCAGAGGACGTTTCAAACATTTGATGTGTTATTGCAAAATTATAATATACCTGCTTCTCATAGGTTTTGTTATTTACTAATATGCAGTTTCTCAAAGACATTGTTCCCTTCTTTTCCTTATCTACCCTCAAAAAAATCAAGTTGATTTGATTTTGGAACTGGACCCTTTCCGCCAAAAATGCATTTCTATAATAATAATAATAATAATAATAATAATAATAATAATAATAATAATAATAATAATAATAATAAACTTTATTTGTATAGCACCTTTCAAGATCACTGAGTCACAAAGTGCTTTACACATCATAAACTACAAAGGATAAAAAACAGAACGAAAAACAACACAAAACGGGAAAAGAAACAACAGAATCACAGAAAAGTAAAACTATAGAGATGCGTCTTGAGCTGCTTTTTAAAGGAGTCGACAGTGTCCGCTGATCTTAGATTAGCTGGGAGGGAGTTCCAGAGAGTGGGAGCCACTACCTCAAACGCGCCGTCACCTTTAGTTTTCAGTCTGGAGCGAGGGACTACCAGCAGGCCCTGATCGGAGGACCTCAGGGACCTGCTGGTAACATAAGGCTGTAACAGATCTGTGATGTAGAGCGGTGCCTGGCCGTGCAGAGCTCTGGACGTGACCACAAGGATTTCATATTGTATTCGAGACTTAATGGGGAGCCAGTGAAGAGCAGATAAGATTGGAGTTATGTGGGACCTCCTGGGGGTCCTGGTCAGCAGTCTGACAGCTGCGTTTTGGACCACTTGCAGGCGATCCAAAGATGTTTTGCTGACACAGGTAAACAGCGAGTTACAGTAATCCAGGCGTGAGGATACAAACGCATGGATAAGGATCTCCATCTCAGCTTGAGACACAATGGGCCTCAGTTTGGCTGTTCCTCAACTGGAAAAAGCAAGAACGGATCAGAAGTTTCAGATGTTGATCCAGAGTCAGAGCGTGGTCTACAGTGACACCTAGAATTTTAACGGAGGGTTTAATCATGGAGGTATGGAGACATAAACTATCTTTGATCCTAGGCACAAGACTGGGAGGAGCAGAGATAAGAAATTCAGTTTTATCAGACTACATCATACAAACTGATGCAACAGATCAAACCTACACATTGGGAGAAGCCAAGAAAGGCCTGGGAAGATGACATGAGTTCTGTTCTGTCTGATGAGGAGTGGAAATCCTGTCTGATTCAAATCCAGCCCAGCGAATTCAGCCAATTCAGTGAATGACAGTCCAGCTGCTGAAGGTCATATGCTCTGGGCCTGCCCCTGTCTGGACAGTTACTGGAGAAATATTTTTCAGATATTGTCTCACATCACTGGGCAAAATTTACCCCCTGATTTTAAAACTGGTGTTTTCGGAATCCTATCTTCACACTTACAATACACTCGGTTACAGAAAAATGCCATTGCATTCGCTACTTTACTTGCACGCAGGCCAAGGCGCTCTCATTCTCACAGTGGTTAAAAGAGGTGCTTTCTTTCTTACCAATGGAAAAGCTAAGGTGCAGATTTGGATTTAGTTTCACTGTGTTATGATGTACAAAATGACTGTCGTAATCTGACAATTGAGTGTTAAAAAAAAAAAGAAGAAGGAGCTTCAGATTGACATGGAGGGACGTGGAGCGCGTTCAGACGGCGGCGTTCACTGTCACTGGTCACTCATGGCAGAAATACAGGAACGTGATTTTTATGGAATGAAAAGTGCCGGAGCCGTGTGAACGGCCACTGATTTGAAAGGTATACAGAAAAGATCATTCAAAACATGGGGTAATGTAAAGCCCAAATCACGAGAAAATCATGAAGAGAATTGTGAGATTTCTTGATACAGAGGAAGAAAGACGACCTGGCAACAGAAACATGAGGGAAGTGGGTTTAAACACACTGGAGAGACGCAGGTGAGTCACGTTAGGGAGGAGTCAGGCGGTCACACTCTGAGGTAAGGCAGGAAGACAAGTGAACTGAAAGAGAGACGAGACATGACGTTCCAAATGAAAGAGGAGGAAATGAAACAGGTACGACACACAAACCTAGCTGAGACCGAACGTGAGCTGACAGAACCAAGACAAGGACAAAGCCACTGCTGGAATGTCAATCGCTCAATTTTAAACAGAAGAGGGCCTTTTTTTGTTTACTGTTAGCCACTTTTTTTTTTTTTAACCATGTTAAACCTGAGAGCACAATAGTTTTACCTCCAGTTTCTCTTCGGAAGCAAGAGTCCCCAACTTGTGCCCGACCTCGTTCATTTTGATTTTCAGCTGTTAGCTTTAGCGGAGCTTCAGCTGGCATTTTTCACCAGTTTCTATCAATCACTGCCTGCACAGCACTGGCAGCAGCCAATCAGCTCTGAGCTTCAGCATGTGGCTGTACTAGACGTGTGATCTCGGTGAGTGTAGCCTGAGCAGGAACTAAGCAGATGCACTGAAGCTCCATTCGAGCAGCCACAGATGTGTGGATGAGAAGAACGGCCTGAAGCAGCAAGATGGAGACCGGCAACCATGAACTGAGGTCCTGACGCACAAATTATGAGCAATTTAGGAGGAAGCTAAAATCACAGACGGTAGATATGTTGGAGATCATCTTAAAGAAATAACAGCTTACTTGCAGTCCTTTCTGGTGCCAGCAGGTGGAGCTGGTCCCCACCTGGCCCAGTCAGGTCTTACCAGAAGAGAAAGAAAACAGTCACTGTGTCTATCTTTTATTTGATTTTACTGTAATTTTTTTTTCATTTTTGTAAAATATCCAATAATTCTGTGTGTAAAATCCAGAGGTAACAGTGATCCTGCAGACAGTATTTTAAACAGCGAAAGGTTTTTCATGCACCAGAGTAAAAAGCAGCTGCTGTCTGATCTCTGGGTTGATACGGTGCAGAGTCTCCTCCTCGCTTTGTTGAAACGAGTCTATTTCTCCGATAGTCCGCCTCATACCTTCCCTCCATCTGATCCCCTGAACCCGATCCGTGTGTGTGTGTGTGTGTGTGTGTGTGTGTGTGTGTGTGTGTGTGTGTGTGTGTGTGTGTGTGTGTGTGTGTGTGTGTGTGTGTGTGTGTGTGTGTGTGTGTGTGTGTGTGCATCTGCTGGGCTCTTTCAGATAGGAAACAGAGGGAAATGTCACAGCCGATGTCTATCAGCCCTCTGCTGCTCCTGTTAAAGAAGGACTGCACTCCTTTTTATCACCTGGGTCCTCACATCTTTCACTCGGGGTTAGAGATGCTTTTTAACATTCAAACAGCAGGTCTCACCCCCAGAGACAAAACCCAGAGCCCAGCCAAACAAAAAAACCCTGAACTTCTTATCTGGAGTGTGTCTGTGCACAGGAGCGGCACATCAGACGTTCGCCACCACGTCTGAAGAGTCTTTTCCAGGCAGTTAGCAGGTTAGCATACGACGCATTTCAGTTCTCATCTGGAGGTTTCAGACATGCAGACTTACATCTACATCGATTTTGATCATTTACTTTCATTTTATTATAATTACTGTACTTTCTTGCTCTGTCTGGACCTTATTTCTATCATTATAACAGAAGAATTTTAGTCTTGTGTCTCATAAATCCACAGAGTAGGAACTGTGGGCGAAGCGATAGTAGGAAATGTGACACAGACCGCGCCGCTCGCCCCCATAATGCCGCTCCGCTTTTCATGTTCACAAGCAATTTCCTAGATGACGATCGCATTACATCAAATGAGGCTGCATCACCTCACACCAGTGCAGCCGTTTATTTACTCAGCAGATGGAGGCCTGATCCTGGGGAAATATGAAACGTGTCTCTGTGGATCCCGCAGGTTTGCTCAGTTTAATGAATATATTGAGGAATTAAGGGCCCGGCCAGCTCATATAGATTCGCTTCATATGAATAATTAAAAAATGGATGTTAAGCAGTGGTAATTATATGTCATGGTGGAACAAGGACAGTGTTTCAGCGGCTTTATTGAGAGGAAAACAGCTGTGATGCAGGATGAAGTTATTTCCTCTGTGGGATCAGCTGTGTCAGCGCCAATGCTCAATCCAATAAATCACCTAAACCTGATATGTGCTGCTACGTCCTCCTGCATGGAAACCAGACGAGGATGAACCCATTTCTTTGTCTTCTGTTAAAAATGTAAAGTCGATTGTTGTCTGAACAAAGGCTGTTTTTTCCTGACCTATCTGCAGTGAAGACAATCGAGGGACGACGGTGACTGACTTCTGCCCCCTGATGCACAAAAACACTTCTCCTTCGGTGAATTGAAGAGCTGGGCTCCTTCGCAGGGTTCATATGCAAACACAATGAGGTTCAGTCCAGGAGTGGAGGCAGAACAGGCTCGGCGAGGAAGCCAGAGGCATGGCTGTTTCCTGTTTTTCTCCCGTCAATGAGCTCTTTGTTCGCCTCTCGCAGGTCTCGGAGGTGTCCGAGGCCTCCGAGCTGAGACCCGGACCGCGTCTGACAGGCGGCTGACACCCCGGCAGATAAAGATGGAGGCGGAACGGGCCAGAGGGGGAAATGGAAATATTGACCTCCGCTGAGGAGCTCAGCGTCTCATCAGATATGAGAGGAAGAGCAGGAAGAGAGCGAAGAGAGTGACAGGACAGGTCACCTGTTCGCACAGAAATACAGCCAAGTCAGGGTGTGTGTGTGTGTGTGTGTATGTGTGTGTGTGTGTGTGTGTGTGTGTGTGTGTGTGTGTGTCCTCATTAAGACATTCCCAGAGTTCCCCTCCGTCCATCAGACATGGTTTCATGTTCGGGCCTCGGCCTCCGTCAGACTTTAATGAGGCGACGAAGCGTGTTTCTGATATTGTGTCCGGAGGTTTTTGGGGAGCTGAGGAGTGTGGAGGGGCAGTCGGGGGCAGTAGGGGCAGTGGGGGCAGTAGGGGCAGGAGCTGGGCAGGCTGGAACTGACCTTCAGCATGAGAATGCATCATCAGCCAGAGGCCGACAGCTCTGGGTTCATGGACAGCTGCAGGCAGGACTCACTCTGACTCAGCATGAACCTTCTGGATTAACTCTGCTCCACAGCAGGAGGCTTTATGAAAGAATCTGCTTCTGATGTGAAACTCATCACATTTCATCATGAAGAGTCACTGAAATTCTTGGAAACTTCGTGTCAAATGACTTACTAAGCTGCGAAGACCAAAACATTTCTTCACATATCAACTGTTTGTCTTTTTAGCATTTAGTCCAATTACTGAGCCATATATGAGGAAAACATTCAGATATAAACGTGTATTCTGGGATGGAGAAGGAAGTGTGTGAGTGGACGATGTCGGCGCACCCCTATGACTCTGTGTGTGTGTGTGTGTGAGTGTGTGTGTGAGAGCATGTGTGTCTTTGAAAGCTGCATCTGTTCCTAATTACAAAGTGCTAATGAAAGTCTGCAGTCCTGGTGAGTCGAGCTGAGGACGCAGAAACCCGCTGAAAAGCATTGCGGGGCGAGGAAGAGGACGGTGATGAAGAATACAGTGATGAAGAACTTGGTGAAGAGGAGCCCGTGTTTGAACGGCCTCTGTTAGCCTGCTCCTGGCTACATGCTAGCGCGCCTCATCATTCATGTGATCACATTATGAACTGTTATGCTAAATGAGCAACTCACTGCTCGTAAATACTGTTTTAACAGAATTTTATTTTTAGTGGGTTTGGTTCTTGCTCTGATGCTGCGTAGTCGTATCACTTCCTGTTTCACCTGATAGCAGCATAGATGTTGTTTCCTGTACTTCTTCAGGTGGAATTCTTGGTTTTTTCTCTTTAAGACATGACTGTTGCGTTTGGCGCCTTCGAGATAAAATTTAATTGAACATTCTGAACCTCTGCGTTGTTTTCTTCCTTGTCACCACAGAAGAAGAGTTCAGGAGGACTGATCTGGGGGGCCGAGCTCTGCAGCAGGGACCCTGGGTGTTGTAAATTCATTAACAGGTTTGACGATCGGTCGGTCGCGCTGAAAGTGATTCAAACGGGGAGGGAGAGAGTGTTTCGGCTCGACAGGATGCTTAATTACATCTAAACCCCCTCTCCTCCGACGCCTGGGACCCGCTTCATTATTTCACTTTTAATTACCCCCTCCTCTGTTTCCTGCTACCATCTGGCAGCGCTCTGTGGTCAAATCTACCTCGCCGGGCTAATTAACTTCATCACTTTCATTATTCAAAGAGCTCCGATTGGGTGGAATGCTCGCCATGTCACATCCTGTTACTCGGAGGATTCGCCACAGGCCGCCGCACGAGCCGGACGCTGCTAATACAAGCTAACGGACGCTGCAGCACGGCCGCCCGTCAACGTCCCTCCATGTGCCTACGTAGAGGCAAAAGCAAAAACAAGTGAAACGCTTCATTTGAAGAGGAAGCTGATGCTTGTAGCGGCTGCAGTCTGGACGGTACCCACAGAAAAAAAAACACTCCCTCCCTGTTAATTAGCCGGGCTCAGCACATTAGGCCTCATTAGGCTGCAGGAGAGCGGCTGGAGCCTGCAGGCATCGAGAACATCCCACTTTAACTGCGTCTCTAATGTCCTTGCTCCAAAAGCAGAAAAGAAAAAAAACAAGACAATCCTGAGAGTAATCAGACGTGTTTGTCTGAGAGACGCAGCATTTTTAACAGCTCCTGAAGCGCTTCACCAGAAACACATTCATCTCGTGTGAGGTGCAGCTGGATTATTGTCGCTTTCTCTTCCATTCACATCACATCGCCTGATTCCACTCACATTAAACTGGAAGCACAGAGACAATCTTTAGAGAAAAAAAAAAAATAAAGTGAACCATTTAAATGCATCAATTTGCCCGTTGATTGTAGGATGTTCCACATCTGCTATTTCAATTCCAGACGCAACATCTGGACCTTTTTTTATTCATAGCTCCGCCAGCAGTAGCAATTACAGCTCCCACCGCACTTCAGCAGTGTTCACATGAACACCGACATTAAGCAAGTCCAAGTCACTTCTATCAAGATATATCTATTCTAAAAGTATAAAATTAATCTGGACAGATAATAATGTTAGCATCGCAACACGTGAAATCAAACTGCTGTTTTCTGCAAGCAGAGATCATTTACAGTTCAAACAAAAAGACTTTCAGCCTCAGCAGTGAGTGTCGTCCCCAAAAAGAGCATTAAAAGCCGTCAGTCTGCACCACAGACTGCGTATCAAACGCTGAACCTGTCTTGTGGAAGGTCCTGAAGAGCCTGGAACACGGTTCAGGATTGGTACTCCGAGGTGAGTCCAGTCCCTTCAACAACCACAGATGCGAGTCCACCATTGTCCACGCCAATTCAAAATCACACATAACCCAGACTCTTCTTTTCAAAATATCAAGACTGGAAACGCAAACCAATCCACAGCATCGCTTTATGTTTAATCCACCGAATGAAGCCAACAAGTCCGACCTCTCTACTGTCAAACACGGAGGAGGCATCATCATGCCATGGGGCTGCATTACCGTCCCTGAACACATCAAGGAAGTGGAGAAACCTGAAGCACAACGATATTTTTGAGAGAGAACTGGGAGACAAACTATGTTTGAGGTGAATCTTTGAGCAGCAGAAAGAAACAAACTGACTGTTCCAGATGTTGAGAACCGCTGCTCTATTTCTGAATCATCTCAGTCACACCCACAACACATTCCATCACACAAACATATTTTAATGAAATTATTCATAGATTTACACTCAAACTGTTTATGTTTAACCAGGATGTCTTCTCAGAGAGTCACGACTGAAACTCCTGCTGGGAAACGGGATTCCACCAAGACCTGAGGAGTTCTTCTGATGGGTCCTCGTAAAGCTCTCTGATCCATCCCACACTGATAAACAAAAAAACAAAAACCAAATTCCACTGCTTTTCAGCATAACTGTAGCCTTTCTCAGTCAGTTTTCTTCAGTTTCAGTCCTGGATGTTGGAGACGTTTCATTTGCGAACAGATCTTGACGGTTTTAGAGAAAGAACACTGATGATTCCTTCGTGACTTTACCAGGTGTAAGATGTAGGAACAGAAACATAATACTGGTTCACACAGGACAGAAACACCCAACAGCTGAATTAAAACACAAAAATCCTTACAATTTTTCCACAGACTAACGTAAAAGTGTCCCTCTGTTGGTGCTGTTTCCTGCTCGCGCCGATGAAGGACGCATGACGGTGGAGTCGGTCCGGTCGCAGTGATTCTGGTCCGGCTCACAGCGGACAGCAGATGAATGGAGCGTCCTCCAGCAGAGCTTTGACTTCCAGAGTTTTCAGCCACAGTCTTCTCAGAGCGTCCATTTTCGGTGTAAGATCACATCTGGTTCGGCAGATGCTGTGGAGTGACTGCGGATCCGCGGAGGCAGGAGGACGGAGGGAGAAGGCACTGACGTTTTGTTTCCATCCTCTTCCTCAGCAAACCTGTAAGAGGGATGAAGGTGTTGAATAATTCCATGTGGTTGAAAGTCAACGGCACACGTACAGAACTCCCGTGGCGTCAGCGGAAAGCTTCTGCCGTACGCCGCTCTGGCAGACGCCAGTGAGTCACGAACGTGTGCTCATTCAGGACTGCAGGTTTTCTCCAGTTACGACATGCCTCTGGGTAATCTCTGCATTATTGGTCTTAATAAGCTGTGAATCATCCATCTGCCTCGTCCAGCTCAGGGTCTCAGGAGGCTGGTCTCGTCCCAGTTAGCACCGTGTGAAGGCAGCCTCCATCGGGACGTATGAGCAGCTCAGAGAGAAACCATGCATGCAAAGGCAGAACATGCAAACTCCATGCATAAAGGCCCATACTCAACCTCGGACTCAAGAGAGAAACCCATTACAGCAAAGAACAGCGCCGTACCTACTGTAAAAAATACTAAAATGACCACAATTTCTAAAAAGAAAAAAAAAAGCTTTAAAATAGTTATTTAAGAAAAAGCACAACAGCTAAGAAAAGATATAGAATGGTTAAATGGTTAAAATGTCCTAACTTCCTGTGGCCAATTTTCTCCCTGGAAACAATGTTTGCAATGTTTTGGTTAATCTTATCCTTTCTGTGTTTACATCAGTCACTTAAGCCTTGTACAAATTCATATTTAAAATGATCTATTTAATGTTTATCCTGTATTATTTCATATGCAACTTTATTTCTATTTATTCTGTGTGTAGCATTGCTAAAAGTGATTTCCCAGTGAGGAAAAATGGTAAAATTGTCTGAAAAATGCAGGAAAAGAAGTAAGAAGCTGCTGAAATGAGGTCCAAAAATAGCTGTAAATGTGACAAAATGTTTGCCATCCTAATTATGTGCTATTGTAATATTTCAGGTTAAATGTGTTTTGCAATTCCAGGTAAATTCGACTTGGTGGAAAATCACAAACATGGCTCTTTTGGTCATAAAGGTTGCAGATCCCTGTGAAGGTCCACTCAGTATCTGCATGGAAGAAATTATTCTTGGCAGTGTTGCACGGCGGAGTAGTGGTTAGCACTTTATTCTGGGAAGTCAGAGGTTTGAGTGTTCTGGTGGAACCTGACTTTACTTGAAAAAACTGGGATCAACAGCAGTGACGCTGAGCTGGATAAAGCACGGCAGATGATGGCAGAGATTGAACCCTCTTAAAAGAATTTTCGGTAACACTTTACTTGAAGCCCCCCTGCATAACACATTATAAGTACATTCATAAAGCATTATAATGCCATTATAACATGTGTAGCTGTAGTTATAAACATTCATAGATGATCACAATGCCAGGACCAAACCCTAACCCTAACCCTAACCCTAACCCTAACCTTAATCCTATGCTGTATACTGCTGTATAGTGAGTTATAAAGCATTGTGATCATGTATTAGTGTTTATAACTACTTATAATGTGTTATAAAGAGGGGCTTCAAGTAAAGTGTTACCGAATTTTCAGAGTTGAATGAGCTCTCACCTTCTGGTCGGCCATGATGCTGCTGGCCTGCAGGGAACTCGGGGGTCCGGTGATCAGACCTCCTCCCGGCCGGTCGTGTTCACAGAAGATCGTTCCGTTGATGTAGTGAAAACGATCGCCGGGGACCAGCCGGTTTCTGCAGGTGGCACAGGTGAAACACTACAACGAAATCCAGTTACGTTAGCAGCAAAATATCAAAGTGAGCCGAGCGATAAGGGCAGTGATGCACAAGCTCACCTTGAGGTGGTACACACTGCCTTGTGCTCGCATTACCATCTCACTGGCAGGTATGGACTGTCCGCAGGCGCTGCAGGCGCCGCTGTGTCCGAACAGTCTGCACACAAACACACATCTGTCAGCGCCACAGCTGGAGCCGCTGTGGGAGCAAAGTCTGTGGCGTGGGAGGCGGTGGGATATGCCATGCAGAGGGACGTTCTCGGGCACCATCCGATGGCTCAGGTGGAGTCTTGCTCAAGCTGTGCTCAACAGGAGAGGACATCCTCTACACTCCTGACCCCGATCAAGGCCTCAGGCGTCTGAGGTGTCCTCATCCATTTCCCTAGTGGAAGTCACCAAGATAGTCTCCTTGATACCAAGGCCCGAGGAATGGATGAGATTCGCCCAGAGTGGCTTCAGGCCCCGCATATTGTGCAGCTGTCCCGGTTGACGCCCCTCTAGAGTATCGCATTCAGCTTGGGTATAGGACCTTTGGACAAGCAGACCAGGGTGGTCCCCAATTCCAAAAAAGGAGACCTGAGAGTGTATGCCGGTTATTGGGGTATCACACTTCTCAGCCTCCTTGGGAGTCTATGCGGTGGTACTGATAAAGAGACTCCAACCAGCAAACGGACCTCAAACACAGGAGGAACAATGCAGATTTGGTCCAGGCTGTGGAACAAAAGAGCAGCTCTGGGAGTTTACCAATCCGTGTGTGTGTGTGTGTGTGTGTGTGTGTGTGTGTGTGTGTGTCCCACCTGACGTAGTCGTTCTTGCAGAGGATCATGCCTCCTTTGCTGTAGCAGATGCTGCTGTACTCTCCCAGCTGGGCGTGGCAGCAGGAGCACTTCAGGCAGCGGGTGTGCCAGTAGCGCTCCATGGAGAAGAGGAGGAAGCGGTCGACGATCCGGCCTCCGCACCCCGCACACGACCTGCCGGCGGTCCCCCCACCACCACCCATCACCGCCACGGAGGGGGCCTCCACTCTGCTGTTCACCATCACACCTGAGAGACAGGAAGACCGCCACACACTGTGAAGTATGTGTGTGTCTGAACCTGTTCGGATATTCTGTCAATATAAATTAGACACTGTTCAATTTCAGCCCAACCAGACTTATTTCAATGAATGAATGAAGGTAACCACCAATATTATGAGCAAAATAAGAGGCACGGTTTGAGTTTTAGACGATGAATATAATGCAACACAGAGAAACAACTCTAATTTTGTGAAAACGTGCATGGTGAAGATGAATTACACTAGAAATTCCTAACAGATTGCAATGAAAAGTGTATTGAATGACAATCCAAGTACCAGCCGATCGAGGGTCTGGATGAAGTCGTGGCTCAGAAAGAGAGCGGGGAAGAGAAGGGAGCTTCACGTAAGTACCAGCGTCGTGCTGATCAGTACATCATTTCACACTACATTTCTATTGAATATTTAGTTGCTGTTGGTCGTAACAGCATTCATACTGCCAGATGATCTCCCCAAACCTCTGACATTGTCAGAATTTTTTCACAGGTTGTGACCATGACAGTGGCTGTGCTTGAACTGGTCTCACAGTGTGATTTAAGACCACTGTTTTAGAGCCAATACCGAAGATATCGCCATCTTTGTCTTTTGCTTGGGATGGATGAAAGTCATAGTGTGCAGCTCCCTTCAGTTCATATTTTGCAGAAAGCCATGCTCTCATCCACACTTTCATTCCAGAGTTTCTAAACTGAAAGTTTCCTTCATTTCATCCTCACATCCTTTGTAGCTGCTGCTGAAGGCTTTGCTTCTTTCTGCGCTGATTCGCTGCTAAATCGGTATCGTAGCCGAAAGAAGGAACTTCACTCAAAGAAACAAATTGTTTTTTTAGGCTGGAGCAACTGGACCTTCCTGCTGTTACTTCCAGCACATTCTCCAGGTTTGCTCTCTCAGTCCTCTCTGCTGTTCCCTCTAACAATACCCCCCCAGACCCCCTACCGAAGCAATGGAAACAACATTCAACATTTCGCCTAATGATGGGACATAACTCTGAAAACATTATAGAGTCACTGCAGGATGTTCTGAAGAGCTGAAAGGAACGTTCTCAGGTGTTCTGAGAAAGGTTCTGTTTTGAAATGGAAGTGTAAAGCAGGATTTAATTAATTAATTCTGTAATATCAGTCAAGAATCCAAACTCTTTCTCCAAAATGTGTCTCCGGGAACCAGATTCAATTAACTGCTTTTAGGACTTCCTGAAAGGAAAAAGAAAAAGAAAGAAAACATTCTCCTCTCTGTGGTGATTAGTTCATAGTTTGTTTGGAATATTTAGTGGTAAAAGTTTGTGAACATGTTGAAGTGAAGCTGCTCCCTCTGAACAGGAGAAGATCGTATCGTTGACATTTCACTGTAATCCTCCTCCTTTCATTTTTCCATGACAGAACTGAACTGATTTCATGCACAGCTGGGAATAATATTGCTTTGAGTACAACCACAGCAGTGTGTGTGTGTGTGTGTGTGTGTGTATGAGTGTGTGTGTGTGCTGCTCAGCATTGAGTCAGCAACATCGTCTCTTTGGCCACTTCCATGATTTAAAATTAGCGCCAACAACAACATGAAATAATTGCGGGGCTCGATTTCATTTTCCAAATGAGCAACAGCAGCACAATTTGTCGTGCAGAGCGTCTCATTCCAGCGAGGGCATGTTTAGCTTCACCACCAGCCTTCCCACAAGATTATTTGAGATTGCGGCAGCTGGTCCTTTGCAGCGAGGCGGCCTGGCCTCAGTCTGGCTCTAATCAGCCACAGGAACACCATGTTAAGAAGCCCAAGGCTACATGAGAAACCCACCAACAGCCACATGCACGGTGGCTCAGACCTCCTCACTCACCATCAGGCTGTTTGGATGAAGTCGGCCAGTTCAATGCAACCTTCAAGTTAAAGTTTTTATGTGGACCATGCAAAAAAGAAATTGCAACAACTCTTGTCTATTTTAACTTTTTTAGGCCATTCACTGAAATACCACACCCGTTTGAGGCATGAAAAAATAGAGAAAAATTATACTGAGCATAATCACAGGTTTCACCATTTTCAGGCTTGAAGGGTAAAATCTGGAAGTCTCATGGGTTTTATGTAAAATTCTTCAGATGTTATTGAGTACCACTGACTATATAAAGGATCGCAAATGTCCACAGAATAAATCTTAAAAAAAAAAACAACCTTCATTTGAGCTCCCATTTACAAGACAAGATTTCAAGAGAAAATCCTGTTTTGTTTTTCAGAAAAGTTTGCATACTCAACGTTTTCAAAACGATGCCATTCCCATGGAAACACTGAAAACGATGTCGTTAGCATGCTGGGCATGTTTTTGGCACGGCATTATTAACAGTAGCCGGGCTTAGCCCACTTCTGCGTTGATCACAGTTTGGCCATAACACCATGTTTGAACACAGGGGTGTCCATAAGTGCACTTTGCACCAGGACATCCTAGACCCAAGGTTGATGACTGACTCTGTTGTCGCGCCGTCCGACCTTCGGCTGCATGTTTTGGACACTCGAGTGAAGAGAGGAGCAGAGCTGTTGACCGATCACCAATTGGTGGTGAGTTGCATTTGACGAGGAGGAAACTGGACAGACTTAGCAGGCCCAAACGTGTTGTGAGGGTCTGTTGGGAATGTCTGGCAGAATCCTCTGTCAGCAACAGTTTTCCCACCTTCGGGAGAGCTCCTCCCAGATCCCAAAGGAGCCTGGGGACATTGAGTCTAAATGGACCATGTTCTCCACCTCCATTGTTAAAACAGCTGTCCGGAGCTGTGGTCGTAAGGTCTCCAGTGCCTGCCATGACGGCAATTCCCAGACCCTGTGGTGAACACAGGAAGTGAGGACTGCTGTCAACCTGAAGAAGGAGTCCTATCGAGTCTTGTTGGCTCGTGGGACTCCCAAAGCAGCTGATGTGGACCAGCAGGCCAAGCAAACTGCAGTCCAAGCGGCTGTGAAGATGAAAACTCTGAGCCTGGGAGGAGCTCAGGGAGGCTACAGAGGAGGACTATCAGACTTGGAAGAAATTCTGGCAAACCGTCCAGCGCCTCAAGAGAGGAAAACAGTCCTCCACCAACAATGTTTATAGTCGAGTTGGCGAGCTGTTGACCTCGACTGGGGATATTATTAGACGGTGGAAAGTATACTTTGAGGACCTTCTCAATCCTGTTGCTACATCTTCCACGGAAGGAAGTGGAGACTGAGGTCTCAGAGGTGGACTCATCCATTACCCAAGCTGAAGTCACCGAGGTGGTTGGTAATCTCCTTGGTGGGAAGGCACCGGGAGTGGATGAGATTCACCTGGAGTACCCTAAGTATCTTGATGTGGTTGACACGTCTTTGCAACGTTGCATGTAGATTGGGTACAGTACCTCTGGACTGGCAGGCCAGGGTGGAGGTTACACTTTTGAAAAAGGGGGACTGGAAGGTGTGCTCCAAATATAGGGGGATCACACTCCTCAGCCTCCCCACGAAAGTCTAATCCAGCGTACTGGAGAGGAAATTTGACCAGTAGTCAAACCTCGGATCCAGGAGGAACAATGCGGTTTTCGTGCTGGTTGCAGAGCACTGGACCAACTCTATACCCTCCATAGGGTGCTCAAGGGTTGGTGTGAGTTCACCCAGCCAGTCCACATATATTTTGTGGACTTGGAGAAGGCGTTTGACCGCATGGTATCTTGTGCTGGATAATTTGGGAGTACAGAGTCCAGGGACCCTTGTTAAGGGCCTGTATGATAGAAGTAGGATTCTGGTCTGCATTCCTGGCAGTAAGTCGGACCTGTTCCCGGTGCATGTTGGACTCCGGCAGGGCTGCCCTCTGTCACCGGTTGTGTTGGTAATTTTTATGGATAGAATGTCTAGGTGCAGCCAGGAGCCGGAGAGGGTCCAGTTTGAGGACCACAGGATTTTGTCTCTGCTTTTGGCAGATGACGTTGTCCTGTTGGCTCTATTGAACCTGGAGTTACAGCATGCTCTGGGGCGGTTCACAGCCGAATGTGAAGCAATGAGGATGAGGATCAGCACCTCCAAATCCGAGGCCGTGGTCCTCGGTCGGAAGAAGGTGGCCTACCCTCTCCAGGTCGGTGGAGAGTCTCTGCCCCAAGTAGAGAAGTTTAAGTATCTCGGGGTCTTGTTCACAAGTTAGGGGCAGATCGAGCGTGAGACTGACAAGCCGATTAGTACAGTGGTTTGTGATGTTCAAATATTACCATTTTCCCAGTGTTGATGTACTGGTTTGGTATGTCCGTGTGTGTGTCCTGTGATAGGCTCAAGTGCAGCTCCTCGTAACCATCCTGTGATGAAGCTGAATAGATTATCAAACCACTGTAAATGGAGTTTTGTGGAACCCTGTAATCTGAGGTGACTTTAAACATTAAATATGATAATGACAGGTAATGTGTGTCCATGTTTAGCAGACAGAGACAAAGACAGTATAGAAAAATCACACAGTGTAATGTGTGTTTAAATTTGGGCCCTTTGACATAAAACAAATGGCATAAACTCCCGAAGATGTTCATAAAATGAAGAAATCTCCACTGACTGATCTGAACTGATGTGATGCAGATAATGAAAAATGTAAATCAGGACCTGATGGACTGGACAAGGCTCAAAGCGTCCGTGTTGAACTGCCGGTACTTCAACTCTCCTCACATTACTAACTACACGAGACAACGCTGGAGCAGGAGTCTGTGCTCACCCCAGCAGCTGTGTGTGTTCAAGGTCATGAAGGTCTACAAAGTCAAAGAAAAATAGAGTTGACGGGAGGCCTTTCTGCGGATCACAGCTAAATCCTTTAGGAGGGCGGCTTACACTGCAGCTGCTGGGCAGGAACTCACCCACTGTAAGTCTTCCGTGTCCATTTATACAGCTCCAAGTCACACATCCACCAAAACCAGAGAGTCTGGCAACCTTCACGAGGTCCGAAGCCTCGGCGAGGTCGGTTACCTTCCACAAGGTCTGAAAACCTTCGTGACGGCTTCATTTCTATTGACGAATCTTTTTCATTTCCTCTTTGATCCGTCCACAGGAAACAGGTGTTTTTCAGAATGATGGCGGGTTACAGGGTTGTGTTCCTGCTACAGAGACTTCTTCTAAATTTCACACCAAAAATCACCTCCTCTTTAAATTGGTTGGCTTTATAATCCAGTAAGATGTGAAACAAGTTTTGCTTCATCATCAGTCCATAGAAATAACTTCATTCTGGTTCGAGTGTCAATATCTACCATTGGATGTACTTTGAATTTTGCCTTCTTGTCTGATTTCGGTGTTTTCGTGTTTCCATGGAGGTGTCACAGCGCCTCTACGGGTCTGGCAGAAATTCAGCAACTTCATGTGGACAGACAACAGTTTAAGGAAACCGGATTACCTCCAGACTGGAGAGAACAGAAGATATCACGCTCGTTTACCTGGTATTAACATCAGGGTGTGTTTATTTTCAGACAGTATCACTTGTCTCAGCTCCAGCTGTTGTTGTGATGCCTTTGTACTATTTTCAGAGAGGACTTTAATGGGCTACAGTCCACACGAGAGCCACACTTTGCTCTTTGTTGTGCTTTCATAACCTGAGGTTAAAAGCAGGGTCAGATCACTGCTTCAGGATCTCTCAAATGCAGCTAGTTTTATTTATTCACTCTTTACAGAGCAGTGGTTGACACTCTTGCCTCACAGGAAGGAAATCCCTGTTTGATTCCAGGCTTGACTTTGACTTTCCTGTGGTTTCCTCCTCGTGTCCAAACCAATGTGTTTGAGGTTAAACTGGCGACCGTCAGATCCAGAGTCAACAGACTCAAACTGTTCAGTCTGTACAAAACATTGGAATAAGCCTCTGTCCTTCCTTTAAAATCCAGTCGGAAGCTTGTTTAAATGAGGGACGAGTGTGACGTATGAGTAATAAGCAGTTTTAAAGGTGTGAATGAAGTGTGAAGAACACTCAACTACAAATTCCACTGAATTGACCGATTCTTGATGATTCTCCTGTCTAGTTTTAGGTAAAAGCAGAAGGAGACGCTGAGGTGGGGAACATCTCTGTTCAGACGGTACTGCGAGCACAGGATGTTTTTCTGCGACTGGGTCTCGGTGGCTTTCTTCCCCTCCTGCTTCCCGTCTCGTGTGCCAGATTCCTTCAGGCGGCACATCACCAGCCGTGAAATCAATTAGCAGTCCGAGTCTGCATCATATAACAGCTTCCACCTCCCGAAAAACGCGACGGCCCTCCGAGTGGAACAAGCGGCTCACGCTTCAGCGTGCTCAGCTGGTCCACCTTCACCAGCGACGCGCCAACAAAGCTCCTTCTACGTCGGCGTTTTTACAGATTTACACAGAATGAAGGTGACGTGAAGCGCCGAGGCTCTCTGGGAAACTTCACATGACAGATGAAGGGTGTTTGGAACGCCTGAAAGAACAGATACTGGCTGTGAACTGGTGAACACATGAAGCTCTTTTCACTCTGACACATATAGGCTCTTTTTTATGGCTGCACCCAGGACTGACATTAATACACACTGCGCTTGTGTACGTGAGGTCTGGAACCTTCGTTACTAAAATTACATATATTTTTTTTTTTTTATTCTGGTGACAAAAAACATGTTTTACTTTACAAATGAAGGAAACTTTCATTTTGCTGAATTTACAAATAATGGTTCATGTTGCAGTTTTTAAATTTAGGAACTTGAATTAAGACATTTTATCAGTGTTTAAGCACATTTGAGCACAGAAAGTATTTCGGGATGTTTTTGGACTTCAGATATTTTGTCTGTTTGAGTCGTGTTGGCTTTTCTATCATTAGTTTTGGATCTTCATCTTAACTCTTCCGTTTGTGTTGCCAGTGGAAGTAGACAAACAAAACTCTGTATTTTCCTCCGAGACTTTTCTTCATTTCAGTTTAATCCTAATTATTTTATAAAGAGGTGATTTTCAAAACTCAACATTTCTCAGTGGATCAACTATTCAACCTTTACTATTAAGTTTTCACTGTAAACTGGAAGATGGGAGTCATTTAGAGAAAGACTGATGTACAAATCATATAATCAGATTAAAGTGTTTACTGTCATGTAATTTGTAAATACTTCATGGAGTCACATTTTCCTGCAGAGCTCTGATGTACACAACTTTCAGAGCTCTGCAGGACGTCATGTATGAGAGTAAAATGAAGCAGGAGACGAAAAGGAATGTGAAAAAGATGTGACTGTGAGAATACTGCAAATTGTAGTGGAACATGAAAAGTCAAGACAGCTGCAGGTATAAGCCTCTATTAAAATTAATAAAAGTCGAATGAGAGAAAAAAAGTTCTGTTCTGCAACCTGCAGCTGTGCAGCCACATGTGGCTCTGCAGCAGAGGCTCCATAAGCTTCCATAAACTGAATGGAAACATACATTTTGATTTGTGACACTTAGAGCTGAAGGAGAAAAATGTGAAACTTAAATGAGGGAGTTGAACATATTGTGCATTAAAATCTGCATTGGACACATGCTGAGTTTGTAACATAACCTCTCTTAAGAAAGGAAAGGAAAATGGTGAGATTAGCTGAACGTGGATCGTCTCATCTGCCATGAAGCTGGTTTGTTTGATATGTGCAGAGAAACAGACATGCTCTGATCAAACTGTTAAATAGCTGAGAACTGCTTAAAAAAACTACAGAAAAAACTAGAATTACCACAAAAAAAGGTTGAATGGGTAAAATTGGTTAAGTGGATGAATGAAAATAATCTGTGATAAAATGTTGAGATTTGTTTATTTATTTTTTATTGTGACCCAAGATACTGTGTTTAACTTTAGAAACTGTGTTGGCTTTATTTCAAAGAATTTTTCCCTGGGAATAATGTTGTCTTTCTAATTGAATTTATTTAAGTTTAAACATGTTTTAAGGCTCCAATGAACTTTACTTGGTTTAAAGTGCATTAAAGAAAAGCCCTTCATTCATAAAGCTCGCAGAGCTCTGGATTAGTTCTTGGTCTGTGGAGACTCAGAAAAGCTCTGCTGATTTTCACTGAGGGAGGCCAAAATTAATCCAGAACAAACACACACTAAATACACATAAAAGAAATATCGTCCCTATAGGGGTTTTAAAAACATCCAAAACTCTGCTGTTATTCTGAGATTCACAGAGAAACCATGAGAACACGCTGAATGTGAAGAGATGATCTCTCACTCCATGAGCAACTTGTGCTGAACCCAGATGAATGGACTGAATGGTCTGGCAGAAGACAGAGATCCAAACCTGCAGCTGTGTCAGGAGGAAGGAAACAAGTTCTGGAACTTCAGTAAACGGAGCCTGAAGGTGGAGAAACATGGTTCAAACTCACCTCACAGCTGAGGGCCGGGGGCTGGGGGCAGGAGGAAGTGCTGGGTGGAGGTAAACGGCAGCTCCAGGTGTTGTGTTGTGTTGTCAGCCTGCTGCAGGTAAACAGCAGCTCCGATACTCCTCTGCTCCTCTTCCCATCGACAGAGCTCTGCAGACAGCCGGGATCCTCCTCACAGGGCAGAGAGCTGCAGACTGACAGAGGGGACTCCTCCTGCTCTATACACACTGCTGCTGCAACACACACACCTCCTCCACTTCCTCCTCCTCCTCTGAGCTCACACACACTCACGTCACACTTTATTTCCTATTGATGTATGAAGGAGGCAGAGTGGATTCACTGAAATCGAGTATCCAAGAACCTTTGCAAACTGAGGAATCCTACAGGAGGCCCCTTTCATTTTTTGGTAGTCTGCACCAGGCTGTGGTTCGGTCTTCCAGGGATACACTGCCTGGTTTTGTGGGGCAGCTGTGTAGCTTGAAGTTGTTGATTTTCCCAAACCGGGTCTCTGGGGAGAACAGCTCCAACCACAGTGTCAGCTCCCTGTCAACACCTTTAATTATGTGGTTATTTATAGAGGCTGGCAGGCTCTGTGGCTCAGGCTACGTCACATCTGCAACAAACTGCAGGCGGTGTTTAGTGTGGAGAACACACACACACACACACACACACACACACACACACACACACACACAAGGTGTGGGTAGCCTCATTAACACAACAAGCGTCAATCAATCAAATTTATTTATTAATAACATCAGCAGAAGTGTGAAATGTTCTAAGATGACATAAGAAACAGTGTGTTCACTTTATGGTGAGGAATCGCGACAGAAAGTGTTACACTTTAAAATTAATAACACATAAAAAAAAGATGAAAGGAAATAAACAATATAAAATATGATCTAAAATAAAACTTGACCGGTTGGTTGCAGAGTATGGAAAATACTCCTCATGGTATGATTTGGTTTTAGCTGGTTTGACTGAAAGACTAACACAGTCTGACGTGATCAGATCTGATCAACACGTTTAAAAACAATGAGAAACCCTTAAACTCTGTTCTGAGATGAACACACACTCCTGTGATGTGCCTGAATTCTGCAGAAGTAGTCTATTTAGTGTTGTTTTTACGGAGAGGACAAAGAAATCGTTATAATCAATCCTGCAGCCTATAAAAACCATTACTCAAAGTCTCTGCTGTGGCTTCAGAGAAAGAAAAGCACAGAAAGTGCGTTTTTCTTTCAGCTGAAACTACCTGATGATTGTAAAACATCGCCTGTGGAGGGCTCTTGTCACGTGACCAGAAGTAAGCATGATTGCATGAAAAATGAGAGAAGTCTGCCCTCTGCTGGACAAAAACTGTGGTGAAGCAGGTGGACGTGTTTAGTCAAACTCCGGGGTATCAAACATAAGATCTGTGGGCCTAATTTCACTATATTTTGAACCACAAACATTAATTATGATTGGCTTTATGTTGAGATTGATTTTTTTGTGTGGTAATTGTTTATTTTTGTGAAAATTTCGACATTTTCATAATTTATACTCTGCGCTGCAACAAAGACAAACCTATAAGTTTAAGTTCTTATGATGGCCCTTATGATACTATTTTACTGGTCTGGCTCACTCAATATGAAAATTTCCTCATTCCGATTCAACTTTATTTATATAAGCGGCCAACAAAACAGTGATTTCGCTGCACCTTTTACAGAGAAAACACAACAATTCCACATGTGCAAGCATAAGTGAGTGTATAAAGAAAGAAAAAGTGGAGTTTGTGTGTACTTTCTCCCCATATGTGTGTAGGTTTCCTCTGTGTACTCCAGATTTATCCACACACAGTCCATCCACATGCATTGCGGTGCAGTGTGTAGTGATGACGCTCTCCTGCAGGGGGCGCTGTGAGCCACGCTGCTGGTTGTAGCGGGCCTGAAGCGGCCCGGCCGGAGGGCGCAGAGGAAGACATCTGTTTTGGTTGCGCTTCTGTCACAGAGGGAAATAAAACTCTTTGATATTTCTGTTTGACTTATGAACAGTCTAAATGACTACATGAGCTAGATAGGCTTCTTCAATAGCAAACATCCGAAGCCCTCCTTTCACATCTCCCGTGTTTTAGGAAAGAGGAGCAGCGTGAGTATCAATCTCTATTATATCATTGTTCAAAGCTAGGCTAGCTCGTTAGCATATATTCACTAAGTGTCAAACCGGTCACATGATCCGCGTTTTATTGTTAGGAGTCTGCTGCTGTTGTCGAGTTATTGTTTTTGAGCAGCCGATGCTGTGATCGCGCGCTGTTACAACGAGCCGCTCGTGGGTTCGCTGTTTGGAAATACCACTGCTAATTAGGCTAAGTCACGTTAGCTACGCAATTTACCGTAGACCTCCGCCCACACACACACACACACACACACACACACACACACACACACACACACACACACACACACACACACACACACACTACAGGGCCTCGGCTCCCTGTATCCCGTCTGACGAGGATGCTGTAGGTCTGGATGAAGTCAGAGGATGGAGGAATAGATGCTGTCAGTGTGGAGGGTTGTTCCTTCACTGGTTGAATGGATGTCAGACGATGGAGGAATAGATGCTGTTTCTCACAGGCACCGTGGTGAAGGGGTAAACACGGTTGCTGTAAGTTCCAGACTTTGTCTTGCTCCCTGCAGAGGAATTGACAAGATGGAAAGTTGTTTGTTTTCCATCCTGCCTCAGGTTTGTTTACGTTAGTGGTGTCCAACATGCGGCCCACCAGTCAAAAGGCAGCCCGTCAGAGGGTCGAATCCAGGACAGTGGAAAGAGTAGAAAACAACTGTATATCAGATAATGCTATATGACTTTTATTTTAAAATACATGTATCTATATACTTGCACTATCTTTATGTCGTATTTAATATTTTCATTCATGCTCTTGTTTCCTGATTCCATTGAGATACACATCTTATAATATAATATGATAATATTAAAGTTTTCTCATTGTGTGGTGGGCCGTATCGGACCCTGACACAAGTCGGGTTTGTTCTGTGGACAGTTTGATTGACACCAGTACGTGAGATGTGATGCATTATCTCAGCTGTCCGGACTCATTTTAGCCTCTTTCTGTGGTTTTTTCAGATGTCAGTTCTCATCATTAACTTTTGTTTTCAGATTTAACTCATCATCTCCAGTTAAAACCAGTATTCATTTAAAGTTTTAAAAGGGAGCTGTTTTTCTTATGAGTCAGATGAGGCTGAATTCTGTTTATTTAACAGTATCATACAGTGCCAGGGTGAAGAGCTTAATCAGTTCTGTATTGAGTCTGACCTTTAGCTCTACTGACTTCATGGTGATGGTCCGTCTGCAGGTCAGAACCGCGGGAGGCAGCCACCGGCCGCACTCAGGATGCCTCTGTTCTTCAAGAAGAAGAAGCCCAGTGAGGACGGCAAAAAGAGGCTGGAGTACCAGCTGTGCAGGGTAAGAACCGTACCTCATCTGTCTCATCTGGATTATAATTTACCTCTATTCACCCGTGATATTTAGCTGTCATCCTCCAAGTCATCTCCATGGAATCAAACAACAGCTCATTACAGGGAAATCATTGATCAGTAGCTCACTGTGAAGCAGGAAATACCAATACCTCCCAAAGGGTTTTCAATGTGAGCTGTGAATGAGTCATTTGATGAGCACCACATGTCGTCATTGCCACTTCATGTCAGTCTTTTCACACATTAGATGATCTAATTCCTATTTCAAAAATTCTCCTCTTTTCACAAAAGAATATTACAGACTATTGATTAACAGTTGTTTTACTTGTTCTTTCAGTCCAAGGAAGCAGGTGCAGACGACATCCTGGACATCTCAGCCTGTGAGCTCTCTGAGGTCAGTATGGAGCAGATTTGAGCTTCACTGATTCATCTCACAGAATATTGTCAGCGATTCCTGATACCAGCATGAACTCATTCACACAACTAATTCAGCCTCAAAGTGGCTCCTCGGCGCATTAACAACTTTTCCTAAATTAATGTCCAATCAGAGGGGAGCTCTGCTTGTACAGGAAACCCAATACCGAGATGAAGGATATCTCCTTTATGACTTGTTCTGCTGCAGGTCCCGTCCAGTGCCTTTTCTATCTGCAAAGTGCTGCATAAGAAGGTAAGAGTGCAACACACACCGTATACTCACTGTCTGGAGACTTCCTGTTTAGCATAATCCATTTCGTGAGAGCCAACTTTTTCTTTTGATGATAACACATTTAAAGTGTGTAAATCAGACAAAAGTCTGAGTTAAAATAAGGATTTTCTTGATTAATTTTGAAAAAGATTAGTAATAAAAATTCATTAAACATCAACATTTAACACTTTATGACAGAATATTATAAACACTGAGCTGAACTGTTGTTTCTGTAAAGTTGGAAGCTCTTTGCTCTCTGCAGTACTCTGGAGGTTAGCATTTAGTGTTGTCTCTGAAACCTTTGGTCAGACTCTTCCCGAGACTTCAATAAGTGAAGCGAAGCAGATCTTTGATTGTGCCACAGGTCTGAAGCTTTTATGAACCAGAGACAGGTTTCTGCTGATTTTAATACAAACAGATTTGCTCGAACCTGCAAAACATGTTTAATATAAAGATAGTAAAGTTCATAGACTTAAGTATGACAAGGTTTTATAGTTTACGTTGCATTCCTGACACTTTTGGGATGTTTGAGGAGGAAACACTCAGATGTGTCCTGCGTTTGTCTGCTTCAGGTCCTCATCCTCCATAACAACGAGCTGAGGACTCTGCTGCCCAAGGGATGTGACATCTGCACTCTGTCCACCTTAAAGGTGAAGCTCAAGCTGCCACATGCAGCCAGGAGGGGAGGTGGAATTCAAACGTCTCAGTTTTTCAGCTGACGTGCAGAGAGCTGTTTTAACATTCAGAACAAAGTGGGATTCAGATCTTTTCAGTCAAACGTCCTGACGCTGTGTCTTCCTTTCAAGGTTCTGGACGTTCACGAGAACAAACTGACCTCGCTGCCCGAGGACATCGGGAAGCTGGGCGCCCTGCAGGTGAAGCCCGTCTGAACCCCACTGTGTCTCCCACAGATCCAGCGTGAAGGGCTTTTACTCATCCTGTCCTTGTGTCTCTCAGATCCTCAATGTGGAGAAGAACCGTTTGAAGGCCCTGCCGGAGTCCATCGGGGACCTGCGGCTGCTGCAGACTCTCAATCTGAAAGGTACCGAGCTTCCTGTGGTGTGGCTCGGAGGTGAAGAAGTCAGAGGACACTCACTCACTCCGTGTGTTTGTGTGTGTGTGTGTGTGTATGTGTGTGTGTGTGTGTTAGGGAACTGTCTGAGCGAGCTGCCCTCCTCCATGGGTTCTCTGAGTAGCCTGCGGACTTTGGACCTGAGCGACAACAACATCCTGCAGCTCCCCAAAACCCTCGCCTACATCCGCACCTTAGAGGTCCGCATGTCTCTTAATACAGCATCGTGTTGAAGTTTAACTGCTGCAGGAAATCAAGATATTTTCTTAAACCTTGTTCTGGACTCATGATTGGTATTTATTTGCTTTCACACAGCTATATGGAAGCCTTTATTCCAGCTTCACATTACTAGACAGCATTATCAGATAGCGCTTGTTTTAGTCAACAGAGAGCAGCTGCCTCTGAGTCCACTTCTTCTGATTCTTCTCCCTAAGCTGAAATCTCATCCTCGGTGTTCTTTACCGGGATCAAACCAACCTGCAGCTCAGCGATCATCAGCTCTCCTTCTCAGCATGGTCATGACAGACTGTGTGTGTTTGTGCTGCTAACAGAGTTTCACCCTGGACGCCTCCACGATGACGTACCCGCCGGCGTCGGTGTGTACAGAAGGAACCGAGAGCATCCAGCGATTCTTCTGCTCCGGTACGGTTCTGTCCGCGAGCTGACGGCAGAGTCAGACATGTTGACTGTAAATGTTCTGGTGAGCTGCTGGAGAAATGACACCGACTGAGAGAAGATGTGATGATGAGGTTCAGGTTCACCCACTTTGCACCCGAGCCTCCGTGAAAGACTGAAACCTGATTTCTTCGCTAACTGACAGTTTATTCATGTGAAAAATATTGAATTCCTTCCTGACGGTTGGATTTCCAGAGCTGGGAGAAGAGTACTGTCCTCCATCCCAGTACCTGCTGCCGGTGCTGGAGAGCGACTGCGGCCGGCAGGACAACGACTGTCTGGATGGTTTGGAGCAGGCCTGGCAGGTACAGCACACACACACACACACACACACACACACACACACACACGTTAACACTGATACAGAGTAGTCGATGCTCCCTTCGTGTCTCTGTTGTAGAAATCCTCATTCAGTCTTTTCTTTCTGTTGCAGAACAAGTTCAGTGACTACGAGAAGAGGAAGGTTTGTATCATTTCTCACTCAGAAACACGTTCAGTGGTTTTCCTGAAGGCATCTTGAGGGCTGTGTCAGGGCTTTGAGACAGTAATCCGTGTTTTTATTACGTGTCCGGCTGCTGTCAGGAACATGGGCCTGAACGTGTCTCCTCCTGTGTTTGTCCTCCAGGAGCAGAAGCAGCAGGAGAAACTTGCCTTTGAGCGCCACCTGGAGGAGAAGCAGAAGGAGCACACACAGCTTCTACTCATGAACTCCTCCTACAAGGAGAACATCCTCAACTCAGTCCGACAGGTGCGCTCGCTCGCTCACTCGCTCACTCACTCACTCACTCACTCACTCACTCACTCACTCACTCACACTTCTGTGTGTGTGTGTGTGTGTGTAGGAGCAGGAGCGAGCGGACCTGGGCTTCAGCCAGCAGCAGAGAGCTCAGGAGGCCGGCAGGCTGCTGGTGCTGGAGAAGGTCCGACAGGCCGAGGACAACATCAGCAGCCGGATCAGCAACATGCTGATGGACAACAGCCGGTAAGAGTGTGTGTGTCTGTGTGTGTGTCTCTGTGTTTCTCAGTGTGAGTGTGTGCAGACTCCCAGATCTGTGTGTGTGTCTCTGCAGGCAGAAGAAGAGTGCAGAGTTCCTGCAGGCCATGGAGGAGGACCGGTGAGTAGAAACATGTGATCCCGAGCTGCTCTATCGCAGAAAGACGAGGCGCTCTGGCTATTTATAGAACAATTCACCAAAAGAAAACGAGCCTGAAGTTAATCACAAAGAAAACAGAAACAAATTTACAACAGCAAATTGAGTTACACTGATAAGTTAAAGGCTTGGTTCTTGTGCTTTGAAGCTTTGGCCCTTCTAGTTTGTGTTTCTGTAGAGTTGACGGCGTCCAGAAACAATGTGACTCTCTCTCTGAGTGTGCCGCTCCTGCTGTGTTCACGTCTCTCTGACTTCCTCCTCAGGATCCGTATGGAGCATCTGACCGCCATCACCCAGGAGGAAGCCAACTCGCTGAGGAAGAGGGAGGTGGCAGGTCCGTCCGTAACACTTTCCATCACATCAGCATGTCTAAAACAACATCCGTGTCTCCAGCTTGTCTCGTGTCATTTTAAACAGTGAACTCACACATTTATGTTTCCCTCCTCGGCTCTCTCCCTGTGTTCAGCGGCCATGCAGAAGATGCTGTCAGACGGCTACGCCATGAACCTGCTGCAGGAGGCCAGTGACTGTCGGAGGAGGAGCCTGGTGTCTGAGGCCTGCAGGAGGTACACACACACACACACACGCGCGCGCGCGCACGCACAAATCAGTAAAACTGCTTTCTACCAGCGTGTTTTTAATCCTCGGATCATAGCTTTACCTGCTAGCTTCTCTCCACATAAACACAGATTGGTGTGTGTGCGTGTGCGTGTGCGTGCGTGCGTGCGTGTGTGTGTGTGTTAAACAATCACTTGTGTTTCTGTACCAGCATGGAAAACATGGACAGGAAGTTTGACAGGATGTTGTCCCTTCAAGTTTTGGACAAATCCCGAGCCATAGCCCAGATCTTACAGGAGGTAGGTGGTGCCGGTGTGTGTATGTGTGTGTGTGTGTGTGTGGGCGGAGTGGCGCCACGTGCGAGCGGCGCTCTGACCTGACGTGGTCTGTGCCGGTTCTCTGCAGGAGGAGATGCAGAAGGCAGCTTTCCAGGCCCTGCAGCTGCAGAAGGACGCCGTGCACGGCTACATCCGCAACCAGGTGTGTGTGTGTGTGTGTGTGTGTGTGTGTGTGTGTGTGTGTGTGGACGTGTCGCCACACGTCGTGTGTGTCTGCAGAAACCTTTCTGCTGCTGCTGCTGCAAAGCAAGTCCCCGAGATGAAATAATCCAGAATGATCAGACATCACTGTCATTTTTCTGTTCCCCTCCTCATGATCTCATTCATTGAATTCATTTTATTCACACTAACAGGTTCCTTTTTTTTTTTTTATTCAATCACTGAATCCGCGGATCCCGAGCCGTGTCAGAGAAAACTCTCACCCCGCCGTCTCAGACTTCATGTCCAGCAGCATGTTCACTCCCTCTGCTTCTCCGCTGTCCTCAGATCAAGCTCATAGAGGGCGAGTTAATGCAGCTGACTAAACTGGAGATTAAAAGACGCAATCTGGATGCAGAGAACCTGCAGGTGGGTGTCATCGCCTCCTTCCTTTGCCTCCCCGCATCCCTTTACTTTCAGACTGACGATCAGTCATTCCCGTTGGCTCGTCTCATGCCATCGCTCCTTCGGGGCTCGTGTTTGTTTCTGAGAGGGTTTTGCATTTTAAATCATCTGACATGACGGCCTCTCATCGCTGACCCCGCCCACATCTCCTCGGAAGTGTGTTTGCGTGTGTGCGTGATGACGTTTATAGAGTAAATCTTCGAGTGGTGTGTAACGGTGTGCGGCGGCTTGTGTGCAGGAGGTCCTGGTGGAGCAGCGCACCGCCCTGGGCGACCTGCTGCAGCAGCTGCTGAAGCAGAGGGACCAGCGGGAGCAGGAGCTGCGACAGGTTCTGGTGAGGAGGCGGCACGGCGGCTGGAGCCTCAAACACGTTTCATCAAGAAGAATGAGGACAGAGCGTTTACAGAAAGCTCGTGCGCTGATATTTCCCAGGTGGAGCTGGAGCTGAAGTCCGAGTCCAACCAGCAGAACTACTGGATGATCCAGTACCAGCGGCTGCTGGACGCCAAGCCGCTGTCGCTGCGGATGCAGGTGCGGTTGCAGGTCGGGCCGCGGGGGAAGCAGGCGAGTCGGGAGCGTCCTCTGAAGCTGTGCTCTGCCCCGCAGGAGGCCGGCGTGGAGAAGGAGCTGGTCCACCTGCTGTGCAAGCTGTCGGCCCAGCACTACCTGCCCGTCCTGGCCCACCACCGCGTCACCACCGAGGCCCTGCGGCTCATGACCTCCTCCGACCTCAAGAAGGTGAGTTCTCTGGACGGTCTCTGCAGGCGTGCCGGTGTGTGTTGACGCGTTGGCTTCACACATTGTCTTTATTTTCAGCTCGGTATTACTGAAATAGGAATCCAGAAAGCTCTTCTGAACTGGGCCCGGGAGCATCAGCCCGAAGGTACGCACACACACACACACACACACATACACGCACAAACACACGCCATCAGAGAGACTAGAGGACTGTACCATTCCTGTCTGTGTCCTGCAGCCGGGGCCTGTAAGGACGTGGACCAGGAGCCGCCGGCGGAGGCCGTCCCCACGGCCCCGTCGCCGTCTCCGTCTCCGTCGCCCTCCACCCCCCCGCTGCCCCCCCACGCCTCAAACTTCCAGTACCCCAGTCCGCCGCTCACCCCCGGGACCCCCGGGACCCCCGGCACCCCCGTCACCCCGTCGTGCCCCACCCCCGTGGAGGGGCCCGGCAGCTCCGAGTGCGTGGTCTGCATGGAGACCGTGGTAAGAGCCTGAACCTTCGTCTGTTCCTCTTTCGGACAGAAGCAGCTCTGCTGATAACGCCTCTCTCTCTCTCTCTCTCTCTCTCTCTCTCCCTCTCTCTGCAGGCTCAGGTCATCTTCCTGCCCTGCGGTCATGTGTGCTGCTGCCAGGTTTGCAGCGACGCCCTGCAGAACTGCCCGCTGTGCCGCAGCAGCACGAGCCAGCGGATACGCCTCTACCACACCTAGGGGCCCCCGGGGGCCCCCCCCCGACCCCACACCACTGTTCATGCATGACCCCGTAACTGTACCGAGGCTTGTGAAGCGCTGAGCCACTTTCTTGTATTTCTGTCCCCCATCCTCAAGCCCGTTGTATTTTATTGATTCTTATTTATTGTACATTCACGGCGGGGCCAGCGTACGGGCCCCGCTCACCGCTTACAGACTTCTTCTTTGCCTTAGTAGTATTCTCGACTGATGTGTGCCTTTCTGCTGGAAATCTGTTATCCTCCACCAGGGGTGTCAAACGCTTTCACTTCAGGGGCCGCGTGCAGTCCAACGCGACCTCGACGGGGCCGACGGCGGCGCCACGGCGTGATAATCTAGAGATACTGACAAATCAGAGGTTTCTTTTATTCTCAATGCTGAAAAAAAAAATACAAGGGAAGGTTCACGTTTGATGCACTTTTTAAAAAAAAAAATCGTAATGATTTTCAAAACTGTTTGAGAGACTTTATGCTGATACGGATAGCAGTAGCGGTGAGCCTGTCCTGGGAGGTGGCTGGCGTTAGCGTGACGGGCGCTCTACTTGTGAGATTTACGTCTGTAAATTGCACTTCCTGTGTTTATGATTACCTAGATTGCTTTGTTGTTGTGTGTCTCAGTTTTCTAGTATGTCGTCCACAGTGACTGAAACAGAATATTCAGTTTGTCTTTTTTTATTTTTTATATTTTGCTACGTCCAGATTGGACTCGTGTGACCTGGTCTTGGCCCCTGAGCCATATGTTTGACACCCCTGTTATAACCACTTTATGTGCGTCACTAACCAAAGTAATAATAGTCTATTATGATATCAGAGACTGAACTATATTATCTAATAATGATTGTTGAAGCTTTGCTGTCGTCAGGTCTGGTTTCCGTTGCTGTCCCAGCCTCCCGCTCCTCTTCATATCGTTCTCCAGCTTGTTTCCAGATTAATCTGAGGAAATCTCTGCTGTCGTGTTCATATATCTTCACTGGATTTGATCTATATCGAGAACTCCTCTTGCAAAATACCAACCTCTTCAAATCCTTGATGAAACTGGCTTCAGTGAGGTTTCATTCTTCTCTCGAGAAGGAATTCTTTGCTGAAAGCAGATAAATATTATCATATCTGAACTCAAGCTGGCCCAACACGCCATGTTTCCATCCAGAACCCAAAATAAGACGGTGTAAAGGTCAAACACAGCTCTCTGCAGTTAATATATAAAATATCAAGGCATATTTCAGGGAAGTGCAATATTGATCCTTCATCACACTCATCCTCGCAGGAAGTGAAACAGTTTTTAGACATTTCACAGGGAACTCCTCCACAGGGAACTCCTCCTCCTCCTGTCCCCCTTTTTTCCTTTTTTTTTTTTTTTTTTGTTTTTTTTTGGGAGGTTTCTGGGAGAAAACTCATGGACTTTAGGTAAAGCTGTGAGCCGTAGCGCCGAGTCAAAGCCTTGAACGTACCGAGTGTTTGAACTAACGTCATCACCCGTCTGTCCGCAGCCGTCACTGATGCTGGTCTACTCTAACAAGTGCTCTTAACCCCCCTGCATGTTGTAGTCACGTCTTAACCACGTAGGGAATGTGTCGTGTCACAGAATCACTGTACGGTCGATGTTCCATGTCAGAAAATACACTGTCATTTCCCTCTCTTCAGTCTCTTGAGTTTTTATCACTGGAACGCCTGGAAACCTACTGAAGTATACACTTTACATCAACACCAGTATAAAAGTGTGTTTGACAAATGGTTTCATAACCTTCAAATGCAACACATTTTTTCATTTTATAATGAGGTTGTCACTTTCAGCATCAACACCATTACAGCATAAGTGTTTTCAGCTTGTATTGGAAGAAGAAACAGGCCAGAATGAGATCTTTTCCATTAATGTGCAACTTTAGAAAGTTTTATCTCAAAGTGAGAAGGTCTCTAAAGTAGCTGCATAAACAGACTAATACAATATTTCTAAATTATACATTTCATGAATGCAACGTATGTTTTTTTTGTATATGAAGCTGTTTTTTTTAGCTGTTGTTTTCTTCTTAATTTCAGATTATTTACACGTTTTGGACTCCAGACATTTTTTTTATTTGGTGGAAAATCCTAAAAGAAGGCTCTTCATATGAAAATGAAAAGAGATTTACCACAATATTATTGCATGTTCAAACAGCCCTAAAAGAGTGACAAAGATCCCTGACTCAAGTCTTCATTTTAGAGCCGTCCTTTCTGTTTTTTTTTTTTTTCTCATTTTAGGTGAAATCTTCACATTGAAAGAAATCATTGTCTGCGTCTTTAAACATAAAACAAAATGCTTCTTCATTTGGTTTCTTAATTGTAGGACAGGAGTCAGGGATCTTTCTGTTTCAGGCTGTGTGAAAACAGAATTCATCAAACTTTATGACATTTATGCATAAAATCTACTGAATAAAGTCACTTGTTGGAGCAGTGCTCTTAGTAAGTACTCAGAAAAAGTATCTCAGTTCTTTCTTTTTTTCATACATACATACATACATACATACATACATATATATATATATATATATATATATATATATATATATATATATATATATATATATATATATATATATATATATATATGTATTTGTCCACTTGCATATGTCTCTATGTTTATTATATGTTTATAGACTTGGAACAGCAGAATCGGATAAGTCAGGTCTACTGTCAGTTTTCCAAACTTTCTTATAGTTCCCTGAATGCATCATAGTGGCCGTTCAGCCAATCAGAGAAGAGCTGCGCGGAAGTGTTGCGTTCACGGCAAAGGAGAGAAGCTACTCGCTCCCGGCTCAGGTCAAATAAAACTGTTTTCTGTCCGTTCGCGGGGTTATTGGAGGAAGACAGCAGGTTGAGGACGAGTCCAGCTGCGTCGAGTGTCTCAGTGAGTGCCACAACTCCTCGGGTTTAAAGTTGAATACGTGAAAAAGTCCACAGAAACATGACATGTCTGTTAGCTTAGCATGTTAGCCTTCTAGCAGTGGGAGCTAAAGTCAGGAAATAAAAACATTTTAATAATAAATAGTTCATTATTGTTTAACTAAATTATTATCTGCTCAAGGTGACTGTGTCATTAGAAAAGCTATTTCTGTGTAAAGTGCATCTCAGTGGGAGGAAAATGAACCTGAAGTGTCTGGTTTCCCACAGAGCTCTGTGTCAGTGAACGACATTTAAACAGTAAAGTCTTTATTTTCTTCATAAGATCCAAACTGAATCATTAGTGATGAAAGTAGAACACTTTAGGTGTATGAAAACATATGAAATCCTCTACGAACTTTCTTTATTATTGTTATGATGTCTATACTCATCCTAGACACATGTTTAATATTGTCCTTTACAGTTCTGTCATCACTTCTGTTGTAAAGTAGGCATCTTATTTTTTATTTAGATCATCAGAAAGATTACACCTATTTATCATCTGAATTGATGGAGACTGTTTTGTATTGAGAAGGTTATTTAGTATTTTGGTCAGATCACCTCACATCAGTCTACATCAGAGATTAAATCCATGATTTCTACAGTGATGATTACTTAAAAGAAAAGTTCTGAATGAATTCCAAACAGTTGAGGGAGTTCGCTGTCACTGAGGGGGAGATTGTGACCCCAGACCTGTGAGTGAAGTCCACCTGATCTCGAGGTGTTGTGATGAGACCGGTGTTGTCTGTGTGTGTGTGTGTGTGTGTGTGTGTCAGTCAGGATGTCGCCCCACGACCCCCCCACCCTGCTGGTCCTGTACGGCAGTCAGACCGGCACGGCTCAGGACACGGCCCAGAGGTTAGCTCGCCAGGCCCAGAGGAGGCGTGTCCAGGTCTGCCTGTCTCCTCTGGACGGCTACAATGTGGTGAGTGATGCTCAGGGTTTTAACTCACACACACACACACACACACACACACACACGCCTCACAGTCACGTTAATAATGCACTTCTGTGTGTGTGACATCCCCGAACAGGCTGAGCTCATCTCCGAGTCCCTGGTGGTGTTTGTGTGCTCCACCACCGGACAGGGAGAGCCTCCTGACAACATGAAGGTAACCCACCGCCTGCCGCTGCCCTGGTCTCTGTGTGACACCGGGAGAACTCACTTTGTTCATGTTTCCTCTCTTCAAAGAACTTCTGGAGGTTTCTTTTCAGGAAGTCTCTACCTGTGGGCTCTCTCAGCCGGCTGGACTGTGCTGTGTTGGGTCTGGGAGACTCCTCCTATCCGAAGTCAGTCCCACACATGAACCCACTTTACTGCAGTTTTTTCTTTTACAGAAACTAAATCGATCTGCGGCTTTGTGTTTGCAGGTTTAATTTTGTGGCCAAGAAGCTCCACAAGCGTCTGCAGCAGCTGGGAGCGTGCACGCTGCTGCCGGTGGGCCTGGCAGACGACCAGCACGACCTGGGGTGGGTGGTCCGCACCGCCATGGAGTCATGGGAAACCTGGTTTACACACACTGTGAATCAATCTAATTACTGTCATTATGTTATTTCAAACATTTATTTGGAAATGAACAGATAAATGAACAATAAGATCAGTAAGTGGTGTGTCCTGCTGCTTTAAAGTTGCTCCTATATATAAAATGTAGGATCAGATGGAGAAACAGTTCAAAGAGAGAAACAACGTGGACTCTGACCGGAGCTGTGTCCACACAGGTCTGACGCGGTGGTGGACCCCTGGCTGCAGGCGTTCTGGGACAAAGTGTTGAGTCTGTACCCGACTTTGAGGAACGTGCTCCCTCTGAGAGAAGATGAGCCGTGAGTATCACAAGTCCAGCTCATCTCAGTCAGACCGAAACTCCACAAACGCCCGACTGTCCTGGAATGTAGTCCTCGTTTTCAGAGGACGCCCTTTCTTCCTCTTCTTTATGCTGCATGTAGATCCTTTTGTATCAATGCATCGCTGATTAAATCCTGGTGTTAATGATCAGACTACCTCCATCGTTCACCTTCCACTTCCTGGACGGGGTGAGCGAGCAGACGGAGGACAGGCTATGGACGGACCCCCCCTCCTCCGCCCCCTCCCCGTCGCAGCCCTTCCCGGCCCGCATGCTGTCCAACCGGAGGGTGACGGAGGCGTCGCACTTCCAGGACGTCAGGCTCATCGAGTTCGACATCACACACTCGCACATGGAGTGAGTGAGAGGACGGGACTTCCTGGATTCCATCAGTCCTCCAAAGTGCAGTCACAGCTTCACGTGTGTGTGTGTGTGTGTGTGGTGTGTGGTGTGTGCAGGTTCACTGCCGGCGATGTGGTGATGATGCGTCCTCGTAACTCGGCTGAAGACGTCCGGCAATTCTGCGAGCTGCTGAGGTTACGACCTGACAGCGTCTTCACTCTCAGCGCCACAGGGAGCGCTGCAGGTGTGTGTGTGTCTTCCATTCATGAACACATTGGAGCTACACTCCCTGACATCTTCTCAGTGACTCCTGTTATAGTCTTGAAAATGTTAGTTCATGTCTCTGGTAGAGCCATGCATTTGTAAGTATCTCTGTTTCGGGTTCAGTTCCATCCAGACTCCCTCGGCCGTGCACGGTGCGCCACCTGGTGGAGAGCTACCTGGACGTGGCCGCCGTGCCTCGCCGCTCCTTCTTCGAGCTGCTGGCCTCCTTCGCCTCCAATGAGCTGGAGCGGGACAAGCTGGCCGAGTTCAGCTCCGCCGCGGGGCAGGACGAGCTGCACGGCTACTGCAACCGGCCGCGACGCACGGCGCTGGAGGTCGCACACACACACACAGATACACACACACACACACAGATACACACACACGTCTTTAAATCCCTCCGTTCTTGATGTGTGTGCTGGTGTTCCTGCTGCAGGTCCTGGCAGATTTCCCTCACACTACGGCTGAACTGAAAGCAGACTACCTCCTGGATCTGTTCCCTGAGATCCAGCCACGCTCCTTCTCCATCGCCTCGTCCCTGCAGGTCCTCCTCCTCCTCCTGCTCCTCCTCCTGCTCCTCCTCCTCCTCCTCCTCCTCCTCCTGCTCCTCCTCCTCCTCCTCCTCCTCCTGCTCCTCCTCCTCCTCCTCCTCGTCCTCCTCCTCCTGCCGCTCTCTGAAGCTCTCTGTCTCCTCAGGCTCATCCCAACAGACTGCACATCCTGGTGGCTGTGGTCCAGTACAGGACCAAGCTGTACCGGCCTCGGCGGGGGCTCTGCTCCTCCTGGCTGGCCTCCCTGGACCCGGCTGAAGGTGGGCCGCCTCTGCTCCTCCACACAGAGGAGGCGTCGTCAGTGAACAGCTGCTGATTCTACTTCCTGGTTGTTTGCGTTGCAGGCGAGGTGTCGGTGCCTCTGTGGGTGAAGAAGGGCAGTCTGAGGTTCCCCGTGCAGAAGGAGCGCCCGGTGATCATGGTTGGCCCGGGGACCGGCGTGGCCCCCTTCAGGGCGGCGTTACAGGAGCGCATCGCCGAGGGGAAAACCGGTGAGTCCGGCTCCCGCCGTCCCGCTCCTCCTCGCGTCCCGGGCCGGGTTTAAAGGAAGCCTGTCCTCCTCCGCCCCTCAGCCAACGTCCTGTTCTTCGGCTGCCGCTCCGAGTCCAAAGACTTCTACTTCAGGACGGAGTGGGAGGACATGAGGAGCGCCGGACACCTCGTCCTCTTCACCGCCTTCTCCAGAGACCAGGTCTGATCCTCCACAGATCCCAGAATTCACCTTCACAGTGATGATTTGACGTTTTACTCTTCTGTCACCTGATAAACTAAACAACGTCCCAATGTTACTCTTCCACTGGACCCTCTGACACACTGGATTTGTCCCACGGGCCTTATGTTTGACACCCCTGGTGTAAAGTGTCTCATTTCCTTTGAAAGTCTCGTTCATTCTCTTATTGTAACGGCACACACACACTGACAGACAGCTTGTGTGTGTGCAGGAGGAGAAGGTTTACGTGCAGCATCGAGTCCGGGAGAACGCCGCGCTCCTCTGGGACCTGGTGGCCAATCAGAACGCCTGCTTCTACATCGCCGGGTGAGGCTTTAAATGATGATGGAATCCATTCTTCTGGCAGCAGGGGGGTGTGGCGGACCGGCTCCTGTCTGCCGCTGGCTGAACCTCCTCTTCTCTCCCTTCGTGCAGGAACGCCAAACAGATGCCGGCCAGCGTGCGCGACGCCCTGAAGGAGGTCTTCCAGCAGGAGGGCCGTCTGACCGCCGAGCAGGCCCAGGAGATGCTGGAGGCCATGGAGAGGACGGGCCGCTTCCAGAGCGAGACCTGGTCCTGATCACTCCGTCTGCTCACAGCTCGCCTTTATCCAGACTGCTGTTACACTCTGATCCAGCCTAACGACAAACTTCAACCTGTGGCTTTAGAGGATAATCAAGTTGATTAAACCTCAATTTCAACATATTATCTGAAGCTGTGATGATATATAATAAAGTCTATATATATAAAGTCTATAATAAAGTCTGTTGAACAGAGTAAAAATAACTCTTATTTCAGAATTCAGAGCTGGAATCTACTGTAATTTAATTCATGATTGTTCTATATTTCAAAGCAATAGTTTAAGCTGGACAAAAACAGGATTTTTGTTGTGACAAAAATCTTACAGATTTTCTAGACGTTTTCGGAATTTAAAAAATTCTCAAAACTTGTAAAACTTGAAGTTGCATCAGTCAGTGTTGAACATGGTAAATCCGTCACAAAAACTCATATTGATGCAGTTTGTTATGGAAATAACTCACACTGTCATAATACACCAACATTAATGAACATTGTGTGAAAAAAAATCTTTTCAAACCTCTTCTAAAAGATCATTCTGAGGTCACGTCTGTTTAGAGCTGGACAGTTAAACCATGTGAGCACCCTCTGCTGGCAGCTGGAGGAAGGTCAGGGTCTCTGGAATAAGTCATCGCTTTGAAAATAGTTGATCTTCAAATCAAACTTAAAACTTAAAGTTCACACTGAAATATGAAATCAGGGAAAGTTTTTGAGGTTTGAAGTCAAACTGATTTCTATTCAGCAGAAAAACGTGCTGATGTTGAAGAGTTGGTATAAAAACATGCTGCAAAAGGTTCAGTTCATCAAATACAAAATCATTTAAAGCGACACTAAGGAACTTTTCAACCTTAATAAAACATTTTAATATCTTTTGTGATGATACATCAACTTACAACTAGTTGAATGACCCTCTGTCACGGGCTGAGGGCGTCAGTATTGCTTTCACTTGGACTGAGCAGCTGTGAGGAGGGTGGTAGGAACCCTGCACACTAAAAAGCTCCAAATGTGTGGACTGCTTTACGGCATGCGTCACATCACGATATAACATTGTTTAGCCACCATTAGATTCATTTAGATTCATTACCTCGTCGCTATCCATCCTTCTCACAGCCACTGGAAACAAATGAAGGCGAGTTCAGTCCGACAGCACGCCACCGGGAGCAGCATTTTACGACGCCATGCGCTAGTCCTCATGGGAACTGTAGTATTCGTTCAGGCAAAACACTACCGCTTTTGTCCACTGGCGCCGCCAAAATCAATGAAAACAAAGTTCCTTAGTGTTGCTTTAAGGTTAAATTACAAGAAAACTTAAAAAATACCACCAATAAAATAATTCTGTGACGATGAGAAGAATCACTGTTGTTTAATCATCTCATGTTTTATTGACAATATTGATGACTGATTAAATTATCGACTGTCTCGCTGAATAAATTAGACGTAGAGAGTAGAAAATGCTAGAGAAAGGCGAGTTCATCTCCTCCACTGCCGGTCGCGCCGAGGAAGGGGAGGAGTCGGAGTGGGAGGAGTCAGTCGGAGTGGGAGGAGTCTAGCAGGTCGGCTCAGATCAGCCTGTTGATGCTGACATGCAGTAAACCAGGAGCGTCCAGTCCAGGTCCTGCAGGATCCCCGTCCTTCATGCTGGGATGGGGGCGGGGCCTGAGCAGGACCTGGTCTGGACCCCTGCAGCGGAGCGGGTCCGCGAGGAGGGCTCCTCTCTCAGTTTGTGGCGCTGCGGGCCGGCGCTCCTCCTATCTGAGCGCCAGCGTGTGGACCTGGTAGATCTCCTTGGGGAAGTTGACCTGCTGCTCCTCGTGCACGATGCGGAGGCCCGCCCGGCCCACCAGGCTGCGCACGATGTCCAGGTCGCGGCAGACGCTGCTGTCCACCTCGTCGGGGACCACGCCCTCGTACGACACGTTGTCCTTGATGACGATGAGGCCGTTGGGCCGCAGGGCGCTGCGGCAGCGGCGCAGGAACTCCACCAGGTGGTTGTCCGTCAGGTGGCCTGATGGGAAACGGGAAGCAGGAACCACGATGAGTCACGGCGCGCTGAAACCCGGCCGTGGCCTTCGCAGCCCGACTCACCGATCACCCACTGGATCCAGATGACGTCGTAGCGCCCGCTCTCGGGCACGAAGTCCTGCAGGCCGCAGCAGAAGAAGTGGCCCACCCTCTTGGCCTCCTCGCCCAGGTAGGGCCTGGCCTTGTCCAGGAACTCCTGCGTCACGTCCACCAGGTCCACGGTCTGGAAGAGCGGCAGCAGCAGGCGCTTGCTGATCCTCCCGATGCCGGCGCCGCAGTCCAGGGCGCAGCCCGAACCCGTCTTCCCCTCGCCTTCCTGCAGGGACAAGTGGCACAACTGACCTGAGCTTATATGAAAATCAGACATCAAACCGATTCTTCTTCCTGGCCACACGTGTTGCTAAGCAGAATCTCTTTCATCCAGTTGGACTGAAGGAGCGTCTTACGCCGAGGAACTTCTGCAGGAAGGCTTTGGAGCCGTTGATGTCGATGCTGGAGATGCTGCCGTAGCCTCCCAGCATGCCGTCCACCGTGGGCGGGACGTCCTTCCAGTAACCCTCAGCGTTGGAGTAGAAGCTGTCTTCGTTCCCTGCTATGTCCCCCATCCTGACACACACACACACACACACAAATCAGTATCCTGAATGATTCAACAATCTCCCCATCTCCTGTTCACTCGAGTACTGCTGCTCTGCAGCTCCCACTAGTGGTGAGCAGGAACATGACAGTCAAGCAGAACCTCCATCAACAAACACTGGCTGGTTAAAATGAACGAGGCTCCAGATGTTTAACTATGTCCCAGATGACTCGTGCTCCTCATCCACATCTGGATCATATGAGATTTTTTATCAACTATAAAATCAACCTGCTGGACTAGATAACTGAAGGCGACGTCAGTGAGAACAGGGCCTGGTGTGTTTGTTGATCAAGTCTGAAACTCTTTGACCCCCCCCCTCCATGTCGTCATGGACTCCCGTGGCTTCTAGTCCGTCCTCATTATGACACACACGGCTAAAAGTGTCGCGGCGCTCAGCTGTCAGCAGTCATCTGGTGCTGATAGCAGGAGGTCAAACTTTCTACATTCCCGCGAGCAGTTTGCTCACGCTCACACGTGGATTCACTCTGTGTCACTTCACACTCCACTGCAAGTTATACATCACTGTCTGAATCATGTTTGACTTTGCAGATTACACTCTGAAAAACTGATGAGTCTGCAGACTGTGGAGTGAACACGAGAGCTTGGATCCATCCTGCCTGATGTGAGGGAGCAGAGATTCAGGCTGAAACTCCAAAGTCTACCTGAGGGTGTCCATCCCTTCATGATCACAGTGGATCATCTTCAGACAGACACTTCCAGCTCACAAAGATCAAACCACCTCACATGAAGAGATGTCAAAACCAGCTCTGTTTGTCTGAATGTTCAAGGAAAATAAAATCCAGGCAGCGTTTATAAGATGAAAGGACTCAAGCGGTTCCTGAAACACACCAGAGTTTAGACAGAGGAGGAGGAGTGACATTTAAAGTTCAGCCCATAAATCTGCAGCCATGCTGGCATGTTAGTATGAACCTCTGTCTCATGACTTCAAGAATGGAGACAGATCTGACGGTAGAAGTCGCTCCAAAGTTCTATGAGCAAGGTGTTTCTTACGTTTTGGCCAGTGTGTGTGTGTGTGTGTGTGTGTGTGTGTGTGTGTGTGTGTGTGTGTGTGTGTGTACAGAGGTGAAAAAATGAAAAAAAGTCCAGTGGAACGATCAGCACTCCTCCTCGAACCGTAGCTCACCCCCTACCTGAAAACCTTCTCCTGAGAAAAGTTATAACAGCAAACGACCCCTGACTGAACTATTCAGACCGGCTACAGCCCGCGGGCCTCATGTTTCCCTTACTGTTGCCATGGAAACCATGGACCAGGGTCCATCAAAACAGTGATGAAGTAGTAAAACAGATTTTTAGACTGTTTAAAACATGATACAGTGCAATTTGAAGTGTGTGTGCGGGCGTGTGTTAGCTGCTGTGTGAGTGTGTTAGCTTGTAGCCTCCGTGCTAACCGAGCGTCCAGCCGAACGAGGATATAAAGTTTAAAACACACCAACCTGGCCGTCTCACCCCCGGTCTCACCCCGTCTCACCCCCGAGCTCTCCCTCTCCTCCGGCTCCTCGTGCTCCGCTGAGAGCCTCACGTTTCTATTTGGGACCTGCGGCACGAGCACGACGTCATTTCCTTATTTGGGAGAAGGAGGCGGAGCGGCGCCCTCTGCTGGCCGGAGGAGGAAGAGCGGCGCCCTCTGCTGGGAATGGAACCTCCTGCAGGCTCTGGCACTGTCATTCTGACTTTTAAACTTTATTTCCAATAAAAATAAATAAATAAATAAATAAATAAATAAATAAATAAATAAATAAATAAATAAATAAAAATAAATAAACAAACAAGCGTTTATATTTAGGGAGTTCATCATTTATTCTTTGATAACGATAATAACAGAGCCATATTTCTGCCTAAAATATGGTTTGAGATTAATGAATGCAGAACACTTCCAAACAAACAGAATTAATATGTTCAATATCTTTTTTCATCTATGAATATTTGGTCAGCATGTTTCATCATCGCTGATTTGAAATAGTAACACTGGTCATATTGTGAACACACAAATGTCTAATCTATCTATCTATCTATCTATCTATCTATCTATCTATCTTTCCGTGGCTGTCATGGAGCTGCTATGTGGCTACTGAGCCACACGGGGGCAGTGTGGTACAGTGGTTCTTCTGTACACCCTCCTTTTGAGCTTTGTTGAACTTTTTCATGTTTAACTTTAAAAAAAATATACTCAAAACTGCAACACGTCCACGTGCTGACACCTGTCATGTCATGTGTTCGTTCGTCACTTTATTTTGTTTTTGGTTTTTTTACTGATTGTTTTCAGTTTATCAGTACAGACTGTAACTCTGTTATCACAGAGTCTAATGAGATTCACCACAGTGTGTGTGTGTGTGTGTGTGTGTGGGGGGGGGGGGGGGGGGGGGGGGGGGTTGCGTGCCTGCGTGCCTGCGTGCGTGTATAGCAGTACACACACTCTCCAGTGAGGGGAGCTCCTGTGTAAAAAACCATCAGGAAATAAATAAATAAAAGGAGGGGAAATATAAATAAGAAAAGACACTAATTTGTGTCACAATGTAGTGAGCTCAGCTCGAGGACACACACACACACACACACACACACACACACACACACACACACACACACACACACTCACACGGCACAGTGAGAACATGCAGACTGTCCACTGGAAGGTCTGAGCCACAGTTTGAACCCTCCTCTTCGGTGCTGACCACTTTCAACTGCAACACAGTCCTGATGCTCTGGTTTAATTTATCTATTTAGTTTACTTTTCACCTTCATTAACTCTTCAAATGCACTTGTATGGGGAAGCAGCAAGAAATCCCTGTCTCAAACAACACAAAAAAGTATACAGATAACATAAAAATGTGGAGATTTTTCACATCAGACTGATTAAATTCCAACAACAACCGAATAAAACAATCAACACACTCAAAACTACATATAGACACAACTTCATTATTATAACGTGACTCTATTTATAGTCTTTACGCCACAACTCCACACAGCAAATATCATCTGTGGATCCAGATATGAGAACATGAAGCTATATGAGCCCATTTTGGACCCAAAGCTTCAAGATGAGCTTGATTTGAAAGGTTTGATGTGAAGTTACTAATTAAAAAAAAGCTTTCTGCTTCTTTGTGATTCTTCCTCTTCGGGGTCCAGGGAGGCTGGAGCCACTAAGGCCAGCAAGAGGCCGGAGCACTCCCGAGCAACTGAAATTCTAAACTAAAAGTCTGAATTTTCATACGACATGATAACAGCTTCCAAGCCACTTCATTATATAGGAAAATAGGCAGTAAAAAACAAAACAAAACAAAACCCAGAACATTTTGTTTTAGGTTGTTCCAGAAAGTCAAAAATGTCTAATTTGGATTTTTCCTCTTTTATACCATGTTTGTAAGAAGCAAGCGTTTGTGGAATACACACCAAAGTCAAGGACACTCAACAAATTTGCCAAATTTTGTCAGTCAGACAGCTTCTCTCCGCTGTTGGCCGGAGCACTGGCTGATTCCGATCTGGAGACAGAGCACAGATTATTTACCGATTCATCCATGGAAGCAACAGGAGTGTCAGTAGACACAGCCTGAACAAACAGCCTCTCTCTCCTCTCGCTGTGAAGCGTCTGGTTCTGTTGTTCCTGCATCTTTCTGCTTCTTCTACTTGTTAATAGCTTATCAGTACATTTCTGATCAGAACAGGCCGTCTGACACTGAGTTTCAGTCAGTTTTATTTCTATAATACCATCGAGAACCAGGTGAATTAAAAATGCGTTTGCGCCGGCTCTTTGCGCCCGATGACATTTGGACAAACTGTGCATGAAATCATCTCTGTGCACGGTATGAACCAGCCTCTGAGGCTCAGCCACTCAATAACCTGTATCAAATCAGCTAAAGTGGACTTTCAGACGCTCCAGCATGTCACTCTGATATTCAGGCCTCAATAAAGTGAAATATTTGGTGAAGGAGAATTCCAAGTTTCAAACGGAAATTTCCGGACTTGAACTTCCTCCTGTTCTGTGACATTTAGAGTCAAGTGTTAAAAAGCTGTTGGAGACTTGTTGAGGAATAAGAGAGCTTTCCATATGGTGTCCTGCAGAAAAAGTGTTGTAATCAGAGAAGTGATACATTCTGCCTCATAAAGGGTTAAAATATAATGAAACACACCCACATGCATCGATCTCCTGCAGGTGGCGACTGATTAAATGAATCTAAAAGACATCAACAGTCATCAAATCCTTTCCTTTATGAATATGGATCGTTGTGTTTGTGAGGAGTGTGAAGCCTCCTGGATGTGACCGGGCTCAGGGTGTGTGTGTGAAGGCAGCCGACAGAACGGTGAAACCTCGTGTGTGTGTGTGTGTGTGTGTGTGTTTGGAAACCAGAGGGATGCAGGAAGAGGGCTGCAGCCTCGCAGATGCACCGGAGCATTTTCCTATAAATATTTCAGGGAGGTAAACTCTGCTCCAACTCTTCCGTTCTCTGCTCGCTGCCGCGGTTCAAACTGCAGAAAGGAAAGAGAGAGCAGGGAATGCTGGGCTATCTCAGCCTGGTGGGGCTCCGCTGGCTCTGAACTCTGGTTATCCAACAGGGAAACTATTCTGCATCCCCAAGAAACGAGTTCACACGTCTCACTGGCCTGCTCCGAAATATGAGAAATCAATGAGGCTAATCATACATAAATGAAAAGAAACGGTGAGATTCTCATTCATTCGTGTGAAGAGCTGCACAGCGCAGCTCAGAATTAAAGTGAATTACAGAATCCTCTGAGGGTTTTGGTCGATTCCTTTCCTGCCTGTTGGTGCACGCTGACCAATGAGGACGGGGAGTGTGTGAGGGGAGTGAACACACTCCTGGAGCTGGAGTGTGGACGAGTGCATCAGTCCTGCAGCATCACAGTGATGGAGCGAGAGCAGGAATCAAACCGTCTCTCCTCTAGAACCTCAGAACAACAGAAACACTCTTCTGGTCCAAAACTACTCCTCTGATAAAACAGCGAGCTTTTATCAAGGATCACAGCGCACTACTGGAGCTGTTTGGAGTGTTTGATGCACTTTACTTGAATGCACAATTGAGTCAAAACAACAACTGTGTGTGTGTGTGTGTTTGGTGTTTTGTGATTAACGGTGCTCTGATCATCCACCGGTAATCTAAGAAGAACTGTTTGTTAGCAGGAAATAGGATTTATGCCCTGGGCACAACTTTCTATGAATAAATTTCCATACTTAGAATAAAGACACTGAAATAACAGAGCGGTAAAAGTTTGGGGACTAAATCTCACTTAACTTAAAGGAAAACTGTTTTGGTTAAAATCAGCTTTATTTTCTTTTAATGTTTGTGTAAAGTTGGTATGAATCTGTGCTCGTTCAGTTGCCTGATAAGTTTGCAGTTGGGTTTTCCAGAGAACTGTTGTGTTTGTGTGTTGTTCACCAGATTTCCATGCAAACGGACATCATTCCCAAAACATCGGCGTGTGAAGCTGAAAGTTTTCACAAACGAAAATGCAAAAATGAAGCGTTTTCATCTGAATCATTGTCCGTTCAGCATGAGAGAGAGAGAGAGAGAGAGAGAGAGAGAGAGAGAGAGAGAGAGAGAGAGAGAGAGAGAGAGAGAGAGAGAGAGAGAGAGAGGCAGAGCTGCACAGCTCCTCAGAGTTTGGTGTTCTGTTCAAGCTTTATTGGAAAAGCATCCACAGTGAGAAAAGCACTGAAATTAGATATTGATTTGATCCTGCCCGCCTCTCCCTCTCTCTCTTTCTCCCTCTCTCTCTCTTTCTGTCTCTCTCTCTCTCTCTCTCACTTCGACACTTTTTAAATGTGTTCCATTGAGAATTATCTAATTTATGCTCTATGGCCCTCCTCCTCCTCCTCCTCCTCCTCCTCCTCATCTTTATGCATCCAAATATTTAGAAAGGCGGCTTCCTCATTCATGAGTCCAGTAGGTGAGTGTGTGTGACTGTCTCTGTGTGTCCTGTGATGGACTGTTCACCTGTCCAGGTGAACCTTTAGCTGAGATCCCATCCCATCTGATCAGGCCAACCTCATCTCTGTCGCACCGGAATTCTAACTATAGAAACTTTTCAAACATCCTGCAACATCCTGGAGCAGCAGAGGTCGGCCCTGGGTGGACTGGACACGAGCACAGCTACCGGTCCACATCACGTCTCAGGTCAGATTCTGAAGGCCTCTGCAGACCAGCTGGCGGAGGAATCCACCAATCAATTCAATTCAATCCAGCTTTATTTATATCGTGCCAAATACAACACAATCGCTTCAAGGCACCTCTTCACAGAGAAACCCAATAATTCCACATGAGTAAACGTAACTGACTGTAGAAATGAAAAACTCTCTTTTAACAGGGACAGACCGTTGCAGAGCCGGGCTCAGAGGTGGCGGCTCGCTGCTGTTCGCACATCCTCCGCTGCCCCCTCCTCGACTCCCTCCTTGCCCTGCGACCACATCCCTCTTCACAGCGGCAGCCTGCTGACGGCGCCGCCGCCGCAGGACTGATAACAAACAACTGTTGAGGTGAATCAGCCTGCAGGGACCAGGCCGGAATCCAGTCTCAGCAACACCAGCCAGACCAGGGAGCTGCTGGTAGATGTTGCAGGAGTGAAGACGTTTTTTTTTAATTTAATTCAGATTTTTCACTCAACTGCAGTGGTTTGAATTACTATTATTATTATTATTTTCATTTTAAACCGTGGCACCACCAAACTTTTCAAGTGGTTTCATTCTATGACAAATACACCCCTGAAATACGCCCCTGAGATTAAACTGAGTTGATTTATGTGCGAATGAGGTTGATATTCTGATCAATCCGTCCTGAATCCAATCAGAGACTCTGCAGACTGAAAATAAACTCAACAGAGGTCGGATCTCGTCATCGGGGCTAACAGAAAATCACAGACTCACTACTGCCCCCTGATGCATCAGAGTGGCGTTACTTCAACTTTTACGAACTCCTCCTTTATAAACTCTTTTCAGGGTTTTCAGTAAAATACCACAGAGGTTACCTCGGGATAGTTCAATACCTCAAAGTTTTCACACCGTTAAAACATGATGAAACACACTGAAAAGAACTACACTGAGCGAAAACTCAGATATTTCACCATTTGTACCTTGAAATAGTTATTTCAGGACTTCTGTAAAATCTTTTTGTCCTATGATAATGTATTATTTGCAAATAAAGTACCTTGAATATGACTCCCTATAAGCTTTGAGCATGTGTTTGAAAATTCAAACTAGTTTCCAAAACTTCGTGTTATGCAGTTTTTCGTAGTTTAAACACCTCTGATCAGATGAACTGACTCTGTTGAGCAGCGCGGCAGCAGCAGCATCCAGCTCAGTTCAGAATGACAGCTGAATTATGGATGATGGGATTCTCATCAATATACACTTACGAGTTTGAAAGAAACAGAAAGTCAAGCAGAAGTGATCAAACAAGCGCGTGTGATGAGGAAAACAGTGCTGGTAGATGTATTAAAACACAGTTTAATACGTCGAATATGTGTTTGTTTGTTTTTTAATTAAGGAAATAAAAAAGTGCGTATGATGTGCAGGTCTGTGCTCTTTTAAACCCCGCCACACTAACATGAGACATGTGTTCACCCTCATGTATTCATCTTCTGTTTCGGCGGCAGCAGATCCCTCCTACATTCTTCTTCTTTTAAAGAGAATATTGCAGCAAAGAAGAGGAACAATCTGCGAAAGCTTGCCAAGAAGAAAATAACAAGCAGAGCCTTCCTCCCCCTCTCCTCTCCTCCCATCTCCCCCGGGCTCACCTTCACTCATCACCTCATCTATTTTTCCTCCACTGTTGCCAGGCAACAGACAGGAAGAGCATCACTTGGAGACGTCAAAACCACAGGAAGAGCTCGGAGAAAAACACATCGCCGCCGCGCAGATGCACCATGAAAGAGCCCGAGTTTATCCCGATGAAATCCTCCGTCTTCTTCGCCGAGGAGAGACGTGATGCGGCGAGCGAGAGCGCTAACGAACGAACGAGCGAACGAACGAACGGACGAACGTCACCATCAGCACTGAAAACATGGAGCATCCTGTGAACCAGAGCCTCACATAGATAGACAGACAGACAGATAGATAGATAGATAGATAGATAGATAGATAGATAGATAGATAGATAGATAGATAGACAGATAGACAGACAGACCGTCGGCCTGGCTGTGAAGCCTTTGTCTGTGGTTCGGCTGCTCTGAGTCTGTTCCTCCATGTTCTCAGTCCTCCCCGGTGGATTGCTTCATGTCCCGGGTTTCCGGTTTGATCCTCTCCCTGCCGTCTGATATCACTGTGGAATTCGTTCCTCTTTGTTTCGGGGGGGGGTTTCTGTTCAGTGTCTCTGTCTGATCGTCTGTGGTCTCTTTCTCTTCCTTCTCTTTTGTTCGTGCTTGTTCTCATGCTTTCAGACTCATGAGTCCGGCCGGCCTGGTTCGGCTCCTCTGAGAGACGTTTCTGTGGTCCTGGACTCCCTCCTTGTTTTGCCCCCATTGTTCCAGTTTTGACTTATCTTCATTTACTCAGCAAAACAGGATTCTGGATTTTAGAAAGAAAATAAATCTATATCGGAGATGATCTGTCACAAAGTCACAGCTGTGGGCAGCGGAAGAGACTCAAGGAAGACGGTACAATGAAGTCCACTAATAAAAGTCATGTGGAGCCAGCTGAGGAAGTAAATTAAATCACTGCAGAAAGAGCAGCAGCTCTGAAGGCTGAACTGATTCACTTCTGACATCAAACACTGTGATCATCGTGAACTGATCGTGATCATCACGAGTGTTCCAGATGTTTTAAAACCACATTTTGAACTACACACTGCTGTATAAGCATTATCTCCCCTGATGTTACACATTCACGAGGACAAACAATCAATCCAGTGTGTTATTTTGTGCGTCTCTCAGATTGAGTCCTCTGTGTGTAAGAAGATCAATTTCAACATGTGTCTGTGTGCAACATCAAGTTTACCTTCTTTAGATGCTTAAATCTGCAGTAGATCAGGGCCTTTCATTATTAACCAGTGAGCCAGAACATTATAACCTGAGGTGAACATCATCTATCCATTTTGGTGGGAACGATTCCCACCAAAGATGTCGAGTTCTAGTAAGAGAGAGAGCTGTTTTGGTTCAGACTGAATCAGAACTGAAGCTTCCATGTTTGGTGGTCCAGGACACGGAAACCTGTGAACCAGGGACAGGGTCAAAGGCTGATCCAACAGAAGAGGGGCTGTCATTTGAAATGCTGGAAAACTTAGTTGTATTTTTTTCATTTTTTTTACTTACACACACTATATCCAGAGGTTCTTTGACTTCCTGTTGCCTCTCTATCATCTCCAACCAGTCTGTCCATCCTCCCCTGACCTCCAGCATCAACGAGGCCTTCTGTCCCAGAGAACTGCTGCTCGCTGGAGACTTTCTCTGTTGAACGGCGCTCTGGAAGCCTCACAGATGGCGGTGTGTGAAAATCCCAGCAGATCAGCAGTTTGTGAAACAGTCAGATCAGCCCATCTGTCACCAACAATCAAAGTCAGTTAAAGCCTCTTCCTCCTCATCCTGATGCTCACTTTGAGCTCCAGCAGGTTGCTTCACGTCTTCTTTCTGATTGAATGATGGTGCTCTGCCACGTGAGCGGTTGCTCAGATATTTGCAAAAGGTGAAGAGATGTACCTGATGTCTGGTGTGAGTTTATTACCAAACTGTTCAGTGACTTCTGAATCCAGTTTTCTAAGTTTCGCTCTTCTTGAGGGGACTGTCTTCATGTCTAGAAACGTCGTCTCTTGTGTGAGTGATACAGGAATTATGTAATCCCACAACTGTCAAGCTGTCAGTGGTCACAATCCCCGCCTGACAGCGGGATCTAAGCTGTGTTCGCACGGCGGAAGACGCTTCATTCATCCGTCGGCGGCCATCAGCCATAACATTATGACAACACGTGTGGCGATATGACGATCGTACTTCTGCTGAAACGTGGAAACGAAGCTCTAGAGTCGCTCCGTGAACCGGGACGAGGGGGTCGACACCCCGTGGCACACCTGGGATCCCGTCCCACCGCACTGCCTCCACCAGCTGCACTCTCTCCGCTTTAAGACTTGTTGTGATGCTCTCTTTTACATGTGTCAGCAATTAACCTCACATGTGGATTTTGGGGCTGTGGAAGGAAACTGGAGCATCTGGAGGAAACCCACACACACACTCAAACACTGCAAACTCCACACAGGCAGGCCCCAGCTGGTACTCCAACCCAGAACGTCTTGCTTCGAGGTGACAGTGCAAACCACTGCTCCACCAAAACGGACAGACCAAAGAAATAATGAGAGGATTTCAGAAATCTAGAAACAAAAAGAAAATTAAAAATTCCTAGGTAATATTTTTTCTTTTGCAATAGAAAATTTAGACACAAGTTCTTAATTGTAAAAAAATAATGCTACTTGTGACTTTCTTGATTCACTGAACGTAGTTGTTTAATTTTTTTTTCCCTGCAGGCTGCATGTGATCAGTGTCAAACTGTGAGATTATTAAAGACTCTGAACTCTAAAACCACAGTGTTATAGCTCAGTAATATTACAATGAAATGTGCTGAACCAAGAACACCAGGAGAATACAATGTGACCGTGACCAGAAGAAACTAGAATTTAAAATTAACCTGAATAACAACACAAATATGTGAAATGTACATCCGTACTTTGGGAACATTCTGTCCTGAGCTTCACCTGATCTGCTCCAACTCTACTTGTTTTCCTTTAAAACAGACAATAAGTCATCAGAAGGCTTTCCTCTCGGAATTTAATCCATTAATCATCTTTCTAAATCTTTATCTGACATATTGTGACTTCTCTTTCTTTCCATTGAAGCTCATCTCCTATAAAAACCCAAAATAAAACAAAAGAAAAACTTCTATTGTGGCTGGCTTGGAGTTAGTAGGCTAAAGCTGAAGGTTTTAAACATCCAACAACTCTTTGTTAAACTGCTGCAGAGTCAGTCGCTTAAACCTAATTCATATTCCACATGATACGATATGTGAAGCATATCGCGCTGCAGCAAACCAGCGCCGCACAGCCTCTGCACTGATGCTTCTTCAAAACACTCATCCAACGGAAAGCTGAGTCCCACATCAGAGATACTGTAGTCATGTAGCATCACTGGAGAGTGAGCGCCGAAACTATTAGCATGTAGCATGATGTTGACGGTGTTGGATTGCTTTCAGTGTGACTGTCATCTACCCAGTCCCAGGAGAATCTGTTGTTACGTCTGCTGCTGTTCCTAAAAGAGTGATATAATGTTACTTGCCTATTGGAATTTATTTGAAAAAAACAAAACACAAATTTCAAAGCACTGTTTCAAAAAAAAAATTAAAAAAAATAAAAATAAAAAATTTACATTTAAACAACACATCCCAGATCTCACTGCATGACATATTCTGGTTAATCATGCACACTAATAACACAGTGGAAATTAGTTGAAAACAAAATACCCTAAAGCATCAGAAGGAAGGAATCTCCCACTGCACCGGCATATGAGCTGACTCTGGAAGGAACCCTTTATTAGGGACCGAGCCCCTCTCTCAAGGATCTTACTATATTTCTATTATATAGGGACTGTTGTGTAGGTACTGAACAAAGATGCTGTTCTACCTGTAGTGTTTCTTTGTTTATTATTGTCCTGACACGGAAATAAACCAAAATTTGACCCCTTAACATTCTTCAAAACTCACCAAATTTGGCACAAACGTCAGGACTGGCGATACATTTTATAAAATTGAAAAATAAACCCCATTACTGTCAAAATATGCTTTCTGGCACCACCTACATACACTAAAATTTTTGCCACGGTCCATAAGAATGTCAAAGAGAGGTCAAACCAGTGCTCACTCATTCACCTCATTACAACCTAAAAATCACTTGCTGACACCCTCATGATCCTCACGGAAAAATTATAATAGTTACTGCAGTGTCTGCCTATCCTCACAGACAGAATAGACTCCTTAATTTCTCCAGAGACACAGGAAGGCATTTTGTTGAATTCCTGTGCATTCAGAAACTGGAACATGAAACTCTCCTCTCAACTTGCTAATTATGACATTGTACATTTCCCTGGTCATTGCTTGATTTTGTCCATGGTTTAGAATGAGCTCCATCAGGGTGTAAGTCCATCCATCCATCCGTTTTCAACCGCTTATCCAGGACTGGGTCACGGGGTCAGTAGTCTAAGAAGGGATGCTCAGACTTCTCTGTCACCAGACAGCTTTCTGGGAGGATCCCAGGCCAGCCAAGAGACACAGTCTGTCCAGCAAGTCCTGGGTCTTCCTGGGGTCTCTTCCCAGCGTGACATGCCCAGAAGGCATCCAGGAGGAATCCTAACCAGATGCCCGAGCCACCTCAGCTGGCTCCTCTTGATGAGGAGGAGTAGCAGCTCTACTCCGAGCTCCTCCCTGGTGACTGAGCTCCTCACCCTATCTCTAAGGAAGCGCCCAGCCACCTGACAGAGGAAGTTCATTTCATCCTCTTGTATCCGGGATCTTGTCCTTTCAGTCATGACCCCAAACTCATGACTATAGGTGAGGGTAACAGTGAAGAATGACTGGTAAATCAAGAGCTTTTTGTCTTTTGGCTCAGCTCCCTTTATACCACGACGGACCGATTAAATGACTGAATCGCTGCAGGTGCTGCACCAATCTATCTCATCTGTCCTCCACCCGTGAACAAAACCCCAGATACCTGAAGTCCTCCACTTGGACCAGGGTCTCTCCGCTAATGTGGAGAGGGCAGGCCCCCTTCTTCCGGTCGAGGCCAATGGCCTAGGATTTGGAGGTGCTGGTCTTCACCCCCATTGCTTCAACTTGGCTGCAATCCGCCCCAGTGCATGATGGCCCAGGTTCAATGAAGCCAACAAGCCAACATCATCTGCAAAAAGCAGAAACTAAATCCTGTGGTTACTGAACCGGACCCCCTCTGACCCCTGGTCCCTGAACCGGACACCTTCCGGCTCCTGGCTGCACCTAGAAATTCTGTCCATAAAAATTATGAACACAACCGGTGACAAAGGGCAGCCCTGCCGGAGTCCAACATGCACCGGGAACAGATCTGACTTACTGCCGACTTCGGTCATACAGAGACTGGACGGCCCTTAACATGGGCCCCTGGACTCTGTACTCTCAAAACACCCCCCACAAGACACCACGAGGAATACGGTAACGCCTTCTCCAAATCTACAAAACACATGTGGGCGGACGCCATTGAACCCTTGAGCACCCTGTGGAGGGTCTAGAGCTGGTCCAGTGTTCCATGACTATCAGTCGAATCCTACTCTCCAGTACCCTGGAATAGACTTTCCTAAGGAGGCTGAGCAGTGTGATCCCCCTCATTGTTGGACCACACCCTCTGGTCTCCCTTTTTAAGAAGAGGAACCACCACCCTCTTCTGCCAATCCAAGGATACTGTCCCCAGTCCCCACATAATGTTACACAGAGGTGTCAACCAAGACAGTCCCTGCACATCCGGAGACCTAAGGTACTCAGGACGAATCTCACCCAGCCCGGTGCCTTGCCACCAAGAAGCTTACCAACCACCTCAGTGATTTCAGCTTGGGTGAAGGGTGAGTCCGTCTCTGAGACCTCAGCCTCTGCTTCCTCCATGGGAGATGTGGCAACAGGATTGAGGAGGTCCTCGAAGTATTCCTTTCATCGTCCAATAATATCCCAGTTGAGGTCAGCAGTTCCCTACCTTGACCATAAACAGTATTGGTGGAGACCTGCTTTCCCCTCCTGAGGCACCGGACGGATTGCCAGAATTTCTTTGAGGCAACTCATAGTCCTCCTCCATGGCCTCCCCGAACTCCTCCCAGACCCAAGTTTTTGCCTCCACAACCACTGGGGCAGCAGTTCACTTGGTACCAGTCAGCAGCTTCAGGAGTCCCACGAGCCAACAAGACTCGATAGGACTCCTTCGACAGCCCTTACTTCCAGTGTCTACCACCTTGTTCGGGGGTTGCCTGGTTAAAGCAGGCACCAGAGACCTTACAACCACAGCTCCAGGCAGCTGCTTCGACAATGGAGGTGGAGAACGTGGTCCACTCAGACTCAATGTCCCTAGCCTCCCTCAGGATATGAGAGAAGCTCTTCCACAGGTGGGAGTTGAAAACCCTACTGACAGAGGGTTCCACCAGATGTTCCCAGCAGACCCTCAAAACACTATTGGTTCTGCCAAGTCTGTCAGGTTTCCACATTGGAACTTTACTCTCCTTCCATCAGTCAACAACTCCACTCCTCTCTTCTTCAGTGTCCAAAACACGCGTCCGGAGGTCAAATGACACAACAACAAAGTCAATCATCATCCTCTGATCTAGGATGTCCTGGAGTCAAATGCACTTGTGGACACCCCTGTGCTCGAAGATGGTGTTCGTTATGGACAAACTGTGGCTACAGCAGTCCAATAACAGAACACCCATAGGTTCAGATCGGGGAGGCCGTATCCCGATCACCCCCCTCCAGGTCGTACTGTCACTGCCCACAAGGGCGTCAAAGTCCCCCAGTTGAACAATATTTGGAATATTCTGTCATACATAGCCTTACTAGGCAATATAGTTACGAGGGAAACTGCATAAAAGTCACTCTTGTCTAAGTTCCTTGTTTATTGAAAAATAATCTTATTTCTTGAAAATAAAAAAGTTGCAAGTGCATTTTGTAACAATCTTTTCAAAATGTAATAACTTATTACAAAAAAGTATTTTATTACAAAATGTGGCTCAACACACCCATGCCGCGGGATATTGTGAATTAAAAACTGAATTTATTTTCCCTTCAATCAAGTGCAGAAGTGCAGCCACAGATCATGATGATGCCTCCTCCATGTTTGTATGTTGGTGAATAAGTGTCGCTCGCTTTCCCCAGAAAAAAACTCATTAATTGCAGGAGCTAACAGGAAAAGTTTTCCTGATTGAAACTCAGTTACCATGTTTTTTATGCACATTTCAAGGAGTATTCATTTTTTCTGCCACTCCATATACACACGATTCAGTTGCTAATGTGTGTGTCTGTCTGTGTGTGTGTGTGTGTGTGTGTGTGTGTGTGTGTGTGTGTGTGTGTGTGTGTGTGTGTGTGTGTGTGTGTGTATGTGTTAAGAAAATGCCCACATATGATTTATCTTCAGTCAGTAATGTGGCCTCTTTTCATGCAGGCTGAATTCCTGCTTATCTCTCTGCAGCCTGCTTTCTCTCTGCTCTGCTTCTGACTCTTTTCTCTTCCTTCCTCGTGGCGAGCTCAGCAGCAGCAGCAGCAGCGGCGGCGGCGGCAGCAGCAACGTTTCCTTCTCCTCTGTGTCACCTCCACCACTCCCTCCCTCCCCCTCCATCTCCTGCTGCTTCCATCCTCCCTCCCTCCCTCCCTTTCTTTTTTCTTTTTTTTTTTTCCACTGTGTGTTTGCAGATGAAACGGGCAGCCTGCCAGTTTTTCATATTTCTTGGCAGCAAAGTGGCGAGCCAACTTCCTGGGGATGGGAGCGGCAGGGCGGGAGGGGGGAGGAGGGCGGAGGGAGGGAGGAGGGGGCTGGGGCTTGCAAAAGGTTACATTTGCACAATGTGCCTGTGAAAAAAAAAGAGTGAAGGAGAGGAGAAAGAAAAGAAAGACAGAGGGAAAGAAAGAGAGGAAGAAAGAAAGAAAGAAAGCTGGGCTGGATCAGCTAACTGCCTCCCCTCGTCGTGGGGTAATGGAAAAAGCCCTCTGGGGGAAGATTCAGTATGCACAAGTATCGAGTTGCATGCAGTCATTACAATGATGTCTGTCCCCCTTTCTCCCCCTTCTGTCTCCCTTCTGTGGAATGTTCCAGAACCTCCCTCTCCTCCGTCCCCCATCTCCTCTCTTCCTCTCCCCCTCTCATTCCTCTCTCCTCCTGTCTCCTGTCCTCATCTCCTTCCATTCCTCCTGTCTTCCATCTCCTATCCTCCTTTCCTTTCTTCACATACTTCCTCCTGTTCTTCCACCCCTCCTCTCTTCTGTCCTTCAATGTCTCCTGTCCCTCCTCTCCTCCTGTCCCGTTTCTCTTCTCCTCTCTTTCCAGTCTTCGTTCTACTCCTGTCCTCTACAATTCCTCTCCTCATGTCTTTCCCCTCCTTTCCTCCTCTCGTCTTCTCTCCACTTCTCTCCTCTCCTCTCTTCCCTCCCTTCCTCTACTCCTGTTCTCCCTCTTCCACTCCTCTCCTCTAAACCTCCCCTTCCTCTCCTCTCCTTCTCTCGTCTTCTCTCCACTCCTCTCCTCTCTCCTCCCTCTCCTCTCCTCTCTCCTCCTGTCCTCCCTCTCACCCTCTCCTCCCTCCCTTCCTCTTCTCTCTCTGCCTCTCCTCTCTTCTCTCCTCCTGCCCTCCTCTCTCCTCCTCTCTCCATCTCTTCCTCTCTCCTTCTCCCCTCCATCTCTCCTCTCTCCTCCTGTCCTCCCTCTCCTCCTCTCACCTTCTCCTCTCTCCCTCTCTTCCTCTCTCCTCCTGTCCTTCCTCTCCTTCTCTCCTCCTCTCCTCCCTCTCTCCTCTCTCCTCCTCTCACCCTCTCCTCTCTCCCTCTCTTCCTCTCTCCTCCTGTCCTTCCTCTCCTTCTCTCCTCCCTCTCTCCTCTCTCCTCCTGTCCTTCCTCTCCTCCTCTCCTCCCTCTCTCCTCTCTCCTCCTCTCACCCTCTCCTCTCTCCCTCTCTTCCTCTCTCCTCCTGTCCTCCTCTCTCCCTCTCTTCCTTTCTCCTCCTGTCCTTCCTCTCCTCTCCTCTTCCTCAGCAGCTCTGATGGGGGAGGGTGAGTGTGAGGGTGTCACTGCTGCTCACACCCTGGATGACCTCCAGGACTCGGTGTGGACAGAATGTTCACTCCGGCCTCGTTTACACCACAACGTTTCGAGTGAAAGTGCTTCTATTTTCATTTTCATTTCAGAAAACTTTCAGGTTTTCACAGACATGACAACAACAGAAACAATGAGGATGACGTAGTTAGTATGCCACGCCACTAGTGGGTGCTGCTGTTTGTTTTTTTTATAAGTGAGGACACAGTTTAGACATTTACTTCAGCCCTTCTTGAGGTGTCCCGTTGGACAAAGACAATAAAACACAAAGTGGGGTGGTTGTGGGTTTGAGTCCGGGCCTGCCCTTACTGTGTGGAGTCTGCATGTTTGCCCTCGGCAAAAATGTGAGACTGTTTTCCAGTAGGCTGTCAGTCTTTCCTTTCTGGAGCCCACTGAGTTTACCTCTGAGCCTGCTTACATAACTGTGATCGACTGTAACAGGATTGTTTTTCCATTTTACTTTCAGATGATTTTCACAACGTTTAGAGACCAACTGCAGTAAGAAACATTAAAAATTCTGTAGTTTGCAAGTCAGACCACTACTTCGCGCTGTGATTTAGTAAAGTAACAGTATGACGTGGAGTTCTCAGCTCCTCGTCGCCACCCTTCTTGGTGGTAGATGTCCACTCTGTCTCCACGTATGCAGATGATGGTGTGATAAACGGTAGTACTCGGTTTGGGAACCACAGATTGAAACCATCAAGCAAACTTGGAGAAATGTGACAATTTTAACAGTCACTGAGCGCTTTTTGCCATTAGTCACAGTCTGCAGTGTGTTGACCAAGCACAGTCCTGCAGACGGAGGCGGGGATCTAACCGCCAACCTTGGGATTAGAGGACAACCTGCTCAGCCATCTGAGTCCCAGCCGCCACACATCGCACACATCCCCCACTGTTCCCACCTCCTGCTGGAGCTGCAGGCTGGGTTCTGAGTTTAAACATCTACAGCCTGAATCCTCCTCCACTCATTCAGTCTGATTTCAAAGACACAGACAATCCAGTCTGCAGCGTTTCTAAAATCATTTAAAGAGTAGTTCTGTGGGCAGAAACAACAGTAAGACTGAGACTTCCAAAATTACATGAAAAATAAGAAAGCAATTTAAGAATTAGCTTATAAATGAAACAATGCCAGTGGATAAATATTGCAGGACACAATGAGATGTGTTCAGATTTATAATAAACCTCAGAGCATCACAATGAACAGAAGACACGTGCATCAACAAAGTCAAACAGGAACATGAATGTAGCTACTATATATATTTAAAGGTATAGTATGAAATAAATAAGAAATTTTACTATGAAAACAATTAAAAAATCATTCCCATTTTTCACCTGTCACTGAAAAAGCCTTCCTTTTAAACAATCTGTTGTCTCCATCAACAATGTCTTGGTCAAGTTTGTTTCTTTCAAAATGAGAGTTCCTTGAAGGAACAACTCCGATGGGCGGGGCTAGACCGTCTCTCTTCCAGGCTCCAGAGCCAATCATGTGTGAGTCCCAGAGGTTGCCAAACAAGCAGCACAACAATCCGTATTTTATTACCGCGCAGTTGGCCCTCGCGCACGTACGCCGTGCATCGTCAGGCGCAAAGTCTCCCAAACTGGCAACCCTCACGAGGGGGGGGGTATGTGACATGATATTACTGATTGCACCTTTAAGCAAAAGACCAAAGAAACATCTTTCCTCTAAGAGAAGCCACTTAAGGGCTCCAAATGCCAAATTTCCATTGTGTTTTGGGTGTCCATTTCCAGTTTCACATTGTTAATGTTGATTATTTATTGTTCTCTGTGCGCATGTGTGTGTGGGTTCATTATGAAAAGAAACAACAGCACCCACTAGTGACCCGACATGCGAACTACATAGTTTTCAGCGTTTCTGCCGTCGCCGCGTAAACAGACATCGTCTTCTAAACACTGCGTCTTCTCGGCAGTTTTGAGCTGTGCTGCTCACCGTAGTGAGAAGACGATGAGGTGTTTTCCTCCTCATTACGGCGGGGCGAGAAGAAGAGAAAAACCTCATCCAAAAGAAAAATTAACTTTTCAACAACGCTTTCAAAATAACTGCCTCCTCTGTCTGCTCCAACCATTCTCTGTCTTTCTTTCTCACTGCTTCTCCCCGCTGCCACACACACACACACACACACACACACACACACACACACACACACACACACACACACTCTCCTCCCTCCATCTCCCCCTCCCTCCCCTGCTCCCGCTCCTCTTTGCTGCTTCTATAATTCAAATTCTGTCATGCTTGTTCCAGACTGCTGGCTCCAGCCCCCCACCACCTACCACACCTTCTCCCTCTCTCCCTCCTCCCTCTCTCCCTCTCTCCCTCTCTCTCTCTCTCTAGGAAAAGAAAAGCGACGGGGAAAAAGAGCTCTTTGAGGGACAAAGCTGACAGAACCACACACAGACAAATACAGCGAATGCGAGGAGAGCTGTGCTCTGGATTCCTGCAGGAACACCGAGCTTCGTCTTCCCTTCCTCTCTCCTCAGTTTTTCCAAGTCATTAGCTCACTTTTTGTTCCCTGAATTCAGACGGAAAACAGGCTTTATATCTGGATCGTTTTAAAAACGTACTGCACCACTCCGGCATTGTACGACCACATCGATGCAGCCTGAAGAAAATCACATTGTAACATCAACACGTTTCTTATAACTGATTGTTGAACGATATCACCAGTCTACCAGCGTTCCTCAAATAAATCACATCATCCTGTCTCGGATAATATCAAGTGAAAGGCTGTTCGGTGTAAAGACACTGAAATATTCACAGTTACGTGAACAAACATGTTTTTGGAGTATCTGGTGATAACCAACATCGGCGCAGGGAGAACATGCAAACTGCACAGACACAGGCTTTGACCTGGAATCAAACCTGGGTTTTCTGGTTGTGACGGCACAGCACTAACCACTGTCACATTCACCATCTGACTCGAATAGATTGCAGAGAGCTCATTCATTTCTGAGCCTTTTAGACATGAAGAATCATTTCATTTCATTGCATCTTCTCACAGACTTCCTTTTCTTACCTTCTTTTTTGCCTATTTTAGCTCTTTCTTCACACCTTTTTTGCATTAATATCAATTCTAGCTACTTAAGCCATTTAAGCTGTATTAAGCTAAACTGAAATTTTAAGTTTGGCAGTTTTTAAACTGCTTTGAGAACATTTTTTACTAATTTTAGCGATTCACCCATGTCGAGCCCTCTTTAGCCAGAAAGTATTTTTGAAAGTGAGTCTCCCTTACAAATGAAATGCATACAGATACGATGAAAACAATGTTTTTGTGAAAGTTTCATGGAGCCACTACAGAGGAGCAAGGCAATAAATATCACTTAAACCTTTCATTATACAGTCTCTTTAAGAGCCAGGTGCACGTCCACCTTGCTGTCACGACTTTATCCTTTACTCATCCTCAACAGGACAACAGGATGCTCAGAATGATGATGATGAGGATGAGGATGAGGATGATGACGATGATGACGATGATGACGATGATGACGATGATGATGATGATGATGATGATGATGATGAGGATGCAGATGAGGATGACGGTAGTGTGTGCCGGTCATACAGCAGCATCTTATCAGCTCGGCAGCAGCAGCAGCAGTGGTCTGTCTCCAGACTGAGCTCCAGGTGTCGGTTTAACCAGAATCTGATGAATCTGAAAGTGTGAAAGAGTGTGAGAGCAGCTGTGCTCATTCTGAAACAAGTGGATGAAAACATGACTGCTTTCCAAACTCGGGCAAAAAGACAAAACTGATCCGTTAACAACACAAAACTGATGTTTTGACCATCCTCTGATCAGGTCATACAAAGGTATTTTTCAAAGTTTTATAAAGTGTTAAAGATCACAACAAATACAATGTTTCTAAGTGACAACAGTGAGTTTTTGCTGTGTATTTGTTCTCTTGATTTTACATTAATTTACACTGTTGACACGATTACAGCGACAGAAAAGGTAACTTCATTTTCCAATTATTTCTGAAGTTGCCATGTACACACTGATCATTATGAAAACAGCAGATTGTTCTTATGTGATCAGCACCAAAGTCAAGTTTTTCCTTTTTTGTCTTTTTAAGTGAGAACTTCCTCGTGTCCAGATAGAATACGGACCAAGAATTCACACTCCGTCCGTCTTCTGCCAGCTGACATCCTGTTCAGGGCCGCTGAAGCCAGTCAGTCCACCTTGAAGTCCCCCTGCTTCAGCACACCTGAATGTAAGTTCACATCATCCCAACACGCCGAAGGAAAGTGCCACTCAGTGTAATCAGGTGTGTTTCATCAGTAAGACCTAAAACACGCAGGACAGGGACCCTCAGCAATGGAGACCCTGGATCTAAGATCCAGATCAGTCTCAGAGCCTAAAACCACAGGATTGTTGGCGTTTCACTGGACAGATCAGAGAAGTGTGTCTCACAGAGAGTGTGACTCCGTCTTTCAGGTGTTTTACTCCCTGCAGAAACTCAAACGTCCTTGGAAAGCGGCGCCGGTGGACGAAATGTCCTCCTCCTTGTCTGATGACCTCCACACCTGATTGGCAGGACTCACGCGGCTCGCGCACTGTTGCCGACTCTCCGATGGTCTCTCAGGGTAATTGAATCATAATGGAACATTTTCTCTGGTCCGCCTGCTCGGCTCATTGCCCCTTTCACTCTGATGATGCAACTGTGGCAACTTTAGTCACGTCTAATGTCATCCAGGACCAAGGAAGCCATGAAATTGCTTCACTTCTCAAAACCCAACAAATTTTCTCAATTCACGGCCACTTGATGGATTCCTCTGAATGGCTCTGTGAGAATGCTCCAGCAGCAGGGCCACTCCACATGCTATTTGAGTTCATCCTTGACCTGTGTATTACAACTTCAGTTCCACTTTATAAGAAGGGAGGCTGAGGCTTGTACCAAGTGAGCAAGTCAGCATGAAACAAAGACTGGAACCCAAGAACCTCAGGAGGAAACCAACAATGTGCCGGGACCACCTGGGAACCTGACCGCTTCGCTATGGAGTGGAGATTTAACCTCGGTGCCAAGTTTAGGTCAAAGTGGGAATGTAAAAACTGTTTTTCTGTGTTGAGATGTGACACTGCGTCATTTTCTAGAAATATTCTGCAATAGAAGAGCAGATAAACAGCTTGGATCATGTTTACTAGTGGGTGAACAGTCCAACGCTTGGTGAATTCTGCTTCACAACGACAGGAAGAGCCGACATCAAAGGACACTGGTTCAGTCAAGACACCAGAAAAGTGACAGAAAATGGGTTGAGATGCTGAAATTGAAGTGCAATAACTTCTTGTTTCATGTTATTATTATTTTTAGGTGGAAACCATAAAGCTTTTTCCCAATTTAATTCAATCCAATTTTATTTATATAGCGCCAAATACAACACAAGACACTCGATTTAACAGGAATCCAAGAGAACTTAATACCGTAGCGATGTGATCGGTGGTATATCATCACAAATATGGTGTGGGCAATGTCAGAAATGTTGTCTGCAGTTCATTTCTTTAGTTTAAATGTGTTTTTTTAAACTCATTTCATTCATGAATCTTTCTGTTTTCATTCATTCTTTTTGATTTTTCTTGCTTCACATGTTTGACTATTGTGAAGTTCAGAGGCTTCAAATCAGTGCAGTGATAGAAAACATCAGTGGGTCCAGTCGGGGGAGCAGGATAGCGACATTATTGTTCAGTAAACGTAGCTGCAGTTCCAAAACTGTCCTCTAGGGGATGCATCGTCAACACTGAAGATCTGAACTGATCATTTATTGTTGAAAGAAGCAGATTCACCGCATTAAAACTTATTACTTATTACTGGGATTTTGATTTTCCAAATCTTTTAGGGATGTTTAACATTAATTTTTTAACATTAAAGGATGTTTTTCTGCTGCACTGGAAATGAAAGTCTGAAGTGAAGCACCATTCAAAAACACAGTGGCTTCAATGGGTTTCAGAAGATTGCATGTACTCAGTGTTCATGTCAGACCTGTACTCTTATTTTCTTTCATTTTGTTGATTAGGTTTTTCCTTCAAGCTAAAAATATGACAGCTTGAGCTTCATCTTCAAAAGGTTTGTCCAGGTTTGCAAACTCAATATTGTGAGTGGCACACAGAGGCTGGTCTACTAACAGGACGCACTGAGGATTCAGCCTGACTGACACTTAATCAATGAAGCGTTTGCCTTCATGCATGTCGATCATCAGGCGTGTGTTCCACACCACACAAAATACTGACAGGGATTTATGCAAACGGACTAATTTCGCTCACAGCATGGGATTTACGAGATCTGAAAACACTGGTGTTGTTGTGCTGCGTCTGATTTGAACCTGCTTGTTAAAAGGTGTCAGTCAGCTCCTCCTCCTCCAGCAGACATCTGCTGATATGGCTCACAGAGACGTTTTGTCAGCTGGCTCCTCAAGACTTTTAGACCCTGTTTGCACCACGGTGTTTTCAGGGAAAACATGTCGTTTTTGCATTTTCGTTTTGAAAATTTTCATGCTTACACAACAACAGGCGTTTGTTCCCACGAAACGGCAGAAACAGTGAAAACTATGCAGTTTTCATGTTGGGCCAGTAGTGGGTGCTGCTGGTTGTTTTTGAGAATTGGGAGTAACTGGACATTTGTATGACAAACAACCACGTTGGATTGTTGTTATAGTGAGTGTCAACTCTAAAATTGCCAAATCCAGGAGAATCTGAACAGGGCGTCATGACACTGTGGAGGAAAACCTTGATCTTATTGTTTGTGCACTGAGCATCTGCAGAAGGACGACTGCAATTACTACGGCTGTGGTGCTGGGTTTCTGCTGTCGGCCTTTCCAGGAAGTTGCATTTTCAAATTTTTTACATGCCGACAGAATCGGAACATTTTCAAAAAGTCCCACCTTGAGAACTGTGTGGCTCCAAGCCCCAATTTCAAGACCCCAAACCACAATGAAAGTTTTACACTTTCTCTTGAAAACATGGCCACATAAGCAGGAGTGGAGTTTGTAATGAGGTATTTTCTGTGTTGGACCTTCTGGGGTTTCCGAACCTCTTCTGAATGTCTTGTTTCGCTTCTTTTTCCCACAGCTCTGACTTTTTGACAGGCCATCTACCATGTTAGGATTGTTCTCTGTCAGGTTCACATTTATTTGCACTCCAGAATGTCTGATAACTTCTCAGACGAACACGTCCAGCTCCACGCTGTCCCTCCTCTTTCTCACCCCGGAGCCTCGTCCAATCACTGCGGTGGACACGTCAAGCACATAAACAGAACTGACCGTTTCAGGAGCTCACTCTGGTGCAGAAATGAGACCTTCAGTAGCATGTGGAATCACAAGTTTTATTGTTCTTGCTTGTGTTAGCATGTAATTCCGCATGCTTCCCACAGATGTGGGTAAACCAGGAGCATTGTGCCTTTAACTGGCCGCTCGGAGCTTCCACGGCGCTCTGCACACAAAGAGGCAAAACTGAAAACCTATCGGTCTATCAGAAGGTGGCGTCTCCTCTGCCACGTGTGCCGGGGACAGATTCTGGACGTGATGTGTGCGAGCAGAGCCGTTAGAACCGTTTGCCCGAACGTCTGCAGAAGCGAACCGACAGCAGCCCTCATTCAGAGGCAGGAGGCGAGCGAGAGAAAGGAGACAAAGCTGGAGGCTGTGAGCAGAATGTTTGCAGGCTTTCTTTCTGTTTCACGGCTCCCTCCCTCTCCTGCCTCCACCCCAGTTAGCTGGAGACACACAGAAAAACACAGGCTGTTTGGAAAGAGAGAGAGAGAGAGAGAGAGAGAGAGAGAGAGAGAGAGAGAGAGAGAGAGGAAAAAGAAAGAAAGATGGAGGCAAAATGGAGCCACACAAAGGCAGCGCTTGCTTTCTCCATCGCCAGCTTACTAATCGGCGTCTTTGCTGTGCTCGGTGCATGCCTGTCGCCCGTTACACGGCGGCATTACCATGGCGACCGGGGTCTGAGTAATCATTTGTGCAATGACCCCTATTCTCCAGAGGGAAGATGGAGGGATGGGGAAGTGGAGGGGGGGAGGGGGCAGGCATGAAAGCAGAGCCAGCAAAAGGAGAGGAAGGGAGGGGGGGGTGCAGGGAGAGGAGGCGGGGGGAGGATGAAGAGGGAGGATGGGGAGCGGGGAGGAGGAGGAGGAGGGAGGGAGGGAGGAAGGAGGAGGGGGGGAGCAGCAGAGCAAAGCAGCAGGGACCCAGACAGAGAGAGAAAAAAAACCAAAACAGATTTTCTTTCTACTGGCAGCAGGGAAAGGATCCTTTATGTTTTTATATAACGAACAGAACCGGCTCTCCGAAAGGACTGACAGGGAGAAGGCGGTCTCGCAAAAACTGAGATTCAGTGGAAAGATAATGATCGCAGGACAAACGCCGGAGCAGAAAATAGAACGTGCAACTTGTGGACAACAGAGAGAGAAGTGGGGGGAAAAAAAAGGCGTAGAGACAAAGAGCGTTCAGACCGTAAGAGAGCTAAACCCTGGCATTCATTAGAGTTTTCCGTCCGGAGGCGTTACGTACATCAGCTTCACCTGGCACTTTCCTCTGCGTCCATCCACCTGTCGGAGAACACATGTATGTTTTATAACAGGGGTGTCAAACATACGGCCCGGGGGCCAACACTGGTCCTCCCATCTGGACCTCCAAATAACCTTGCCTCAAGTTAAATTTCCAAAGAAAGCAAAGCTTAAAAAGAAAGAAAACTTAACTTTCAAATAAAGTAACTGTTTCACATTTGTTCATGCTGCTTCAGTACAATTAGCAAAACAACACTGAGGTCAGAAACTGAGCAGCAAATTGACGGAAAGAGGGAAACAAAACGGACTGCTTCTTTGCTAGCAAAATGACATTAGCATCAAAAACAGAGACGGAGAGTTTATGAATGCTGAAAGCTGCAGAAATCCTGTTTCCTGAGAATCCAGGTTTCACCCCCCTGACTCTGAAGAGAAACACTGAAGTAGAAACGATGTTTAAGACCAAAAAAAAAAAAGAAAAGATATTTCAGATTGATTACGTTAGCTTAACATTTCAGGGTGGGCCTTTCAGCAGCCAAACTGAGAGGAACTGACTCATGTTCACTTTATTTATGGGTTATTATGCAGTCGTTAAACCGGTTCGGCTCCATTGAAATCACATTCTGTACCAGGTGTATTTGACACGGCTGATTTATAAACACACTGTTACCATGATTGTGTTTATGCCCTGAAATCTATCTGTCATAATTAGGATAATTTGGAATGACGGCAGCACATAGCTTGAGTTACTGTAGCTATTGCTTCACCTCTGAAGGTCGACGTTCACATCGTGAAATGATGAATCACCCGACCCACTTTATTGTTCCTGTCATAACTGAAATGGCCACCAGAGGTCACTTTTTAGCCTAAAAGTGGGTAAATGTTGCTTTCAGCTGTAAGACTTGAAAATCAGTGGTGAACCCAATATCAGACTTATAGGACGATAGAGTTTAACAGTTACTTAAGGTTTAATCCAATACAAAGTTGAGTGTCAAAGTGAAACAGAAAAGATGAAACAGGTAAGACTTCAAACAGACACAGAATGGGATTTGACTTTTAGATTAATATTGGTTCAAATTCCTGATACACAATCTAAACATGAATGTAGAATTTAGCCAGCTGCAATCCAGCAGAAATCCCTCGTCAATGGTTTCCTTTGAGAGGCCTCCAGAAGAATCATCAGGTGAGTCACTAATAGAAAAACCACTTAGAAAAGAGCAAACTGGGCTGTATGTGTCCTCTGAACCAAAATCTCTTTGGTATCACTGCTCTACAGCGGCTTCATCTGGGTGAGGGTTCCTGAGGTAAGCTGAACCTAGCATTGGTTCAATGGTAGAGTGCACCCCAGAAAGTATTTTTTTTTGGATTTTATGAAAGCAATCATGTTTGCCACAATGACGGTTTAGTGTTAAACAGAAGTGTTGCACAGTGTCAGGTCTGGAACCAAACTCCTAAATGGGGGGTGGTCTCTTTCTAACTTCAGCATTGTGCAGTGTGAGGAAACTCAAAACTGACTGCAGGGAGCGATACAGTTGGACTGTGTTGGATACAGTCAGAATTTTAATTCCTGTGACTATCAGCTGCAGGGAGGAAATCTCCGACAATCGCTTGTTGCCACGCACCAAACAGCAGTTCATAGTATTAATCTCTCATGGAGCGAGTGTGTGAAGTCTTGGAAAGGACCTTGCTGATCATCTCTGAAGATCTGCTTGTTGATTTCTAAACTCTTGCTGGCAATGGCTGGCTACCCGGAGGGGGTCATGGGAAGACACAACCTGTTTGATCTGAACCTGATCTGTGAAATCTATGCTCGTCATCGACCGTCTGAAACAAATCCAATGTTCAAACACAAGAATGTTCAGAAGTAAACCACAGCTGGTGTCACTGCAGATGTACTGAGAATGTTGTGGATGTTTAGGGTTCAGAGCTGTCAGCTGATCTCTATGTTTTGGTGACTTGGATCAGTTATTAGTCAAGGCCTCAGAATCATTCAGAGGACCCTGTTGGGAAAAAAGACTCAACTGGTACTAGAGAAATTCTGCCTGTGCCAGAAGAGGTTGGGGACGAGGAGTCAGAGCGGACCCTGTTCAAGTTCTCCTTTTTCAAAGCAGTAGAAACTGTGGATGGGGCTTTGTAGGTGCCTTTCAGAGTGGAAACCCAAGAATTGGTGGACAGCAGGAGTCAAGGAATCCATCAAGTGAAGAAAGAGACCCTCAGTGCCTCTTTGACTCAGGCTTTGGCTCTTCATGCATTCTACATACTCCACATCCCTGTTAGAGGTAGTCATAAAACTTCTTGGTGAATGAGTGACCGATCACATCTGAAATGGTTTAAGGATCTGGATTTTATGATGCTGGTCTTGGTTAGCATGTCTCTGCACTCTTGCAGAGACCTGGAGTAGAGTACCCTTGCACTCACAGATGGTGGACAGAAGGGGGTGATCTCTATTGTCAAAAATGGGACCAGACAATGTTTGTCAATGACTCTGGTATCACATTTGGGGGTCTCCCTGGGGAAATCTTTACTGGAAGGGAGACTGACACAGACTTGAATGTCTGAAACTCTGATCCAGGAGAAACGATGCAGATTGAATCCCGGCTGTGAAACAATGGACCAGCTTGTTACCCTCTTTCAGATCATCAAGGGGAGATCACAGATCCGGCCTACATGTGTTTTGTGGATTTGGAGAAGGTTTACGACGGGGTCCCCTGAGATGTCTTGAGTACTGAGACCACTGCCATGGGCGACCCACTCTCTGTATTCCCAGTGTGAGAGATATACTCAGCATTAGGATGGACCAGTTCAGGGTCTGTTTAGGACTCCCCTACAGATTTTGCTTTGTCCCCTCTTTTATTCATGATTTCCATGGACAGGGTGTTGAGGTGCAGTTGAGGTCAGGAGGGCATTGGGTGTGGGTGTTAGACCTTGACATGTCTGCTTTTTGCAGATGATGTTCTTTTGTCACAGTCAGAAGCCTTGATTCATAATGTCAGCTCGAGCATATACGGAACTATTTGTTACACCTGTATACACATGTGCAGTATCAGCGTTTTAGAAAAGTTATGTTTTCCATGTTTACACTGAAATGGAGCGTTTTGAAAATTTTGCACTCTGGAACTTTCACAAAGTTGTGTTTTCTCCGAAAGCCACTTCTGTTTAAACGAACAGCCAAAATGTAATGAACATTTGCTGTTTTTCATCTGTATTAAAGAGACAGCCCTGAACTGGCTTCAATTATATGTATAATACAGATTCTACTTGGTTCATGTTAATGATGAATAAAATCTCAGAATAAAATCAAACATGGAGTTCCACAGGGTTCTGTCTTATATATATAAATACTGTTCACATACTGCATGCTATCTGTATCGAATATCATTTGGAAAAACTATTAACCTCCATTGTTATGCAGATGATACACAGATCTATTTATCTATGAAACTATATGACACTACGACACTAATCCACTTGTCAAATTATAAGTTTGTCTTAAAGCTGTAATTTTCCACTTCTGAGCTTCGATAAAACTGAAGTTTTTATTTTTGGCCCAAAAGCATCTGAGAGACGAATGATTCAATCATACTCTACACTGGATGGATATAATAATACTTTATCCTCTTTTTTCTAATTCATTAATTTCAGACATGCCCAAATTCACACAAAACACACATCTTCATTAGAAAAAAAGAAATGTTCTCATGCATACCCTGGCACACACACATATCACTGACACATGTCTAACTGAACATGTATGAACCAGTAACACTGTGAGGAACCTGGGAGTTACTTTTGACCATGATTTATCCTTCAGCTCCCACATTAAACAGGTCTGCGGGACTTGTTTCACCCGCATAATATCTCCAAAATCAGGAACATGTTGACTCAGAGTGACGCTGAGAAATTAATCCATGTATTTGCGCTTGAAGTCTTGAGTTGATTCAAAATGCTGCAGGGAGAATATCCACACAGGAGCCAGCAGGAGAGAACACACCAGCCCAACGTTAGCTTCTCTTCGCTGGCGTCCTGTTAAATCTACAATCACAATTTAAAATCATTCTTATAACTTATTGTGGCAGGATGGGTGTGTTTATTGTTGTTCTCCGCCTATTGGCTGGGGGCGCTATAAAAACCCCTCGTATGTCTGTGTCGTCCTCTGGTTCTTGCACTTCCGGGTTGGTGCTGGCTGGTAGCGGTGTTCCATGACAGCAGGTAAAGGCCAACGCCCCTTCTATGAAACATATCGTGTTGGTCCTGATGAAAGTTATGCCCTGCAGTATCGCGATGGCTCCGGGGGGAGCGCGTCAAGCGCATGCCGCAGCAGCTGTAGATCGGGCGCGTGGGTCCTGATGGTCCGGTGCTGGTCTGAGCATTTGCACCGCTAACGGAAGTAGGAAGCGGTATGTTGTAACTTTCTGTTAATCAACAGGTGTGCAGGCTGTAACAAATCCTTTTCTTATTAGGTTCTGCCCTGTTCGAGGCCCGTTTCCAGCGCAGACACACCACGGCTGTCTTTGTTCTTTGTCTTTGTCCGTCCTGGAGCTGCTGTCATATGAACTGTTGATCCTGAATGGTGTCCTTGATATGGTGGCGTGTTGGTGTGGGCCAGCCCAACCGCGCACGGGACTTTTGACTGAAATGAAGCGCTCGTCTGTAAATGAAGTTTTTTTCGCTCGTCTCTCTGTGTACTTCAAAATGATTTTTTAACCGAACTCAACTAACAACAGAATAAATTATTTTCAACTTGGAACCTCTGACCTCCTTTTGTTAACCGGTGAACCTGTGTCCTTCTGTGTGACTGGGGAAGCTGAGAAGATTACTATCATCCAAACGGACCAGACGCACCCACTCTGTTACATTATGAAGCTTATTCCTCGGTTTTCTAAAAGTAGAATGGGAGGAAGAGCTTTCAGCTTTCAGGCTCCTCTCGTGTGGAACCAGCAGTTTCAGTCAGGGAGGCTGATACAGTCTCTACTTTCATGATTCGGTATAGAACTTTTCCATTTAAGAAATCTTGAATGGTTCAGGCCACCCTGGACCATTTTCTAGTGAAACTGCTGTAGGTTAAGACAGCTGGTAAACCTACATGGAGCTTCTTTCCTTTCTCACTCTACATACAGTGATGTTTCACTGTTACTTGTCATTGATGTTGCTGATCTCCTGCAGCTTTCGCTCTCACCCACTCCTGTAGTCTGAACAGGGTGGTGGTCCTCACTCTCAGAGATACAGGGGGGAGTTGAGCTATCCTGGAAAAACTCAAAGTTGAGCCTCTTCTTCCTCCACACCGAGGAGAGAAAGTTGGATTGGTTTGGGCACCTGATTAGGATGCAGCCTGGGTGCCTGCCGTCACACATTTACCAGGCACTTTTAACTGGGCGGAGGCCTTGAAGTCATCCCGGGACTCGCTGGACAGATTATATCTTTCACTTGGCCTGTGAGCGGCTTGGAGTCCACCCAGAGGAGCTTCAGGAAGCTGTGGAGGACAGAAACATCTTAGCTTCTTTGCAGTACATACCATTTCTCCAAGGACAATGCAGAAATGAAAATGGATGGGTGGATAGAAGAAAGGTATTTATTGCGATGGCAAAATCAAATTTCTCCAAGGCATTGTCAATTTAGTCAAAAGAAATCTGTGACCTGCTGCTAGTGTGACTGTAGAGTGAAGACTGTGAGTCCGGTCAATATAATACAACCACATTGTGAAGTAGTTGATGAAAGATGGTCAGATTGTCTCTATTTCTATTAGAATCACTAAGACAGAGATTTCATAGCAAGGTCAACACTTTTATAATGTTCAGTTTCATGTTTTTCAAAATATGCTAAACTGAGAGCCATTATACAGAATCACACTGTGAATTTCTTTAAGTAAAATCATGACAAGCCACACTTATCTTGCATTCACTTCGAGTTAGAATTTGGAATAGCAGGTAGTGAACATCAGTCGTCTGTCGATCGAAATTAGTTCTGACAAAGACGCGATCTCTTCGCCTCGACTCTGTCGAGTCAAAATGACACGACAGACATCTTGAGTTTAATTCCTGATGAGGGAATGGCGAGCATGCCGGAACATGTGGGAGGCTGGAGCGACTTCCTGCTGAACGAACAAAGGTCTCATTCATCACGAACTGGTTCTTCTTTCTGGTGTTTTCTTTCTTCCGTCCCGTCTACAACACCAACCGGCATTTCTTCTGTTTACTGTCTTTCATCTGCATTTCTGCTCTTAACTTTTGGAGTAGTTTTTTTTCCCTTCCGAGCCAATATCCAATGGAAAGTTTGCTATAATGAGAAATGTACTGCATCACAATTATGTATAGGATGTTTTTTTTTTTCACTTTCTTTCTGCAAAATCAGAATTCAGTTACACATATCTTAAGTTTTAAAGATCATTTCCACCTCTTTAGGTGGACTGTGACTGCTTGTAGCAGCTGCTGGCCACGTCCTCCTCCTCCTGCTCCTCTGATGGAGGAAAGCATCTCCGTCTCCATGGTGATCAGCTTGTTTGTGTGAGAGAATAAAACCACAGCGCAGCTCGACGAGTTTGACCAGAGTGAAATACTCACGGCCATGGACAATGGAGAGCCTTTCCACCACACGACAACATGCAGATGAAGCGGCGCACGATTCGTCTCAAGCTACGGGGCCTAAAAGCATCTTCAACCGATCACAAAACACCGGCTTTATCATAGATTCTCAAACTCTGGGAGGATTCATAGGAATGACAGTGAGGAGCTCTGAAGACAAGTGGGAACAGGAACCGATGCATTTTCTCTCAAACCTCTTCCTCCCGAGGTGGTCTGGCACGCATACGATCACATATATATGTCGCTTTCCTAGTGTTAAATTAAATACGGTGCTTTTATGAGCCAGATAGCGTTAGGTGGTATAAAATCCTCCCCGAGTGGCAGCCATCAAACCATTAGTTTGACTCTGTCATTTATTCATATTGCTCATCAGTGATTGATGGAATCACGACTAAAACCCGCCTCCACTGGGTTATTTTTCCTTCACTTCAAGATGTTTATCTACTCTTTAACTGCAGATTAATTATAGAAATTGAAAGACATACATTGTTAGTTTACCATAATTTGGTAGTAGAGTTTATTTTCTTCCAACGTGTATCGAGTCCGTCTTTCCAGTCACGGTGATTCTCGTCACATTTCTCTGTCTGTCTGTTTGACCGGTGCTGTAATGATGGGTGTGAAAACAAAAGCAACAAAATACAGAGAAACTGACAGACTGGTGGTTTAAGCAACCAGAAACACTGCAGATTGACTTCATTCCTTTTCATCCCAACGTCACATGAAAGCTTTAAGATCATAAAACATGTATTAAGAAAAAGGGTTTTAATGGGCCTCTTAAAAAACAGCTTTTTTCTTGTCAACAGGCATTTGAAATGTGTAAAAACAGAGAAATTTCCTCAACTCTGGAAACATTTTCAGTGTTATTCAAGGAAAAATTCACTGTAGTGGTTCCAACGGTAACGTTGATAATACGACATTATGTTGCCACAATTTTGACATAATGACAATGATACACTCTTGTTTGTATATTATCACAAAGGATCTCTCCGGACTGTGTGAACTGCACGTGTTATGGATGCAGGTTCTGCCATGAATCTTTCTTTAAAAAGCCTCATTAAATGTAATCAGCGGGATTTGTGTGATGGAGGTGAAGGGCCGGGCGGAGGAATCAGCCAGGATCTTCTCTCCCGGCTTCAGAGTGTGAGGGAATAATGCAAGTCTTCATCAATAAATCATCATCCTCCTCATTCTCGATGCTTATTGCCTTCTCGCTGGAATACAATCTAATTTCACCGAGCTGCGCCTCCAAACAGCCGCTGCGACTGGAGTGGAGGGAAGGAGCGCAGTAATTAGGAGACGCATTTAAAGAGGGGAGGCGTCCGCAAACACGGATACCTGTGAGGTGGACTCCAGTGCTGACCGTGCATGCAGAAGAAGCAGGGAGGAGAGAGAGGGAGAGAGAGAGAGAGAGAGAGAGAGAGAGAGAGAGAGAGAGAGAGCAGCAGTTTGCACTTCTGCTGACTCCTGCAGCCGTGCTGCAGTGCTGCCGTTCCCGAGCAGAGGAGGGACGACACACATGTCGGCAGCAGAGCGAGGGGGGGAGAAGGAGGAGGGGGAGGAGGAGGAGGAGGAGGGCGCACGCACGGCAGCGGGGAGAAGGGGAGGCAGTATCGAGCAGCCAGGCTGAAAAGATGAGGGGAGAACATAAATGGAGGAGATGGGCGAGGAGGGGGGGGGGGGGGGGGGGGTGCAGAGGCAACGAGGACAGACTGAAAATAGAAAGAACATCATGCAAGACTGAGGAGAGAGGAGGCAAGCAGGGGAGCGTGTGTGTGTGTGTGTGTGTGTGTGTGTGTGTGTGTGTGTGTGTGTGTGTGTGTGTGTGTATGTGTGGTGACACAGATCTGAATCTATCGAATAAACTCATGATTTTTAGATTTAAGATGGATTGAATAACGGCGTGAAACACTCATGCATCATTCTGTATATTAGAAACAACACTTTTTGAACGTGTTCATTTCTTGTACCGACTCGATCTGAGGCCCAGTTTACACGACGACGTTTCCCAGTGAAAACGCAGAACTTCGGTTACATAGAAAACACAACTTTTTAAAAATGATCTGAGGCTATCGTCATGCAAATAAGGAAAACTTAAGAAAACTTCTTACTTTCCCGTGGAGAAACGCTGCTAAAGCCCGTCCAGCCTGGTCGTCTGTCTATGCAGCCTTCACGACCAACACAGCCGTTTCTGTGAATTTCCACCAAATCAGATTTAACTGGAGCCCAAAAACACATCTGAGCTATAAAATTCGGCTAACAGCTTATAAAGTTTCAGGTGCAGTTTTGACGTATAAAACTATATTTTATGTTATAACTGTGAAGTTGAGGTTACTGTTCAGGATGGTTGACGTTTCATTACATTTCCAGCTGTTTCTGTATCTGATGTTACCAGTTTCAATCCATTTTTTCTAGAATTCTATAAACATATTGATATTTTAGCTGCTTCAACTTTCTCAAGCAGTTTTACGTGTTTTCTCTTCTTCACTTTTTAATCTATTTTAAATTTAATTCCCATTTACAAATTCAATTCGTTGCAGTTTTTTCTTCTTAAAAAGATGTTTTTGGCATTTTGTCCCTGCTGTTACTTGTGGTTTCAGTTCTTTTTCTCCATTTCCCTTGGTCCATTTTGCAAAGCCAAGCGATAAGAGTCATTTAAAAAATGACTCTGGTCTTAGAATGAAGAAAAAAAAAAAAACCTAGATGAAGTGTTTTTTTTAGGTCTTATTTTCTGAGAGTTTTAATCTACTTCTGCTCATTCATGGATGATCTGAGTGCAAAGACTGGGACACAGCAAAAGGTGTAAAGGTTAGAAGCAACAACGTGTGTTCAAGTAAAGATAATTCTTTGTGGAGTCTGCATGTTCTTCCTGTGCATTGTGGGGGTTTCCGCCCCTTCGTGTAAAAACCTGTTTGAGACAAGTTGGTGACTGTAACTGGCCTGCAGGGGTGTGTGTGTCTGTGTGTGTTCACTGAGGGGCTGCTCACCCGTCCAGGTGAATTTGACGGGATCAGGGACCTCGAGTGGGGAAAGATGGTACCGATAGCTACTGACAGCGCTAACTCCCGATTCCTTTAAATTATGTAGGTTCAATCATGTGGGTGAGTTATTCTCTGAATAATTCATCAAGTAAAAGTGGCAGGCGGAGGTCAGAAATGAAGACGGCAGCGGCGTAACTAATAAACTGATTGTCCCTCTACTGAGTACATTCAGAACTGTTTACTACCGCCGCTGTGCGCAGCGCGCAGCACACTGGCAGCATTTTCAACAAGTCCCACCTGAGAAGTGCTTTCCAAAATATTTTCAGTGACTTGGAACACTGTTGTCGGCGTGCACACACACACACACACACACGCACACATACAACGGGTAACTAGTAAGCTGATGCGGTTATTCTCATATCTTTTCTTTCTTTACTTTCTTTGTTTGTTTATAATAATAAAAATGAAAAACTCTTCCAAGCTTCCCTTGGAAAAGAAAATTTGTTTGGCACATTACAGCAGCCAGATCCTCATTCTGGTTGTGTTGATGCTGGACAGAACACACACACACACACACACACACACACACACACACACACACACACACACACACACACACACACACAAAGTGAATGTTTTCAATTGGACATGGAAGTTCCCATTTCTGGACTATCTTGACGTAAACATATCAGCTACGTACAACAGTGTCTGTATAGAAAACGAGTTGCCAGGCCGGTTGTGTTCTGTTTTGTGTGTTTGTGTTGTGTGTTTCATTGGTCTGAGGAAAAATCAATAAACAAATTGGACAAAACAAATCTGACAATCATCCTTGAAATCATTTCTGATGTGGTTTGATCTGCCTTCGGCTCCCCAGGGTCAAAGGGAGAAAGGAGCAGCAGAGTTTAAAAAATAGTTAGGATTAACACTAGTTAGGGTTCGTTGAAAAGCGTTATGACGAAGGAAGAGTTTGTCACAGAGCTAAACAGGAAGTTGGCAGCTAAGAAGGTATCTTGCTCTGAATCGAACGTGGAATCTGTGGGTCCGAGCACGCAGCCAGCAAGTTTCCAGTTCTCCAGGAGCCTCTGGACTCCTGGAGAACAGTTTAAGAAGATGCTGAAGACTAAAGACCAAAAAATTGGTTTAGTTGAAAAAGAAAATGCTGAAATCTCCAGACAGCTGGAAGAGAGGAGGAAGGTGTTTGAAATGAGCAGATGAGGGCTAAAGAATGACTTTCAGCCAAGTTTGTGGAGCATCAGGAAATAACAAAGTCCACTCTGAAGCATCCAAGACCGCTGAAGACATGGACACGAGCTTAAAGGCTGAAAGGAGGCAGAGGACAGACATGGAGACCTGCATCGCCGAGCAAGAGAAGCAGGTTGTCCACATTCACAAAGACTTGAAGGACATACCAAAACAAACAGTTGATGGAAGACGGTGGTCCGAGGAGGATATATAAATCAGGACCATAAAGGAGGCTGGTCAATGAGGCCGAGGTGTTTTGATGAGTTGAATCAGGAGCTGAGGGCGTTGAAAAATCCGACTGATGCCGCTCATCAGAAAAAAAAGGAAACACTGTGGAGCAGGATCCCTTCCCGTCGTTTGCTGGTTCTCTGTGTGGTTTTAGGTGGAGAGAAACAAAATCGACAGGTACACAACTCGCAATGCACAATCACGAATTTAGCATTTAGAGGCGCTCAAACGTTGTTCAAAAATATACAAAATTACAAAATGTACTTTTACAGGTGCACAAACTTTTATCATCAAAAATACCTCCACGGGGGTTTCTTCCCACAGGTCAGTCGTAAAGATAAAGACAGTCTTAAATTTGAACTCTAAAACACGGAACCAGCCTGCATGAAGTCCAGAACGTTCCTCGTGTAGCCCGTCTTGCTCCAGTTGAAAGATGATGAGCTGAATTTTCGAGCAACTGGAACCTTTGAGGGACGATTGAGACTGAAAGAACTCTTGTGCAGGAATAATGAACCTAAACACGGGATTTTTCTTTTCTTTACAGGGAAGTCAAGACTTAAACGGGAGCAATTTGATAGTGAAAATATCCTCTTTCTTCTTTAGGGGCAGTCCATATATATGTGACAGTTCACAGAAGAAAGAATGACCATGTTTGCTAACAATGAAACTCTGAGGTTAAAGAAGCAGGGGTCCTGAAACGGAACTCTGAGGAACCTCAGCAACATATTCCACACTTTGAACAAAAAATGGTTTGCAGTGAATATCAGACCTGAATTGTGTGTCTTATATTTAAAGATTTGCGTTCACAATATATTTTAAAGACAGTTTTTATGATCAGCTGTCAGACTGGATGTAAAGCGGCTGAAACATGATCCAGATCTGGAAAATCCAACATTCAAAACTCAGCAAAAGAGCGGCTGAAGCGTCAAACACGGATCATAAGAACACAGTGAGTGCTGCAGAACATGCTACTCCAGAGGATAAATGATACATATCTCACGTGTTTTTTAAGCTTTTCCTAAATGTTGAATTATATTTGGATACAGATCAAATTAACTGTGGATCAATGTGTTTAAAATGAAAACTCGATTTCTAAAATAGACTCTAAAATCAGGTCCTTCAAAGAGATAATGAATGCAAGTTTGTATTGTATTGCTGTATAAGACACAGGTCGTGTAAACAATATTGTGTTGTAACGTAGGATATGTTACAGTATATTAGTCCAGAGTTTATAGACTTGTGTTAACTGGTTGCATTTACAAAGGATCATAATTCATTTGTCTCTTTACAATTTTTCACTAACTATTATTATGATTTATTAATATTATGAGCCTTTCAATGCCTGTAGCCTCATGCAGAACAGTGCTGGTGAAGCAGGTTAAAATGCTCAAACAGGAACCACATTTTAAAAATTGTTGATTCTCAATAACGACGGTTTAAAATGTGAAGTTAAGGCCGAATCACTTGCAGATCCTGTCGTGAAGCGTCTGGGTTTAGAGGAGCTCTGGTGGTTAAACCATGTGTGGGACTGCAGACGGTCATTGAATATTGACACGTAGGAGGAGATCTATGAGAACAGCAGCGTGCGTGGACGATCGATTCTAAATGATGCCGCTGGTTCTATTTCACAGAAAGGATGCTGCGATTGACTGGGTTATGCAGACAGAGAGGTGAAGTGTGGGAACGCCGGCCTGTCAGTCACTCAGACGGCCGCTGGTTTCCAGCTGAACTGTGGACTGATCAGTGATAAGCGACTGATAAAGGGAAGAGAAGCAGGTGCTGAACAAACTGCGAGGACGTTTCATCCGTGGAAGTTAATGCGCTCCAACTGTTACAGTCTGCCGAGCGAAAGTTTCTGATAGAAACTCCACCCTGACTCCAGGGAGCTGTGCTGCAATGGCTTCACTTTATCAGTACAACTTTTCTACATTTTGCTGTTGTGGACAATAAAATGCTAGTTTTTTTGGTCCAGAAGTCAATGTTTCGGTCCAAAACCTAAACTGAGGAATTCCTCTGAAACATGAAATGTCAGTGGAAAAAGCTTCCCCCTGACCCCCAGACTTTAGAGGGGCGCCACTGGAGGCCCGGATGAAGAACAAGCAGAGAGGCACGGTGTGGGAGTCTGAGGCTGGAAGCTGGAAACTGCTCCCTCTGCATTAGCAGGCTGTAATCATTATTTGATGTTTCATCTCGGCTCTGCAGCCAGAAGCAGCAGCAGCAGCAGAGCCGCACAGCTCCTCTCTGCAAACAGCTACCTCCTCTGGAAGGAGAGGCCGGTCCTGCTCTGCATTCATCACTCACTGAGAGCTCTACCAGCAGGCCTCCTCCTCCTCCTCCTCCTCCTCCTCCTCCTCCTCCCCCTCCTCTTCCTCACATCCCCGGGCCCGGTCTGGGTCCGGCTCCACTCGGGCTCGGGAAGCCGTCGCTCTGCAGACTGCAGAGGAGCCGTCCCACCTCACAGGAGGAATTTCAAAACAGTAACAAAACACTAATCACACAGGGCAGAAAACTAGTGCTGCACTGGCCTCTACAGGTTCAACACAGGTTATTGCACTTACACCGAGAGCGTTTGAACCTATAATTAATCTCCAGAGGCCACTGCAAGGCTGCTCTCAGCACAATGTGGCTGAGTGGGTTTGTACCGGGGGCTGGGCTCAGCCTCGCACACAACACGAGCATTCATTCAGCTCCTGCCGCCGCTCGGCTCCCTGTTTATGGAAACCAGCAGGGGGATGAGAGAATACGGGGTTTTTATCATCCGGCGGTTTATTTGGTTCTCCTGCTCTCTGCTGTCAGGAGCCAGGAAACCTTCCTGCTCTCTGCGAGCCTCATGCCTCCGCGGAGGCGCCGCCGGCTCTGTAATGCAGGAGAGGAGCCGCAGCTCCGTGCAGACTGAGGGATTCTGGAAGCCACCATCTAGTGGCCGTCCGGCGCTCGTGTGCCAGCAGCAGAGGTGGTGGAGGCTGCGTCTTCACACTCACTGCATCCTCAGAGAGTCCAGTAAAAGCACGAAAAACAGTTCTGTTCTTTTACCTTCCAAATTATGACAGTTAAAACTACGATTTCATGAAGGGTTCTCACCAAAGAAGGGCACAGACATGTCCACTGACTGTTTATGGGCTTCAAAAACATGTGCAGGTGAAACATTTTAACCCTTCAATGACATATCTGTACTTAATGATGCTAAAGTCAGTTTAAACATTTACTTTTTTATCCAATATTCGTTCCAAAATTGTCTTTAAACAGACCAAAATCACCATATTTCACATTTTTTAGAGGAAAAATGTTCTGAACAGGCCACTATATGATTGATAACTACACTTCAAACTTCTCTAAATATGTCTGTGTAGGTTTCTAGACAGAGGAGTAGGGTTTCTTGTTCATAATCAGGATTATGCACAAAAACCCCTCCATGTGCATAGTGCTGATGTTAAAACGGTTTATTACATGTCTCTGTATGTTTAACCAGCCTCCACAGCCTGACCTGAGGTTAAAGCTCAAACACCAGAGGAAACTGTCTGAAAAACCTGCAGTCCCCACGGCTCACCCATCAAGTCGTTTAACATTTAAAAACATCTAAATATCAGCCAGTGAAATGAATTTCTGTCCGATCATGTGACGTCTCTTCCTTTCTTAATGAAATATACTCTATGTATATATGAAAGGTGCTGAACAACCAAGCCCCCCCCCCCCCCACACACACACACACCCAGCAGCATTCCTTATGACTGACACTATCAGCTCAACACTTCCTCCTTCGCGCACCAAACAAACCACTGCAGTTTTTCTACAGACCCACTTTTCTATAAGAGTAAAAGTTTATTTCCTGAAAGAAGACGTGTTTTTGAAGTGATTTTCCTGGATTAGAACCATTTGGAGTATTTTGCTGATTGTTCATCTGTCATGTGTTTCATTTGTTACCTCATTAAACTGAATTTATGTTCATGTTTTGGGTCTCTTCTCCAAAATACATCTTTCAACTTTTTATTATGCAAATAAACTATGTGTATTTTTTCCTTTTCCCCCCAAATACACGTTAAAAAAGTTTGATATGAGTTCTGATTTTGTACAGTCTTGCAGTTTTTCTCCTCAGTAGTTTGGAGCGGAGTTGAGTTTGTCCCAGTCTGTGCAGCTTGACTGATGCTCTCAGTTTACAGTAAGACTCCAGGCTGCAGCAGACTGAGCACAGGACGCCACATCAGAGTTTATTCTCATGTCACGCACATTTCAGACACTTTCTTTATTAAATGACATCATGTTATTTATCAGTAGAACTCCTAAAAGAAGGAGTAAGAGTGCACAGTGCTCAGAAATATGATCATAGTTCTTCGCTCCTTAGTCTTCTTGAGGTCATGAGAAAATGTTCTTCTCTTTATTGAAATGTTTTATTAGTATTTCATGTTTTTTACATTGTTATAAATTCGTGTTTTGTGTGAAATACTGTTAAGATTTCACAGGTTTTACACCCTCTGTCTCACATTGTAACAACATTTATGTATATTTCCTTTTCTGAAGTTGGAAAAAAAAAATCAAATGAGTTAAAGTTCCTAAAGTTATCACTGAGTAACAAACCATCATGTCTCAATGACATGTGAGGCAAAAACCGGGAGCGTGTGCGCGTGTGCGCGCGCGCGCGTGTTTCAGGTGCGCTCTCTCCGGAGCTGAAATGAGGACTTTCCTGTTCTGCAGCCGGGGAGGAATTTGAATAGAACAGAGGAACCGCCTGAAGCCGATTGGCTGCCGGACGCATATTTCCAGAGCGCCCGGCTGTCAATCACCGCGGCGCCGCGCCCTGATTGGCCCGCGCCTCGCCGGGGGGCGGGCTCTGCGCCGGGGCTTTATATATTTCCCGCTCTCGGGGCATCTGCAAATGATTGCTGGCTTTGAGACGGAGGCGGACCGCGGCGGCGTCCAATGTTTCTCCACAGAGCCGACTGGAAGCCTTCTTCTCCCGGAGCCGCGCGGAGATAACTGAGAGGAGGAGACCCCGGCCGCGATGATCAGCACCATGGAGTGCGCCGTGGACGCGCAGAGTCTCATCTCCATATCCCTGATGAAGATCCACAACTCCAGGACGCAGCGGGGGGGCATCAAGCTGCACAAGAACCTGCTGGTGTCCTACGTGCTGAGGAACGCCCGGCAGGTCTACATCAAGGAGAAGTACGCGGAGATCTACCGGATGCAGCAGTACGAGGAGGTGATGGCCGTCTGCAACGAGATCCAGGAGCTCGACCCGCTGGACGTGGAGGCGGAGGACGCGGAGGACGCGGCGGAGCAGCGGGCGCGGGCTGCCGCCTGCTGCTGCGGCGCGGAGGAGGAGGAGGAGGAGGAGGACGAGGAGAGCGCGTGCCACCGGGGCGCAGCGCACTGCCGGGCGGCTCCGGGCTGCTCCCTCCCGCCGCAGGACAAAGAGCCGGAGCCCGCCTACTACCGCAGCTGCTGCATGGAGCCGTCCCCGGCGCACTGCGAGCCGTTCGCCGCGGCGCCGCACTGCAACAAGACCACGGTGCTGGACCTGGACACGCATGTGGTGACCACGGTGGAGAACGGCTTCCTGCACCAGGACTGCTGCTGCCACGCGCTGCCGTGCGGCCAGGGCTCCCCGGGCTCGCCGGGCTCGCCGGGCTGCCCGCCCGCCGCCGCCGCCAAGAAGCGCAAGGTGGAGTTCGGCTGCTGCGCCCCGGACGCGGAGGACGCGCCGGACTTCAGCGCGGCGCGGAAGCGGGCCAAGCGCGAGGACTGCTGCGCGTTCTCCCACCCGGACTACACGGACACTTCCAACATCTCCAACCTCATCTCCATCTTCGGGTCGGGGTTTTCGGGGCTGCTGAGCCGGCAGGCGGACCTGGAGCAGATCTGTAGCAAACAGGCCCTGGCCAGTCTGGGCGCGTGGACCCGCGCCATCGTGGCGTTTTGACAGCAACACTTTAAATGGAAGGGAGGGGATGGCGGGGGTCCGGGTCAGTTGTAACGCCTCTGTCTGTCAGAAATATCCTCTGAGAAGTGTTCTGGGGGGAAAGTTTCCCGCACCTCTGCAGCTGGAGGCAGGAGGAGCGTCCAGAGAACTTCTGGGAGTCAGGAAGGAGTCTCAGAAAGAGAGCTCCACATCAGTGTCACAAACTCCAAACAACACAACAACACACGCTAAAAAAGACACGCTATCCACGTGAGGCTGCCAGCCCAGTGTCACAGTGAGGCGTGTGAGGATGAGCTGACCCCATTCTGACACCAGCTCTCAGAAATGCCCATTGGTTCCCTCAACTTTAAGATATTAACAGTTGTTTGGATGCGTCACACCGATGGCTTCTACAGCAGATCTGATTGAGCTGAAATGTGGGTTTTAATGAGGAGGCGGAGGACAAGGCGTCCCCCTGCCACCCAGATCCCACACTTTGAGAACCACAGCCTCGGCTGCTTCTCCCATCATCTGAACACAACAGAAAGCAGAATTATACCTCAGCAACACTTTTTGTCTTACAAACATCCGCCGCGCTGCTTCCGGAGGGGACGGAGGCGTTACGACTGACCCGTCCAAATGTTCTTTATTTTTGCAAGAAAAAGAGAAGATATTTATAAAAAAGAGCAGTTTTTCTGACAGTGGCTGACAGGTGGGGGTGGGGGGGGGGAACGCAGGGGGGGTGGCTGTGGAGATGGATCCACTTCCGTTGCCTTAAATCCAGATTGTGCTCGCCGCGGCGGCGAGGCCGAACGTGACCGAATGTCTCTGCTGTCCTCTCCTCCCTTCGTCTTGCACAGTGAGCAGCTTATTGTTATGTGAATCACCACATCTCAGACCCCCCCACCCCCCACCCCCCCTTCACCAGAACCAACACCATGAGGTACACAGACTCCAGACCGGCTCACCTGGAGGGCGGGGCGGGCGGGGGTCTCCCCTCCTGCTCCACAATCATGGAGCCTTCCAGCCATCCAGAGCTCCAGCTCGGCTTTGTGACTTTCACTACGTCAAAACAAGAAGAAAAAGAAGAAAACACTCAGATTTTAGTCCTTTTGTTTTAAAAAGGAAACGTCCTGATTTAGCCATAAACCCTCCTGGATCCATGTGTTAGCTTTATGAGCACTATGTGTACCAAAATAAAGAGAGTATTCAGCCATTCTCGACCACATATTTTGTTGTTATTCTTGTATTTTTGTGCTTAATAAATTGTATATCACCGGGTAAAACTGTTCCAAGAAAATATTTGTTAAAATTTATAATCTTAATAAAAAATGAAAAACCTCAGTCTGTGGTGTGTGTTGCAGCTCTTCTTCTGTTCTTCATGAAGTTACACTACACAATAAATATCATGGCCGCTCTTTAATATTACTGCTTATACACTCTTTCTACACAGTATTTGCTTATATAACATCGATCAGTGGCATTAAAGGTTTGTTTAGAAAAGCAAAATAAACATTTTTCATTATTTTATTTCAAATGAACTTGCTCCAATAGGATTTTTTTCTGAGTTTCAAACAAAAAAACAACACATATTTTTAAGTTTCACTGAAAAAAACACCACAAGAACATTAGAAGCGTTAATAGTTTGATGTTCTTCATGAACTTGCATACAGTCTTACATTAATAAACAGGTTTGAACAGTTCTCACTGAGATAATTTGACGTTTTCAGATGCAATAATTTGAGCTTTGTTGTCCAAATTGGGATTATTTAATTTCTCATCCTGCAATTAACACATCTTCATCTTCATTTTCCAACCTTTCCTGTCACTGATCTCCCAGAGAACTGAATGCATGGCGCTCTATATTTGATAAAACAAATAAATGAAATCATGAAATGTTGAATGAATTCGATCTTTCCCTGGCGGTTCTTTTTCCAGCCTCTAAGTTCATTGAGTCAGTTATTTTATAAACTTGCACTGAGCGGAGCAGGCCTCTCTGAGGCTCCGTCCTGGCCGCCATGACTTCAGTCTGAATCACTTATAAAACAAATTTAAAGCTTTAAAGCTTAGAAAGCAGAAAGTCGAGGGATTTGTTGCTCTTGGAGAGAGTCATGTTCTCAACACATTTCACTGTATTTTGCTTCAGGACGTCAAAAAAAGGCATCAAACTGAACTTTTATTTCAAAACTAACTTTTTCTTTCACATTTTGGAAAATGATACAGAATGAAACTGACGTGGATTTGCACTGAAACAACAGGAAAACATTCAGAGTTGTTTTATTTTTTGTTTCATTTCATCAGGATCTTCAGATCGTTGGAGCCACTACCCCCTGACCCCCACGGTCCTCCCATGATGCACTGCTCGCACCACATGTGACAGCGCGGCGCCTTCTCCTGGAAAAACTCGCCGTCCTGTTATCTCTGCTCTGTGCCACTTGGTGGTGTTCTTTAAAATCAATGAATGAGGATATCGGGTGGGGGTGTGTATGCAGAGGGAGCCACCTCAGACTGACCCTCCCTCCCCCTGCGTCTCCTCCTCCTCCTCCTCCTCCTCCTCCTCCTCCTCTCTCTCTCCACTCATCCCGGCTGCCTCCTTGTTGTGTGTGCGGCCTTTCATCAGACCGAGGTATCGCTCCACCGCCACACATCACATCCTCCGCCTGCTGCCGGCTTCCTCCGCTCCTCCTTTTCTTTCCTCCAGCTTTCACCACCCTGAACGAGGCTGGACGAACGCGTTGTGTAATTACACGTAAATTGGATGCATCAGGATTTGATATGAGACGACTGCGCCGGTACAGTGACTGGAAATGAAAGAACCCTGCAAAACAAAAACCTGACGATGGGATCAGGAGCCAGCGCCTCATCTGTCTGCGCACTGATGAAGGCTGAGGGCGATGGTGCACACACACACACATACACACACACACACACACACACACACACACACAAGTACAAAAACACAAAACTAGTTTTGTGTTTTTGATTGGATGAAGAGTCCAAGTTGAAGGATGACTGCAGAGAAGAGACGTCCGAAAACAAACAAAAACCACCGAATAACATCAGAAACACAAACTCTCCAGTACAACTCCAGAAGTGTGCCTGGATGAATAAATCAGCAGCTTTTTAACTGATCTGTGATCACCTGATTCACACAAAAGGACAGCACCAGGTAGTGAGGGCCGCGTGCGTGTGTGTGTGTGTGTGTGTGTGTGTGTGGTGTCAGAATGAGGAGGGCAAGTGGAGGGGAAAACAACAGAGGGAGGGTGTTGGTGGGGGCTCGGCGGCGGGGGAGGGAAGGCCGCTTTGTCAGGAGAGAAGGGGGTTTGATGTGTTTGGAGGTCTGCAGGAGGGGGAGGAGGAGGCCATGTGACAAACAGGAGGGGGCGGGGGACTGTTGGGAATAGGTGCACTGGGTGGGGGGAGGCAGGCGGTGGCAGCAGTGACCACGCAGGTCAGTCTGTTGTGCAGAAGGTCTACGGGAGGGAGGGGTGAGGGGGGAGGTTCCCGGACCTGAAGGATCTGATGCTCACCAGGATCAGACCCCATCGCTCCGTCTTTCATCCACTTCAGGGTCTCGGATGTGGAGGGTGGAGGAGAGGGATTGACAGATCAGCGGCCCATCAAAGGTCAAACGCAGAAGGACAATCACACGTGTCTGTTCACATGAGAACGATCTGCTGAAACCGTTGTGTTTCTTTGTTTTGGTTTCACCAGAGCTGCTCATGCAGACGGGATTGTTTTGATCACAGGACAATGGGGACAAGCGGGCCGCAGTTTGCATGCCGGGCCACTAGCCGGTGCTGTGGTTTTGTGAGGCAGTAAAACACACACAGAGAAAAGATCATGTCTGTTTTCATTCGTTATTGTTGTTTTTAATCAATACTTCGAAAGTGGACCGTTGTGTTTGGTTTAAAAATAATTGCAGGAACAATGAAAACATTAGGTGGAGTAGGGATGTCCCGATCAGGTTTTTTTTGCCACAGAGTCCGAGTCCTATCTTTTGAGTATAAAAAACTTATGAAAAGTTCTCCTTTTTTATTTTCTTAGCGTCAGTTCAAAACAACGCATATTGCTGTTTCTCTGTAATTACATCTTTCTGTAGCTCGGAAAACCTAAATACATCTCATTTAACCCATTAAAGCCGGGCACGCATTCCCGCTGAAGCATGCTTCAGTGTGCAGCAGTGGCCAGAAACATTCAACACAAAGTTAGGAGGCAGTGCAGCAACACGATCTGGACCCGGAAACAGGATCAGTTATGCATGTGCGTGAGTTTGATGCATTTCATTGCCCAAGAAACAGCTGATTAGAGCAAAGAGGAAGAAAAAAAGACCCGGTGTCAATGGTAGAACTGTGCAACAGCGCTTCCGGGTTTAATGATAGAATTGCGCAACAACGCCACTACCGTAAATGCGTCCCGGCTTCAATGGGTTAAAAAGGAAATTAAAGAAAAAATAAACATACTGTATGTATCCAACCGAGTCCAAATCGGGAGGAAACTTCCGATCCTGATCGAGTCCGTAATCACGTGATCGGGGCCGATTTCCGATCACGAGATCGGATTGGGACATCCCTAATATTTAGCATTAGCTGGTGGCAAAAGATAACATTTGGGCCACGTTTAAGAGATAAAATCTTCAAGTGAAAAACAAAAAAAAGTTTTGTGCGTCTGTTCACATGACAGCAGAGCTCGGAACCACTGAAAACTCAATTTTTTTTCTCAAACACCTAAACTGTCTCAGGAATGAGAACTGAGGCGTTCATGAGGCATGTAATTAACGTTAACAGTCAGTAATAGCAGGTTTTACACTGAAACAAATGGTGCTAACACGATCGGCAGCTGAACGTGTTAATGTCGCTGATTTACTCTGGAGCGGATCCAGAATGTGACGCTCATTCAAAGGTCATTCATTCTTTCATTCATGTGTGTGCACATGTTTCTGCATTCTTCTTCCTTGTAAATCGTAAACAACATTTTGAGCATTTGCGTCATTTGGGCGCCATTTCTCCTGCTGGCTGTGCTGGTGAATCGGTTTTCCATCCCCATCCCATTTTCTCCCTGTAGATTTCAGAAAATGTAACTTCTGAAAAGCTGCTGCTGCACGTGCGCGCTGTGGTTGGAGAAAACAGTTGTTCTGCAGGAGCTCAGAAGGTGGAAAATAAAAACAATGTTACCTCCAGAGTGTCAGGACTCCCAGTCCAGATTCTCTTGGTCCTGGACCTGGTCCGGTTCCAGTCCAGATCCTCCTGAACTTGGTAGTTTTAGAGTTGACAGTAATAATAATCCAACTTGGTCATCTGTCCATAAGAAAGTCCATGTTATCACCTGTTCTTCGAGCACCTCTGGGCTTCATTAGGAAAACAAACAATAGCGCCAGCTTGTGGCCTGGCATGCAAACTACGTTGTTTTCAGAACATTGCCGTGTGAACGCACAACATTTCTGAAATGAAAACAGTGAGTTTTCACTTGAAATATTGCTTCTTAGATATGATTCCATTTCTCCCTCAGTCACAGTTCAGTTGTCTTTCATCAGTAAACTGAAGGCACAAATACGATTTTACCCACGTATTTCAGGGAGGGGAGATCTTCGATTTGTTGTTGAAAGAAATATTTGTGTTTTGAAAGAACACAAATATCTTCATGGGAAATAATTTTATGTACATTGAACATTTATTGCACAAGTTCACGTTCAAATTCGCACATTTTAAAATTTGGCCCTCAACTTCACAGTGTTTGATTCAGGAGCACAAATAAATTGCACCAGATTTACTGCAACAATAAGAGAAAAAAAAAGTGTTTTCAGGTCTGTGACTTGTAAACCAGGATTTGTACACCTGTAATGTAGAATGTGTGAACGTGTAAGTGTTGTGTTGTATTGAATATGTGACCTCAAATTTACACACATACAAATTCCTCTGTTAGAGAAGCTCAGACTTTTTTCACCAATTACACCTTGATACTCTTGGTGCAGGCGGCAGACAGCTGCCCAGATCTGATGGAATGCTTGAATCCTTCAGTCTGATGGTTCATGTAAAGTCCATCAAACCCTGCAATGACTGTGAGACTCACAGGCGCTCAAAACACACCTTCATTTTCACATGCATTCAAAATCAAATGCATATAAATTAAACTGCAACGATGAAGCACCTAAAAATGTAATTAAAACTGAGTAACCTCAGAGTTTTAAAGTTGATTGAATACCATTTGAGAGAGAATAAACAAAGTATTGATTTCAAAATGGAGCTCTTAGAATTATTTGGTCCAAAAGCAAAAATTCATCAGCATGAAGTTGAGTTTTTTTTGCAAATTATGAAGAAACTGACTCACCATTTTGTTCATTTAAACTGTATGACTGAAGGTAAATGCTAACGCTAACAGCTCAATTTAATAAACATTAAGTCACACAATATAGAAAAACATAATTCCCCAAAAAAGTGACTCCTATTATTGCAGAATAAAGAACGACTCTTGTTATTTACACAGCAGACGTCTTGTGTTACACATTTTCATGCATTCGGACATAATGAACCACACCTCCTGTGCATAATTAATGCAGAGGTGGCCATGCGTGGTAATTTAAAAGACAAACTGTGGCCACATTTGGAAAAATAACCGCAACAGGCCGCGTCTTCATTTGAATATTCCTGTACTCCTGCAGAGCGTGCAGCAGCATGGAAACTAGGCTAGGGCTTCATTAGCATAACGGGGAGGAACCGCGCTGAAGCTCCCTCTATTAAAGCAGCAAGTAGGTCATAATCTCATATTTAAATGAGGCCACGCCCACCAGGACGGCTGTGTGTGTGTGTGTGTGTGTGTGTGTGTGTGTGTGTGTGTGTGTCTTCACATTCAAAAGGAATTCTTCATTAAAAGAATAAAGTAATTATGATGATTCAGACAATAGAAAAGCAGTTGTCTTCAGTCTTTAAGTGGTTAAAGTAGTTTTGTTTTTCTCTTCATCCAGCGACACACTGACCTCAATCAACCGCAGATGTTTGACCATCAAACCATCTACTGCGCCACATCTGTAATGAGCAACGTGCATCCAGCCACCAGCCATAACATTATGACCGCTGACAGTCGAACTGATTCTCATCAGGATCTATCTGTGAAACTGAGAAAGAGGAAAAAATGGGCCACCGTAAGGATTTGAGTCTGAGGGTTTCTCAAAGTTCTTCCAGAGGTGAGTGTGGATTAAGAAGTGCAGGAGTGCTTCAGTGCAATGTGAGAGTTACGCAATAGTGGCGGACCCTGAGCTGAAGGAGGGCCTCCAGACATTTGGTTCATATCACTGAAATCAACAACACAACTTTAAAGGCCCTCAAACTGTAACGACATGTTGGGAATCTCCCGGACGGGGCCCCTTAAAACGGAATGGAAAAAGAAACTGGAGGTTAAAGAACACAACAGAACAGTGTGGACACAGGTTCACGAACACCGGCTCGAAGACGAGAGCCTCACTGGTCTGCAGAGGAGGGGAAAGCGCTCGGCGACCGTTTGGAGGCCGTGTTTGCGGGAGCTCCATGTTAGGTCTGCAGCTGCATCCCATTTGAGCGGGAGCCGCGGTGAAAGAGCACATTTCAGGCCCAGACATGTCGGAGCTGGTCCATGCAGCTGTCCCATTCCAAGCATTCCTCCTAATGAGCACGAGAACACCAGCTCCCCTTTTTCTTTACATCACTGGCTTTCAGCAAGCTTCAACTACAGATCTCTGTGCTTTCAAGAGTTTTCTGCATCGGTCGATCGTCAAACACGAATTTAATCACACGTGGAATTTGGGTAAACACATGCTGCTTTTCTAGATTTCATGTTTTTACTGAACACAACCATCAAATATTCACGATGCAGCTGGAAAGAGGAAGTCAACCTTAAAGAAAACCACTCTAAAAAGTTAGAAAATCTGAAGTGGAATCATCAAACTGAGAGTCAGGGTGAAGATATGAAGGAGTTACTGGAACAAGTTAACATTTTTCTATTAATGAGTCAGTCGCAGAGAAAACACTTAAAACCACGATGCCCCAAAAGAATGAAACCAAGGTTGAATTGTGGGAAATAAAAGTTCACCGCACACCAACAGGACAACACCGAGCTCAGGGTGAGTACGGTGGAGGCAGCATCATGATCCTCGGCTGCCTTGTTCCATCATGGCCGCCGCTGTGATGGAGCAGGAGATGAACTGTTTGACTGTAAGATAATGTCAGAGTGTGGATTTAAACAAAAAACAACAACAAATAAACCGTCTGAAGTAACTCAGAAATTCAGGAGTTGGCCTATAAAATCCCACCAGAAGGTTCATTTTGTCCAATGGAATTGCGGAAAAATACAAACTTTAACTTTTCAATGAATGTAAAGAGACTGAACAGAGAGATTTGCGATCACAGTGTAGCATTAGCATCAACACTTACAGTAAAAAATGTTCTAAAATCGTGTTGAATGCACTGAACCAAGCAGAACATTTAGAGTCGTCTATAAAGTTGGAATCAAAGGTTATTTGAGTCAACAGGTTTGAATAGAAACCCTCCGTACAGCAGCAGAGTCGAGGTTCTTTCTGGAGGATTTTACATTCTGTCTGTGTGTTCGGGTGTTTGATGGTGGAAACGACGTCTCTGCACACAGAGCCGGCCGGTGCTTCATGAGTTAAAGCTCCCGAGCGGCGTGGAGGAGTGTTTTCTCGGCCTGCGGTATTGCGTTGACTCATGAGCGCAGCGCTCGGCTCTTTAAAGGACGCAGCCTGGCGGAGGAGAAGCGGCGTCTGAAATGAGAGACAGCTGTTGTACTGGTTGAGCAACATTTGCAGCGAGTCCCCGAGTCGGCCCGGCTGCGCTGCGCTCCGAGTCCTACATCCTGTAAGGCAGGGGGAATTCCAGCACTCCCCACGAGCAGCCAGTCGCACAACAAAAAGGACTGTTGCACTCTGCACATTTCCCTCCAAACGGAGTTCCCCGCTCTGCTCCTGCTAACCACACGTCCACCAAACTGCCTCCACACCAGGGACGGCCGGGCACATGCAATATTCAACACTTTTCCTTCTCAGTGCGCACACACACACACACACACACACAGGCCACCGAAGGTTCATCTGAGGGTCACACCCGAGACAGGAGACACACAGTAGAAAGACAGACAAGACAGTAGAAACACAGCAAAGACACAGACAAGACTGTAGAGACAAAGTAGAGACACAGAAAAGACAGAAGAGACGTAGCAGAGAGACAGCAAAGGCAGAGCCAAGACAGCAGAGATACAGTCCAGATAGTAGGGACAAGGTAAAGACAGCCAAGACAGTGGAGACAATAGAAACCCAGCCAGGACACAGTAGAGACCCAGTAGACACAGCTCCATCACAGCCAAACCAGGAGACACACAGAAGACACAGTAGAGACATCAGTCAGAGAAGAGAACGTGCGGCTTTAACGTTTCCCTGGGAAGAGAGCAGATTTGGCGACTTCCTTCCTGTTTGCATTAAAAAAATGAGATTAATTAGTCACCCTCAAGAAACATGAATGAAAAACTTCGCTAAACTTTGAGAAAAATCAAATACTTCAGATTATATTATATTATATTATATTATTAAGGATGTCAGCGTTCGTGATTAGTAAACGGAGGGCTGTCAAAGATTAATTTTTTAAATTACAACTGATCACAGGATTAGGATTAGGTCAGCAGTTGGCTCAAAGAAAAGAAACAGGAGAGGAAACGGAGAAGACAGACATTGTGAATCTCAGGTGTAATGAGTGCAGTTTTTTTTAAAAATCATTTTACGGTCATTGATACTTTTCACCCCTGTGCAGTTCAGGTGAATTAGGAGGATTAGATTCTTCATTTGAAGCTTCCTGTAGCTGTCGATGTTCCAGACTCTCCTGTTTGTCATGAAGTACAAACTCTCTCCAGTGTTTCATATCCTGCTGTGATTTCTCGTTAGGATTAGTATGGTTGTTTTGCTCATGGTGCTATTATTTATTTCTGAAGTAGCATCAGAGCTGACCTGATATATAGAATCTCTCAAAGTCAGCATGACGCTACTTTATTCCTGTTAATACCTGGAAGTTGTTTCCTCTAAGTCCTGGTTTCAAGACCCCACTGTTGGAGCATCTTGTTTGTAATCCTGAAGTAGACCAGTGGGTCTGCCAGATACTTTTTTTTCGATTCGAAAACTGTATTTGATGTAGTCATTCTAAGTTGGTCTAGATAGCACTTTATTTTGAAAGAAAATATAAAAGGTAAAAAAAAATTGTTTTTTTGTGTTCATTCTATTCCCAATTAAGACACTCTGGTGAGAAATATTTTACATTAAGGTCTTAAACCGGCCTTGCAATGCAAAATAACAGAATTTTAAGCGTGCAACTCAAAATGTGATTAATCACAATTAACTATGGAAAGTCTGATTAACTGTGCTTAAGAAATTAATCTTTTGATTAATATGTAACAATGTATTTTAAAACAGACACTGAGTGTATCCAAATGATTCTATTCAGATTAAAATGAAAGTGAAGGACAGTTTCGTCTTGATTGATGTTGAGATGCCTGGTAGATTCTTCTCCCGTGTAAATCCAACTTTATTAAGGATTATTAATGCAGCTGTAGATTTGACCCACACAGGATCTTTGTCCTCGCACTACTGGATCTGAGTGCAGACCAACAACTCTTTTTAAAGAAAACTGGGATGTGGTCGGTCTCTCTGGCTCGGATCAAGTCCAACCTCACAGAAGAAGACCTCCGGTATGGATACATGCTCCTCGAGGACTCATGAAATCCAGAGTGGTGTGCCCCAAGGCTCAACTTTAGGCCCATTTCTTTTAAACTTTACATGCTTCCACTCAGGGATGTTATCGGGAGACAAGGCACTGGGTTTCACAGCTATGCTGACGACTCACAGCTGTACATTTTAGATTTTAATGTTATATTTCTAAATTAATCTTTGATATTTTTAGTTTTTAATTCTTGCTGTGCTCTGGTTTGCTTTTAGTTTTTATTGTATGTGAACACAATGGCATGGGGTGGGGGGATGGATGGGTTTTTTTATTTACTTTGTGGTGAAATTTCATGAAAAATGCAGTATAAATAAAGTTTGATTTGATTTCAACATGCAACAAATGAAGAGATTAGTTTTGTCAGCAGTCTGGATCATGAACCGTCAGTCGTCATTTCCACAACACTGAGAGGAAACCAGTAAAATGAAATGTGCACCACGGGTCAGAAGTGGAGAAATTTATTAAACCAGGTCATTTTGGGTCACAAAAATAGCTTTTTTCTATATTAAATTAAAAGCACAAGCCAAATGTAATGAAGACAGCAACGCCAAGAAAAAGACAAGACTTCACCACTGCAGAGTCATTCTGAAGCACGGTAAAAAAAAAATATTAATAAAGTCTCTGAAGGGAGAAACGTTTGAGGAAAAACCTGCACAGCACAAGCCCATGAACTCATTCATCATTTATTGTCAATTTACATCGTGTTCTGCAATTTACATCATGCTCTCGAGTGGAGACGCTCCGGCGGCGAGTCGTTAGGGTCAAACCAAAAATCTCATGCACTTTCTGAGAGGAAACTCCACACCGGTTCAACAGCGTAAAAGCACTTCAAACAGCTGTTTTACAATTCATTACTGATGTAACCTGTGTATTTGGATTGATGTAATTATTGGTTCATTTGCACAAAAAAAGAACATTTGGCCTTTAAAGCAAACCTTAAAAAAAAAAAGAAAAGAGGAATACAACAGAAGAAAGAAAGATCTCTGAGGTCAATTTAAAAAAAAAAGGAGAAGAAAGAAATACTTCATCACAGAAAAAACAATCGAACTCCATCCAGGACATAAATAACATGAAGACAGTCCAGAATCTGGAGACGTGAGCCTGAAGGTTGTGACGTCTCCATCTTTTGTGTGAGTGTGTGTCAATGTGTGTGTGTGTGTGTGTGTGTGTGTGTGTGTGTGCTACGTACGGGCAGGCTATGGAGGAGGAGCGAGCATGTTGGGCTGGATGATTGTTGGGGTTTTGGTCGACTCCATCACGGCTGCACCGGCTGGATGGACAGCAGGCTGCCGAACTTGAAGTGCTGGATCACCGGAAACTTCTCCAAACACTGAGGCGGGGGACAGAGACGGCTTCGGTCAGCCGGACGGAGGACGGAGGACGTGACGGTGGCGAGACAGAACATGCGAAACCTAAGAAACCCATGTGACCTGATCACGGTCCACCTTCACGTTACAGGGAACCACAAGACCCCCCATAGATTCTCTTGGACTCTGTGGTCAAAGGGAAAAGGTTTCTAACAGTCACAGCAGCTCCGGGTCGACTCGGCCGTCTGGTTCAGGGAGCGTTTGCTGACACTCAGAAATTCCATCTCTGACCAGAGGAAGAAAACAGCAGCGTCGTTCATGTTTATGTGAAAACTCGTCAGCTCATTTATTCTTATCTTATCTCTTCAACAGCAGAATTATAAACTCCACGTCCATGATTCATCAATCCTCAGCTTTGAGCTTCACTTCCAAGGATGCAGAAACTTCAGCATTTAAAGCAAAGATCAAAAACCTTCAGCTCAGCTTTGAGAATGAGTTTTTTCTATTTCAATCAATAAGATTTTTATTTCAGCATTAAATTATTTGATCAGATTTTTATTGCCTTTTACTGCATTTTAAATTTTAGTTTTAAATTCTGTTTCATTTGTTCAGTTGACCTAGCTTCGGTTGATGTTATTCCATCTCATTTATTTATTCCAAACTTGTAAATTTGATTTTAAAAAGGCAGTTTTTCCTTTTGAATCCAATTCTTATTCAAAGCTCATCTGTGTTTGACCTGTCTTCGTCTGACTCCTGATCCAGAAAAAGCAGAAACATCCACAAGCGCCGCTTAGCTTAGCATTTAGCTTAGCATTTAGCTTAGCATGGCCACTCGAGTGACCGTCATTCTGAATTTGGATTTCTGACCTCTGAAGCAGCTTCAACATTTAATCCACTGTTATATTTCTGGGAGGTTGAGGTGGACTTTATACAGTCCCATCAGTTTGTGTTGAAGCCTCTACAAACATGAATAAAACGTTTTCTTCACTGAAATCGTGTTTACCTGAATTGTCTGGTGTCATCGGTACAGAACGAATACCAGCTTTGCACAAGTCTTATTCTCCTTCTATAAAACATTTCCTCTCTAACTGTATGATGGGAAAAGGTTTAAACAAAGAGAAGATAAACTGAATAATCTATAGAAGTTATTATTTACTGGCTCTTGTGCCAAGAGCAAATCTGAAGATGTGATTTCTTTTCATTATCATCTGATTTAAAACTGCACTGCTTTGGGTTTATTTTCTTAAACTGATGTTTCTTTAATAACAGATTTTCACAGCCGATCTTCAGACCAGCTGAACTTGGTGTCAGGAAGTCAAAATCTGGCGTCACCTTATTAAATGTGAACAATAAAACACTGAATGGACTTTAATCTGATCCGTTCTTTTAAATGAATGTTTCTGAGTGTGTTTAATTGACCGAACTTTCTCTCCACATTCATGAGCCTCTGATTCGCCACAGCAGAAACACACACACACACACACTCCCGTTTGCAACAAACTTCAGCGTCTGAAGCCGAAGCGTGCGCCCGACTTTCCTTCCCAGCGTGGAAAGTACACGCTGTACGAAGCGGCCGCGCTCCTCCGCCATTGTTTGACTGCGAAATGTGTGTGAAACGTGTGTGTTCTGCTGGCAGAGCCGGGGAGCGAGCTGGGGAGTGAGCTGGGGAGTGAGCTGGGGAGCGAGCTGGGGAGCGAGCTGGGGAGTGAGCTGGGGAGTGAGCTGGAGAATGAGCTGGAGAATGAGCCGGGGAGTGAGCTGGGGAGTGAGCTGGGGAGCGAGCTGGGGAGTGAGCTGGAGAATGAGCCGGGGAGTGAGCTGGGGAGTGAGCTGGAGAATGAGCTGGAGAATGAGCCGGGGAGTGAGCTGGGGAGTGAGCTGGGGAGCGAGCTGGGGAGTGAGCTGGAGAATGAGCCGGGGAGTGAGCTGGGGAGTGAGCTGGAGAATGAGCCGGGGAGTGAGCTGGGGAGTGAGCTGGGGAGCGAGCTGGGGAGTGAGCTGGGGAGTGAGCTGGAGAATGAGCTGGGGAGTGAGCTGGGGAGCGAGCTGGGGAGTGAGCTGGGGAGTGAGCTGGGGAGTGAGCTGGAGAATGAGCTGGGGAGTGAGCTGGGGAGCGGGCGCTGCCGCCCCGGCTTCGCTGGGCTCGGCTCGGCCCCGCTCCGCTCCCCGTGTGGGGCCAGGGAGGGGAGGCAGGAATGCGAGTCTGCTGATGGTTGCTCCAGGCTCGGAGGAAGGTCGGGACGAGAGGGAGGGAGGATTTAATGAAGGGAACGGCGGGGGGAGGGGGGGAGGAAGGGGGGGGGGGGGGGGGGAGGGGGTGGAGGGGGAGGGGGAGGGGAGGCAGACAGCTTGGCCCCTCAGCTCTTTGGGAAGACTCGCAGGCTGCTCTGGAAAACACAGGATGTGGGCATACAGGCGGGGAGAACGGCTTAGACATCCCCCCTCCCCTCCCCGCCCCGCCGACCCCACCCCCACCCGCCCACACACACACACACACACACACACACACACACACACACACACACACACACACACACACACACACACACACATTCCTCTCTTAACCCTTTCCTGCTTCTCTGCCGTACTATAAAAACTGTTTCAGTGGTTACCTGTTTTTTTCTTTAAATGTCACGTAAACAAAAAAAACAAAACAAAAAAAAACACACTCTTTACTCACTCAGGGAGGAGGATGATCTCACTCACACTCACACACTCACACACACATACACTGACTGGGTTTCACTCATCGTGTGAGAGACAAAAGAGACTGACTTGTAGCGCTGAGTCTTTGTAGCCAGGCTTGAAGTTTGAAGCTACACGGAGAAAAGAAGACGCTTTCCGAGCGGCTTAACATAGAAGTGAATAAAAATGGGAACAATTCACTTATTTCTAATCCAACAAATTCTAATCATCCGATTCTGTAACCTCCAGATTCAACATTAAATGTGTGTGTCCGTTTAAAGTCAGTAGACTTTGGCTTTAGCTGAATGCTAACGTTAGCATGCTAACACGTTCAGTCATAATGATCAAAAGCTTCAGATACAAAAAACTAAAACCATTCTTTTTAATGAAAAGCAGCTCGAAATCATTAGATTTCCATTTTTAAAATTTAACTGCGATCTTACATGAGTGAATTTGTTGATTTCTAAAGAAGTAATTAAATGTTAACCTAAAAGTAACGAAGTATGTGTATTGCAACTTATTTAATATCTTTGGCTTTACACCGATTTTTCACAACTCAGTAAAGTAGGAGGAAAATTACTGGAAAATAAAGATATAATTTTGTATTTACAGTCTTTCGATCTATGGGTTTTATACTAATCATTGGATTTCTCTCAAATATTTTCTTCGTCAGTTTTAACACTCACTCACTTCTGACCTCAGATCAGAACACTGCCACCTTGTGGCTGAAGTGTTGAAGCACTTTCACCTGACTGGGAAATTGGTCCGTTTCCTGTTTGATTGTTTTTAAAATCATGCCCTTTATAGCTAGATTCTTTCTAAATCACAACTATATCTTCAAATCTGTGTGTCAATGTGAAACAAAATGTTCATTTCTTTAAATCACAGTTTGACCACAAACCTATATTTTGATGATAATGATGCACGGAACATTTCAAAGCAGGTCTCTTCATGGATAAATGTATTTTTGTCTAAACACTCTGCTACTCGTATGGCGCTCCTGACCTCAGCGCGCTCGGCGTGTTCCACGTTGAGCCTCATCCACTCATTCACACATCAATGAGACAGCTGTCATGAGTCAAACAGGAGCCGTGACGGAGCCGCGGGACTCGTCTGATTGGACAGATATGTTGACATGGAGATCATGAATGTGCGGAGGGAAACATTACTTATCACAGTCTAGTCTGTTTTTTGACGAATGTTGATTAATATGCGATCTATTGTATAACCATTCAGAGAAGCTGGGCTTCAGTTTCTGGTCCGGCGACACGGGGAGAGGACGAGAAGAGACGCTACTGACCTCCAGACTGAAAGAAAACCTGCATGTCGAGTTCATAAATCAGTGGTTTACAGCTCTGGTCCTGTCCAGCATGTTAAAAACAAACATGCTAACATGCTAAATCACCATGATGGACATGTTAGCATGCTGCTAATAGCATTAAATCCAACATGTAATCGCAATTATCTTAATGCTCAGGTGAAAATCACAGATTTGACCAGTTTGAGATGAGCTCTCCTCGTCCTGTACTGTTGGACTGTGCTGTCTCAGTGTGTACATAGAGGAGGAGGAGGAGGAGGAAGAGGAAGATGAAGAGGAGGGGGAGGAGGAGGAGGAGGAGGAGGAGGGGTCGTACCTCAGCCTTGTACATTCGGATCAGACCCTGGTTGACTTTGGACCAGGAAGGAACGGCGCTGATGTTCCACAGCTGGTTGGAGTGTTCAGCGAACGGGCCTGTCTTCATCTGCACGCACAGTTCAAACACAAAGATCAGCCTCGAGCTCAAACAGGGGTTTTCACACTGTGGAGCGGGGTCAAACATAAGGCCTAGGGGCCAAAACTGGCCCGCAAGAGGGTCCAATCAGGTTCACAGCAATTTGTGAATTGTTAGTTTTCTTCCACCTTTGCAGATGGTCGGTTCTTCTGTTCAGCTCAAATCATCGAGCGTACCTTGAAGATTAGTTTTTATTTCTCATTCAGAATCACTGACAGTCTAAGCTAATTGTCAATAAGTGCTCGTCTGATCAGGTGTCTCTCTTTCCCTGGATGAAGCTCTTTCCCCACATCAGTAACCTAGAATTGTCTCAGCTCATGGACCAAGCACGGCCCAGTTTGGACAAGTTTTAGGGCGCTATAACACCATTAGGTCCATTTCTCAGCCTTCAACATGCATGTTTTCTTTCTACTTTTTTGAAAAATGGTAAATGGACCTTCTGGCGGATTGATTTTGGCCCTCAAGCCTTATGTTGGACAACCCATGTGAAGCAAGAGTGGCAGTTTAGAAACACTGAAAGCTCACTGGTGGATGTTTGAAACTTTGCAGTGTGTGAGTGGCAGTGTGAAGTGATCTGATCAAATCTATCATGGACTTCAGTCAAAGACCCCTCAGCAGCTCAGAGCTGGATGATCCAGATCCTCTTCTTCCACTCCAGAGTTCTCACAGTTTGTCCTGCAGTGGCTGACTTTTGTTTTTTTTAAAGGGAGGTCTTCAAAGCTCTGAGGTGTGTGCGGGTTTATTCTGCACACTGGAGGGCGGAGCGGAATCTGAAGAGCCGCTTCAAACCCATCAGGGTGGAGTTAGCGTGGTGCAGGTGTTTAGCTCCAGTCGGCCGACATGTTCAGACTTCCCTAAATCAGGACTCGTCCTGGTTTGAAGCTCTGCTCTTTCCCTTTGTCTCATCACAATCGCCCTTCTGTTACCCACGCAAAACTTTAATTCATTCAAGGACTGCTCCCACCACCCAGCTTAAAAAACAATTACAATTCTACTCCCCAGTGTGTGTGTGTGTGTGTGTGTGTGTGTGTGTGTGTGTGTGTGTGACATCTGTTAGTCCTGTAATAGACTGGTTACCTGTCTCCAGGTGTACACTGCCGTTCACAGATAAGATTCATCATTTTGCCGTTTTTGTTTCAGGAAGTCCCATGTATGCAGATGATGTTGTATTAAATATATTAAATAGTGGGAAAGAGCTGGGGGCGTTTGGAAAAAGTTGCAGAGTGTTTCACAGAGATTCGAAATGCAGTAGTCGTGTAAGCAAACACCATAACAGTAAAGTGCTGTTTTGGAGCTTGTTTCACACACTGAAGGAAAACTGATATAGCTAAAGACTGAAACTGGTATCTTTTATTTCAAACAGACCAAAAATATTCTGATTTTCTTTTTCATTAGGTTTGATTAAAAAAATGTAATACTACAGTGTATTCAAAATAAAGTGCTAACTTTTTGAAATCCATCAAGCAAAACATTATGAACAAGCGTTGATGCACAGAATGCTGCTTTTAGCCATTTCACTGCTGCAGCTAACAGAACAAAAGGCTAACCGTGTCTCACCTGAGCAACAATAAGTTGTGGATGAAGAGCAAGTGTGTCAGTTTACAGACAGACAGACAGACAGACACGCACACACACACACACACACACACACACACACACTGACCAACCCCAAACTGGGTAAATGGAACGGAGGACGGGCCGCCGTTTCCCACCATTTTCTCCCATGAGGCCATGGAACCCAAGCCCAGACCCTGGGGCATCAATCTATCAACCCCCTCCTTTTTCCACCCCCGCACACACGCACACGCACACGCACACACACACACACACACACACACACACACACACACACACACACACACACACACACACACACACACACACACACACACACACACACACACACACACACACACACACACACACACACACACACACACCTCCAGACACTTTCCAGGGCTTGCACGAGAACACATGGGGGAAGGGCATGGGGCAGGGGGAGGGAGGGAAGGGGGAGGCGGAGGAGGGAGGGGGGAGGGGGGAGGGGGAGGAGACAGCACAAATTCCCCGGAGGAAGGAGTGATTCACAGCAGCATGTGGGGAAAGGAAGTGACTCATGCTTAGCACACACACACACAGACACACACACATACAGACACACACACACAGACACAGACACACACACACAAATAAAGTTAATGAAGTTAATCCCCTCTAAAGGAATAAAAACTTCTAAACTCATCATTTCTAATTTAGCCTCAGAAATAGTTTTGCTCAGAGTTCAACTTTTTCAGAATTAGAATTCAAAATTTTGAGAAAAGGATCTTCTGATATTAGGGTCAGGATTTTGTGTGTGTGTGTGTGTGTGTGTGTGTGTGTGTGTGTGTGTTCGGATGATTTCTCAGAATTCAGTTTTTTCCAGGCTGGACTGTTTTGGGGTTGATTTTAAGTCTTTTCTACGCCTAATGATTTGTCTTCCTCAGGTTTATTTCTGTCTTGGCTGTCTTCTATGGCTAATGTTAATCACTTCATTTTGTATTGGTATAAAACTAAACACAGCCGAGTCCACACAAGGTAATTTTATAGAGGAAAACTCAACAATTCCACATGAGCAACCAGATTCAGAGGTGGATGCTGTTCCGGTTTGGGTTATGGGATGGACCGTGAAGAGGGATTCAAACCCTGGATCGGGTAGGGGTTGGGAACTCAGGCCCTGGTTCAGGTAGAGGGTGGGGTTTCAAACCCTGGTTCAGGTAGAGGGTAAGGTTTTTAAACTGATGGTAATCAACGCAGCAGAGTCAACAAACAACTGCCAAGTGGCCAAGATATATTAGACTGAATTTTTAATGTTCATGAAGTTGAATAGAACTTGAATTTGATGGTTATAAAGTTATTTACATAATTAAAGCAGTTAGTTGAGAAAGAGAATGTATTTTTTAATACTGCAGTAATGTTTTTATTATCTTAAATCACGTGAAATATTATCTCTGTTGTGAGTTTTGGAGTGTAGAATAATTGTACAATAAAAGTTTCTTTATGAGTAACCTTATTGTCTTCAACATATTTTTATTTTTAGTTTTATAATCAGAGTCCTCCAATATTCGGGCTAATACGGTAATTGTTCCAGTGTAAACGGACATCATTCCTGCCATGTACGCTTGAAAAAGTTTTTGAAATGAAAACAAAAATACATGCATTTTTCCTGAAATGTGTAAACAGGTCCTTAGATGGAAGGTAATAATACGAGGTGATGAAAAGCTTCCTCAATGCAGGAGAAAATTAAAGATAATCTGGTCAAAACAAGAACTTTTTCTTTGGAGGGAAACCAGACCATTTAGAGTTCATAACATCACAAATACTTAAAACAACCTTAAACTATCTCACTCTTCAAACATGACATTGGAAACAGACTCGTATTTTTCTTGCTCTTAAAACAAAAGTCTGAGCAGATTATAACTGATGACTGAAGGGTTTTTGTTGGGAGGAAACTTCTTCCAAACCTGTGAGACTATTTACTAATGTGTGGAGTGATCGGGTCACCACCTAAAACACTACAACTGAGAAAATACATTTTTTTAGAATATTATCTGCTGGGGGAAAAAAAACAAAAAAAAAAACAAAAAACAATACCTAGGCTCCAGCTACATGAAAATTTGATCGTTTTTGCATTTTCATTTCATAAAAGATTTGAAAACGATATCTGTTTAAACTGAAATGGATAAAAATTGTGTAGTTATAGCAGAAGTTACAGTAGTTGTCTTAACATACAATAACATACAATATGTAACTCAACAAAATGTACAAATATTAATAAAAAAATATCTTTTACTCATTCAACATTAAAAATGACAGTACGTATTTACTGGACTAGAAGTCTCATCTGTCACTGAATAAAGTCTCTGGTGCATGAGACGATTTGTTCTCTGTGTCCAGAAGTACGTGCAGATAATCCCAGTCCAGCTGTTCCAGAACCTTCTCAGAATTTGTTCTTCAGCTTTTAGCTCATGATAATCCTTTGTTTTCTTCATCATAGTCACAGTTTCTTCTCTCCAGTCACTCGCGTTTCTCACTCACTCTGAACTCTTTCTGTCGACTCACTGTTACCTTTTTTCACCTCAAATTCTGCTGTGGATATTTTTGTAGACACTGTAGCAACGGAAGCTTTTCTGTGGTACTAGAGCAGCTTTCTGCTGTCATACAGCGACACCTGGTGGTCACACATGGTATGGACCAGGATATTGTCACTAATAGAAGTTACAGACAACTACAAAAGTGTCGAAAACTTTCCAAAACTTGTGTCAAATGTTGTATTGTAGTACAAGTATATTCATTAAAATTAGCGGGCTAACCCAGCCTGCTCAGTGTAAACTAAATAACTTATGATCTCATATCTTTAACTGATTGACTATGTTGTCAATGGCCTAATACGAATACGAGTGAATTGAGAAGAGTGGAGGATGTCTTGGTCAGGTAGAGGGAGGAAGAGGAGGAGGAGGAGGAGTAAATAAAAATGGAAGAGGAGGTGCCTCTGCTCTGGGAAGGAGGAAAAAGGATGCTGCGCCGTTCCACCGACGCCCTCCTCTACTTCCCTCCCCTCCTTTTCCTCCCAAACCCCAAAACAAAGCACACAGTTCCTGCTCTGGCACGGTCCCAACACAATCCATCTGCCCGGTCCATCCAGCCTCTCCTGCCCCACCTCCTCCCCCGGCTTCCTTTTCCTGGACAAGTCCACATTCAGCTACAGCCCGACAATCCACATCCATCCCAACAGGTCAGCTGTGGTCAGGAACAAAACCCACTCTGCTCTGGAGATCAGAGCTGTCAGAGCCTGATGGAGTTCTATGAGGCAAAGCGAGGAGACGCAAGGCCGGAAAATATTTTAGGATGGAGTCTTCTCCATCTTCTTCTCTTCTCCTCGCAGTTCTGTTTAGTTTACATGTTCTCCCTGAGCGTTAATCACTTTCCCTCGTCCATTTCTCTGTAATGGCTTGCTCAACTGCCCAGATCACACCTGAATCGGAAAGGACGCGGTGGACTCGCTATCGATGCGTCCTGCTGACGCACGTGATCTTTCCTATAAAAAAATGACACTTCTGAACAACTTATGTTTAAAATCACAGTAAGAAACTCAAGAGACGCTGTCTCAACCCTCCGCACGTCTACAAGACGCTCAGTCATGATCCCTGGACACGTAGCATGGACATGCTAGTTTATCCGTTACCAAATCACCTAGCCAGTCGCTGTGCAGGGCTATATGGTGATGTTTCACCGGCTGTCTTAGACAAATAAAAAACCCGTTCGGACAACAAAATATTAAAATAATTCATGCTGCAGAAACGACTGATGCTATTTGGCTTGTGTTGTGTTTACATCTGAATGTGCATGTTCTGTCTTCTTCTCCGGTCTCTCTGAGGCAGAGTTACAGCGCCATCCAAAGGCCTGACATGTGTACTACATCATTTTGAGTTCTGCTGTGTGGCTGCAGATATTCCCTCGTGAGGACGGGAAACTTTTTAAGAACAACAGAGAGAAAAAATGGTTTTGTCTTGTGTGGTCGGGGTCTCGGAGGAGGACAGGAGATCGCAAACAAACAAGCTGGTCACGTGTGGCTTGGGGACAGGTAGATATCCAATTCCACTGCATTCTCAGCTGATCATAAAACAGCACTGCACTAGAAACATCTTGCATCAGGTAAACATTAATAATGTTGCAGAATCTTCCACTAAATTCTAGTTAATGCAGTTTTCCTTCATTATCTCCCACAGAGGACATTCCTGTTCTGAATAGTTTTTACTTTGGACCTTTTTTGCTGTTTCCGTGAAAGCTAACGTACATCGTGCACCCTAATCTTGATAAATCCAGTGAAATTTCAAGAAAATTTACCTCACTTAATGAGAAATAAAAGCAGAAAAATTATGTCTGTACCGCCGGCGCCACCTGGTGCCCAAAGTAAACTGTCAGAAATGTAGCAGAATTTACACTAAATAAAGAGTTATGAGATTAAACGTACTTCTTTCATTAAATACATGTACTACATTTATAATTTCAGTGGAAAATATCATCTATAATCAGCCTAATATATAATCAGCCTAATTCCGGATGTGAGCAGATGTGTGTTTGTGTCCTCTGTGAATGCAGCCCACCAGGTGTGTGAGGTGAAGCTGCAGTGTGTTCCTCAGGTCGGCTCGCAGCAGAAAGCTGGAGACGGCGCTGCACTTTTCCCCACCTCGTTGATGAACTTGATGCACTCCAGGAACATGTAGTCCTGGTGGTGCTCGTTCACCACCCTCTCGTCGATGAAGTGCCGCGGCTCCAGTGTGGGATGATCTGAGGGGAGAAGACCAGCTTGGTGAGTGCACTCCTCCGCCGACGGTTCACCGAGCCTGACGCCGGGTCACCGCCGAGCAGAGAGCCCGATCGTCAGTGACCGTCTACGAAGCGATCGCACGGCAGGAGGGCGGCTGATCGGTCAACTGTGAAGGGAAACCGTCACGAAGCAAGCGCTCGCAGAGATTATACAATCAAAAGTGAAAGCATTTTCCTTGCTTTCACTGATATTTTCATGTCAAACAGGCGAAATCGCACGGGAACATAAACTGTGGCAGCCTCTAGGTGGCAGTGTTAGTGTTTGAAACTGGTGCGACAGGAAGTTGGATCAAGGTGTGTGCCCACGATTAGCACACCTGAAGGCTGCATCAGAAAAGATTCAATAGAAATAAATTCTGCTGTCAAATCTAAATCCATATATCCCGTTAATATTAAATAAAACACTGTCATATATAGAGGGAGGAGATGAAAAATAAAGAGGAGGGAGCCGAGGACGTAGCCCTGAGGGACACCGGACAAGAAGAGTTTAACTGAATGAACTGAGGAGAATCAGTGAGCGGTGACTTGAACCAGTCCAGAGGGATGTCAGATATTCTGATGGATGCTAATCAGAGGAGAAGGATGATGTGGGAAATATCACTAAACGCTGCACTCAGATCGAAGAGGAGGATGATGGGTAAAAGTGAGGAGTCAGCTGTAATCTTCTGCCTCTACAATCTCAGATGATGCAGTAATCTCTGGAACAAATGGAAACCAAGCAGTTTGGAAAAGTTGTGAATTGCAGTGAATTCTGTTCTGTTCAGCCTGTTCTAGGTCTAACGACGCATGGCCGCCATCTTGGATGAGGACCCTCTTTTCCTAGAGTACGTTCGGTTCCATCGCGTATGTGAAAAACCTCATTCGTCCATAACTACATGTAACAAACACAAGCAGGTAAAAAAGGGTTTAAATGATGTTGTTGATTGTGTGGAGCTGAGTTCAAGATGACCGAGGTGTAAACAGGAGTTTGAAGACACGGTAACCATGAGGTCAGTGAACATCCTCCACATCTGGAAGAACAGATGATCGAACTGTGAGGTTTTCTGTATTAAACACGTTAATTCACATGATGAGAAAGTCTTCCCATACAATACTGTTCACCAGTGGCTGTCCTGGACGCCCTGGGCTGACCGCATCCCTAGTGCCCTGGCTATATTCATAAAGTTATGAATATGTGTATAGCATATTTGCACCTGCGCGGTTTCATTCACTTCTGTGAGCAGCGACTTCCCGCCTTTAGAGGGCGCTCATTTCTCAATGAGCATAAATAAATGTTTTTTTTTTTCCTTCATTCCCGTGGCGCCCCCTAGAGAATGCCCCCCTGGGCAATTGCTCATGTCAAAAACCGCCACTGCTGTTCAACTCCAACGTCACAGCTCAGTGTTTACCCGGCGTATTTAATTCAAACCGAGCTTTACACAAGAGCAGAGGAATCCGCCGTAGCGTTCTCTCTGTTCTGCTGCTGGAAGCTCACGGCTGAACCGACAGAGCTGAGCCTCAGCATCATCAGGATGCTCTTCATGAGGAGCATTTCATTCCTCTGGTGGATCGCGTACGCAGTGCACATGATGCAGGACCACGTCACCGCCACCCTCCAATCAGAGAGCCCCCCTCCATGGCGAGTTTGTAATAAGTGGATTTCACAGTAAACAGCAGCGCTCGTCCGATCGGAGCTGAGTTTTTGTCTAAGCATCATCTTTTCTTGCTGAATTTAAGTTGATTTATTTTTCCATTTCAGAGCTGGTACACACACACACACACACACACACACACACACACACAGACACACACACAGACACACACACACACACACACACACACACACACACACACACACTTTACTGGCAGGAGCTGCACAGCTGTGGGTGTGTGTGAGTCATATTTGAGTGGGCTTCATCTGATCCGAGGTGCACTGCTGACCTCTAGTGAACACAGGCCGTCACTGCAGCTCCGTGCTCCGGCAGGAAGAAGACGAGAGCTGCAGTGAGCGGAATAAAACCGACACCCAGAGGTATCGGTCTGAAATTTTAAACTTCATAAACTGATTCGATCTGTCTCTCTGGCGACGCGTCGCTGCATCTCGAACTCATCCTCTGTGAGTTTCAGCTGCTTCTCCCTTCATGTCAGAGACTGGTCCAGACTGACTGACGCAGCAGCGCAGCCCAAAACCCTGATGCCTCCTCCACCGTGCTCCATCATGGGAGATGATGCACCATGATGCAAACTGATGAGGGAGTGAGGAATGACACACACACACACACACACACACACACACACACACACACACACACAGAAAATACAATATATTAAATACAGGAGACCCTCATTGGGCTCTCTCCTCGAAAAAGACGAGAAAAACATATTTTAATGGAAAATACTCTGATAAATATAAGTTCTTATACAATATTTCTGGATGCTCTGTTGTGAGCGAGTTGTTATTTTGAGGTGTACAGCATGGCTGTATTCATAAAGTTATGAATCCAGGGATGATCTCGTTAGAGCAGCGTCTTCTTCTGTGGTGTTTAAATGATCCATTAGTTCACCAGATCTTTATCTCTCCTTTTTGTCTTCTTATTACTCCACTGAGCATTTTGGGGTCTGCACTTCACAGTGGTAACATGCCACGTCTGAGTCTTTTCGCTGTCTTTCTACTGACCCCTGCTGGAGGTAAATCCATCTGCATGCTTCATTTTCTAATACTGAAAATTCCAAAGTCTGGAGCCTCAAATGAAAGAGAATGTAAGTTATTTTCAGCAGTAGGAAAGGTTTGCATTTTTGGATTTATGATGATCGGCCTGTGCTGCGGCCTGATCCTCTGGAGGATTGAGAAGACCGCCGCCACAAAAGACGTCCAAGGGATGACGGTCTTTTCAAATCAACGGGCAAAAGTTGACGCTGACCGTTTGTGCAAACTCTTTCAAAAGCTGGACAATTCGAGTTATGGACGATTGAGACACAAAGTTGGTTGTCACCACCACCGAGACGGATAAACTTAAAAAAGTTGAGAACCAAGCAGAGAGAAGGTCAAAACGGCTCCTTCCACAACAAAACAAGATACCAGCTGATTGCATCTGGCATCCCTTGGAAGTCATAACACCTCCTGGAAGACTCAAGGCCAGGGACTGCTCATCTATCTGTAACCTTCAACTCTCTCCCCCAATCCACCCCGCCTCACTCCGGACTGCTTCCGTCGAGGCGTCTCCACGACGACGACCATCGGCGAGTGGGTCACTACCGACTGAATGCAGAGGGTGACGGGCCAAACTACACACACATACACGGACTGACGAACTGAGAACCTCACACCTGCACCCACGACGTCTCCGTACCTCCAACCACCCGCCTCTGCCACCCTTCTGCTGACGAACAGTGGGGTTGACCTGGCGCGTGTGTTTTTGATTCCCCTCTTACCTACAAACTGGGAGCTTCCCCAGATGAAGGGCAGGAACTGGAAGTCGTCCAGCCCCCACACACCCTGGCTGCCTGCAGGCTCCATCCGATAGGTCCTCTGCAGCTTCCTCATCACTGACAGATACCTGAAAACACACAGTAACACATGAATCTCAGGGGTGCGTCGTCAGGCTCATTTGGCACGTGTGAACATTCACCGGTCTGAGCTCACTTCTTGAAAACTGTGAAGACGATAGCGAGCTGGTCGTCGACCCTGAGAGCGCCGACCTTACAGAGGCAGCAGAGGAACGCTGCGAAGGCCGCTTCGTGTCCTGAGAGCACAAAGCAACCGGGTGAGGAGCTGCAGGTCCATAAACAGTAGGTGAAGCTACATTATAAGCAGCTGGATGCTGGATTTCATTAGAATTTTTAACATTTAAAACATTATTGCTAATGGCTGTTGACACACGACTGAATCAAAAGTTTTCTAGTTCTATTCATTAGAGGTAAATTCACTTCTACAAATTCATTTTAATACAATTATACTTTCACTCTTGATGAGTCTGGAATAAGAGATGTGTTTGAGGAATAATGTGTTGATGAGCAGGAAATGACTGAACTGCTGGTACCTGTCCCGTAGTCTATCCTGATGGGATTCCCCACAGACTCTCGCAGGTAGACCGCGATCTCTGGAGCTGCTGCCATTCTGTCTGCAGGGAGGACCGAGGACACCAGAGCCTCTGCTTCCTAACTCACACACACCACACACACACACACACACACAGATGAGCTCAAAGCTGACCTAAAATAACCTTACCTCTAACATAACGTCTGAAGCATCTGAGACAGACTGCAGTCTCACCTGGTCCAGCTTGGAGAACCAGGTCCTGTAGGCCTTGTTCCCGAAGCGTGAGGGCTGGTCCACAGGCGGGGTCTCGTCTATCCACCGGTCCATAGTGGCCAGAACATCTACCAGTTTCTCTACAGTCTGAAACAGATCAGGAATATTCTCAAAATTATCTGTAACAAAGCATTTAAAACACACACTCAGCGTTCAGATCAAATAAACCACCTGGAGACAGAAGAAGCCTACCTCAGACACTTTGTATTCACAGGTGACTTTCTTCCCCTTCACACCTTCATTCAGAGTCAGAATGAAGCCCATGTAGTCAGCGTAGGCCTGCATGGAGAGGACCCAGTGTGATCACACAAACCCACTAGAAAAGACTTTACACAGACCTGAAGAGGATTACGGTGACACAGAAAGCCACAAACCAACATTAACCTGATCATTACAACTTTAAAGTTGGAGGTGAAATATTCCTGAGAGGGTCCAAACATGGTGTGAGTTGATCACCATTAGTTTCCCCTCTTGTCCTGTTCAGCAGCTAAAGCCTAGAACATGTGACTGAGAGCCTTATTTGGACAGACAATAACCTGACTGATGATAAATCACAGTGACAGAAACCACACAGATCCAAACACCTCGCACCCAACAACAGCTGTACGACCAGACTAACCTGGCTTAAGGTTTAATAACACATGCACGTAAATACAGGGTGGGACCTGCCTGAGATCGCTTCCACTTCCCCATGTCAGGCACCATGCTGATCTCTTTCTTCGGCACCACAAAGGTGAGTCCGGCTGCAGCGTCAGACGCCTCATCTTCAGGAGTGGATCCTGCAAAAGTGAAACAACACACGATCCTCTCATGAAGGGAGACTTCCAGCTTCCAAAGTCCATCCAGGAACCATCTCACTTTTCTATCTGAGGTTCAAAAGTTTCACAAATAGCTACAGAGAGGATGAATGAGAAGTGTATCAAAGGAAATGTAGGCTTCTTTGGTCTTTATCCAAGCAGCCTCCACATCTGTCAAAGTACTTTCACTCATCTAAGCACATCCTTACATGCATACATGTGATCTGTTAAAGGATAACTGAATGAAATGACCTTCAATAGTGTTAGTCAGACATTTTCTTGACACTGTGATTTGGAAAAATGACATAAACAAGAACAAACTTAGAAAAAGGAGACCGCAGAGAAGTTTCAGCATCAAGTCAAACTGAAGATGTCAGAGTTAATGATTAGTGCAAATAAAAATGATTAAATTATCATGGACGTAACTGTATAAGAATGAAAAATATACAGTACAGGAGGATGAATGAGCATATTTTTAATCTTCATTTGCTGTTACATGAAGAAAATCAACACCAAAATACATCACTATATGTGCACACGGACACTCACTGATAAAAAGCTCCTTCTGGTTCTGAATCACCACTCCACAATATTTTAGTTGAAAAAGTCATGATGTGAGTTCAAATCACATTTTAAAAACACACATAGAACACACAGAAACCTGTTTACTAAACCTAAAGAGGCTCATCAATCAGAGATCAAGGAATCAGTCACCAGATACACACAAACTGTTCAGTTCACCAGATGACAGATGCAAACTGCTGAGGGAGTGAGGAATGAATCACACACACACACACACACACACACACACACACACACACACACACACACACACACACACACACACACACACACACACACACACACACACAGCGTTGGTGTGTAAACTTCGGTCCTGAGGTTTAAAGTCCGCGCAGCTTGGGAGCGGCTCAAACGGGTGTGTGAAGACCAAGCTGCAGACGAGTGTTTAAAGCCGAGCAGCTCCATCACCAGTGTGTGTGAGTGTTTCAGAGTGTGTGTGTTACCTGGCTGCTGCTCTGAGTCCGCCATGATGAAGATGACAGGCTTCTTCGCCGCCTCCCATCCGCAGGTTTACTGTAACTATTATTATCTGCTGCCCTCATGCGGCGAGAGGCGGGTACTGCAGGCCGGACACAGCAGCGCTCTTCATTCATAAACATCGAGATTCTACTTTAGTTTGTGTCTGCTCAAATGTTTATATACCTTAAAGCTATGATTTTACTTTAACTTGTGTGCTGACTTTTACAGTACGTCTGCCTGCCATGTGTCTGTGTTTTCACATTCTGTTTGTCATAATATGCTAAGTATCTATTAGTATACGTCTATGATTCTACTTATATATGCATATGTAATGCCTATTTTGATTGTCTATTAAGTTTTTTCTTATTAGAATCAATGAGGTGAGTCATATATAGACTTTGATCCAATAAAAGCACGCCGACAGAATCAGACACAAAGTGCATGTGTGTTTGTTTACTCTTATCAGATCACACCCACTTTTATATTTATAGCCTTTCCCAGTGTAACCTTAACCGGCAGCTGTCTCCAGCGCCAGCGTCCCGGAGCTGTGACAGCGGGGACACGGCTCACCCTGACCGGCCCCTGGTGCAGGTGAACCCCCCGAACGGGAGCCCCCTTTCCCCGGACTTCGTTCAGTGACGGACCGCCGCCGGTGGGCGGTTCTAGCCCTGCAGAATGTGGGGCGTTTGTAGCCGAGTCGCGGTAAGTCACATTCCGACACTGTCCGCTAAACTGGAGCTTTTAAGACTGACACGGTGAATCCCGGCGACAGTCCTCTCCGGTAACGCGTTACTTAGTGACAGCTCGCTCAGCTCTGCGGCGGGTGGGCTGGTTAGCTGGTTAGCTGGTTAGCGGGCGGGTTAGCCCGATAGTTAGCATGCTAACCCCTTAGCGTTCGGAGGCTAACTGGGTCAGAGGTCAGGTTAGACTCGTGCGGTGACATAATGATGAAGTATGAAGATCCACATGATAACTGGGACTGTTATTTTAATCTTCACTATCCCTTAAACACGACAAAATGGGAAGTGAAAGGCAGGCCGTGGTAAAACTTGAGCTTTTTGTTAAATTGCTGCTTAAAAGCCTTTCATAACAACATTTTACATATGTTTATCACTTTAACGACTTCGGTCGTTCAGGAATATGTTGAAGCGGGTTAAAATAAGCGTTTCACCTGCAATGAAGGCTGAGGGAAAAGTTGTTATATCTCATTGGTCTTTTTTGATGCATGTCAGGAATCATGTAGCCCAGCAGTGTGTAACCTAAGGCCTGTATGTCGGCTCTGATCCAGCCCACAGTCCACCAAGTACATTTAAGGAATTCCAAAGAAAGTTTAGATGTTTTATCACAGCCAACACCACGAAACGGATATCTGTGATTGTGATCTTACTGCTATCAGTCTGTCTTTGACATGTTGTCAAAGTGCATGCAGAAGGAAGCAAAATGCAACAGTTCTACTTTTTTTTGCATCATTGATATTGCTTTTATGCAGAGTTTGCACTGCTCTTTGGTAGTGATTGCTCAAAACAATTCTGAAAAAAAATACACTTTAGAAGAAAGAATGCTCTAAACCACAGCACATTTTTAATGTAATGATTATTATGGCACTGTTTCACATGTAAAAATGAGTACAGACTGACATCTGCTGGACACACACACAAACACACACTCTCTCTCATACTTATCTCTAAAAATCTTTGTTTGAAATTCCCTTCAAGAGGAGTTATTTCAGGTTTTTGAAGACACTCTAGATTCTAGACAGTCTAGATTTTTCACTCATAACAGCTCCTAATGTTTATTATCTTTAAGATATCAAACATTTCAGAAATTCTAGAAGTCTGTCCTCGGTCTGACCGCCACTCTTAGCAATTTCAATTCTTGGTTATCAAGATTTGCTGTTGTTTCGTGTCTCTTTTGCAGCTCTGGAGCCACATTAGTGTCCTAAAACACTATGCAGTGACTCTCCAGAGAGAACACGTATAAATGATCTCAGTTTTTTTTTTTTCATTAAATCAGATTTTGATCTTATCTCACACTTTGAGTTTGATGTGACTCCCAACTAACACATGCATGAAATCCTCACATTCAGCCAAAGGTCACGGTGTAAGCTGTGAAGGCCTTTCAGATGAATCATCCTTCACCTCTGAAACTGCTTTAGCAGCTCAGACTGGGTGAAACGGCTGATCGCAGGATCGTTTCATAGGATCGTTTTTAATGTTTCAAGCTAAAAGAAGTCCGGATGCTGCTCCTGAGGAGGAGGACTTTCCGTCACCTGTTGAATGATTTCCCTGTGGGGTCATGTTTTGGGGTTGAATGATTCATCAGATCCCGTCTATTGGTTGTTCTGACCTGCTTCAACGTGTCTCTGCTGCAGCTGGGGATGGTGAAGCCCTGCTCGCTCGTCAAGCCATGCCACCTGGTGAAGCCCGTGTCGGCCGGCCGCCTGGCCGGCAGGTACCTGAGCCACCAGCGGGGGCTCCCCGGCCTGCCCGTGCCCCCCCTGCAGCAGACCTGCCAGCGCTACATCACGGCCCTGGAGCCCATCGTGGAGGCGGACGAGCTGAAGCGCACCAGGTCGCTGCTGGAGGAGTTCCAGAGGGCGGGGGGCCTCGGGGAGCGGCTGCAGAGGGGCCTGGAGAAGAGAGCGCAGGGCTCGGAGAACTGGGTGAGCGCCACGGCTTCACGCTCTCCGCCTCTCTGGTACAGGATTCCCACAGCTCTGACCGGTTTCTGTTTCCTGCAGCTCTCTGATTGGTGGGTTCAGGTCGCTTATCTGGAATACCGGATGCCTGTGGTGGTCCACTCCAGCCCCGGCCTGGTCCTGCCCCGCATGGACTTCACTGACCAGCAGGGACAGATAAAGTGAGCTCTCACAGCTCTCGCTGTCTTTCTGTTTTCCAGTAGGGTTGTTTATTGTGTTTATTTAATTCTCGTCTAACTCTTGGTAATCCCATTCAGCACACATCAGTCATGCTTCCCATTTAAAAAGTTACTGAGATGGTATAAAGACAGAAATATAGAGAACTAGCTGAAGTTCAAAGTCAAAGGTCAAATCAAAGGTCCTTATTTTCCCGTCTGACATTCCCGTTCGTGTGTGTGTGAAGGATAATCCTGCTAATCTCCATCTCACTCGGCCTGTTCACTGCAACAATGAGAGCATTTTCTGGAAGCTGACAGAGGACAAGTCCAGTCGATGTTTATGAAGCACGTTCAGGCTGAGGGGAGGACTTTTCACACAGATTCCCTCAGAAACCCTGCAGGAGGAGCGGAAGCTGTTGAAGCTGCAGGAAGGGGACAGGAAAAGATGTGGTTTGGGTCTCTGTGGGCGTGATGGTCAGTCTGCAGCTGTGTAAACTTAACCACACATGAAGTAGTTTGTGATGTTTCCCTGAATCTCACACTGAATGAGCGCAGCTTCTGACTCCTGTTAATGTTTCTGATCCTCTCGTCTCGACTCTGCACTGCTTTTAAAAACAGACTTCCAGAGCATGAAGAACCATCCCAGAAGTTAATGAGTGGCTTTTCTCTTTCTCTCTTTCTGAAGATTCGCAGCCAAACTGATCGCCGGCGTTTTGGACTTCAAGACAATGATTGACAAGTGAGTCCTCTCGTTTACTCATCCTCTTCTACCAGAGATGGAACTTGACACTGACATGCAGGACAGAGAGAACCTGTTCTGCTGCGCCGGCTCATTATGGTTTTGTGAGTTGGTGCTGACGGACGCCGTCCTGTGCTGCAGTGAAACCCTCCCGGTGGAGTTCCTGGGAGGAAAGCCCCTGTGCATGAACCAGTACTACGAGGTGCTGTCGTCCTGCCGGATCCCCGGCCTGAAGAGGGACTCGGTGGTGAACCACGCCAAGAGCCCCGCGCCTCCCAAGCACATCACCGTCGTGCACAACTTCCAGGTACCTCCGCTCGGCCTCGGCGGCTTCAGAACCGAACCAGAAACACATTTGAGGAGCCTTTCTAAAGGTTTACTGGGTCTGAGCAGAAGCTGAGACCGTCTAGAAAGCGTTTCTTCCTCGCTCTAGTTCTTCGTGCTGGACGTGTACCACAGCGACGGCTCGCCGCTGACTGCAGACCAGCTCCGCGTTCAGCTGGAGAAGATCTGCAGAGCGTCGGCTCCGGCCGGCGCCCGGCCGCTCGGCATCCTCACCACGCAGCACAGAGACTCCTGGGGCAAAACCTACCAGCTCCTGATGCAGGGTGAGTCGCCGTCGCGCCTCGGCGACGCGCCGGGACAGCGTGCGGCGTGCTCCAAGCGGTCGTTTCTCCTCCTGACCAGACGAGACCAACCGGGCCTCGGTGTCGGCGATCCAGAGGAGCATCTTCACCCTGTGCCTGGACCCCGCCAGGCCCCAGACCTCCGGGGACTCGTACCGCAGTGCAGCCGCCGTCCAGATGCTGCACGGAGGGGGCAGCGGCGGGAACAGTGGCAACCGCTGGTTCGACAAGACGCTGCAGGTAACACACACACACAGTTCATCGTGTGTGAAGAGTCGCTGTCAGTCGAGGCGTGTGATGCATTCTGGTCTTTCTTTAGTTCATCGTTGGAGAGGACGGGACGTGCGGCGCTAACTACGAGCACGCCCCGGCCGAGGGCCCGCCCATCGTGGCCCTGATCGATCATGTCGTTGAATACACGTAAGCGTGACGCCGCTGTATTTCTTGGAGTTTTCTTCGTCGCTGCTTCGTTCTCTCGGTTTAATGTCTCTTTTGTGTGGCGGCAGGAGGAAGCCGGAGCCGGAGCGCCGTCACTCGGCGTCGCTGCCCACGCCTCAGAAACTCCACTTCAACATCACGGCGGAGGTCCAGAGGGACATCGAGGAGGCCGAGCGCAGCATGGACACGTGAGAGAACCACCGACACTCCAGAGCATGCAGCATCCACACACACACACACACACAATCTGTCTGTCACTGTAGTTTCGGGTTTGTCCCTCACTGTCCTCGTGCTCCTGCGTCCACAGCCTGGCTCAGGACCTCGACATGAGGGTCATGGTTTTCGGCCATTTCGGTAAAAATGTCCCAAAGAGCCACAAGATGAGTCCCGACGCCTTCGTCCAGATGGCTCTGCAGCTGGCCTACTACAGGTGAGCTCCGCCCACCTTGACGTGCACGAAGCAGTGACTTCCCCTCGCAGCAGCTTCGCCGAGGAATCTGAAGCCGTGAAGCGCTGAGTCTCCGTTTCCTGAAGCCTCTGTATTTCCTCCCTCGGCCTGCTCTCCTCAGGATGTACCAGCACTGCTGTGCCACCTACGAGAGCGCCTCCCTGCGGATGTTCAGGCGGGGCCGGACCGACACCATCCGCTCCGCCTCCAGCGCCTCGGCCGCCTTCGTCAAGGCCTTCGACGGGCCGAGGACGCAGGTCTGCGTCCGCCCCGCCGCTCCCGTTCCAACCCCGAACACTTCGAGAGCACGTCCGCTTTGTGACGACCGTTCTCTGTGTTTTCCTCTCGCTCTCCGCAGAACACAGAGAAGGCCGACCTGCTGAAGAAAGCCGTGGCGGCCCACCGGTCCTACACCAACATGGTGAGTCTCGATTTTTCGAGCGTGACGCTCCCAGCTGTCAGACTGAGTCCAGAATCAGGAAACGTGAGCAGCTGCCTCATCTGTGACCTTCATCCCGTCGCACCAAATCTCACAAACATTTAACGCTAACGAGGATGTGTGATCTGTGGCGATAACGGCGCCGTGCCTGTGTGTGCAGGCCATCAGCGGTCAGGCCATCGACAGACACCTGCTGGGCCTGAAGCTGCAGGCGCTGGAGGAGAAGCTGTCGGTGCCCGAGGTCTTCACGGACGCCGCCTACGCCAAGGCGCTGCACTACCGGCTGTCCACCAGCCAGGTACGGACCGGGACGGCGGCGCGGCTCTGCGTGACAGCCGTTCTGTCAGACTGACGCTGACCGCCCCTCGTGTGTTCGCCAGGTTCCCTCAAAGACCGACTGCGTCATGTGCTTCGGGCCGGTGGTGCCGAACGGCTACGGCGTGTGCTACAACCCCATGGACGACCACATCAACTTCGCCGTGTCGTCCTTCAACTCCTGCCAGGACACGGACTCGGCCCGGATGGCCCGGGCGGTGGAGGCCGCCCTGCTGGACATGAAGACCCTGCTGGACCAGACCCCCCAGGCCAAGCTGTGAGGGGTCGTGACCTCCGAGTCCTTCAGACGCACCGAGGCTCTGCCGCTCTGAGCCGCCGTTCAGCCTCTCGCCGCCTCACCGAGCACTTTGAGTCAGACGGCCGTCCGAGCCGAGCGGCCCGTCTCCCCACGAGCACTTTCTCACAGTGAACCAGTGACCTTTGACCCACAATCAGTCCTTCACAGAGAGTCTGAACATTTCACTTTATCTTCATTTCAGGGACAAATCCAGTCTGACACCAAGTGCTTTAAACAATCAAAAATGAACCGTACGCACACAGAGATTGAAATATAAATGCCAGATCTAACATGTGGGACTGGAACAATAAGCCAGAGTGAAGCTGTTTCAGTTTAGTCGTAGAGTCACAAATTAATCTTTTTTCCTGGATTTAGACAGTAAAACACATGCTTTCCTTTGACGTCATGGTCGGAGGTCGTTTAACAGTCTGAGCTAAACACACACAAGATGCTTCACTCTGACTCATTTCTCCAGTCTCATATTTTAGGTCTCAGACACTGTGTGAGTGAGAGACTTTTATTTTGTTGAACAGATTGTGCTTTTTTTAAGGATTTACACTGATCATCTTTAAAACACTGACTGAGTTTACTTTTTATCTGCATTTCGAGCACAGACGAGTCGCTTCCTGCTAAAGTTTACCACTGAGCTGCTGACTTTTCACACTTTGGCTGAGAATCAACTGAAAGTGATTTTACTTTCTCCACAAAGACTCCACAGATCTGAAGCACACCACTATGACCCACTGTCTCCTTTTGTAGTTTAGATTTTCAAATTGACTGTTGAACAGGACAAACTGAGCTTTTATTTTGACACGATGCTGAGCTGGAGGGATTGTTTTGGCCAGTACAGGATTCACTGTTAGTTATTAAAGATTTTTCTGTGGTTAATTTCGCTGAAGATTGTTTGACAAAGAGAAATTCTCTGAAGCTGACGATAACATATCAGAGCGTTTGACTCTTGGTACATTAAAATCTGTTTCCTTTGCGTCCTCTGTCATTTCACTGCTGCTTGCGTGTTTTTATTAGAAGAAGCCGGAGTGTGTTCATGTGTTTTTGCACACGGTTTTGGAGACAGGAAGTGATGAAAAGTGACGGTATGGGTCTGGTTGTGGTGAGGGATGCTGGGAAACGAGAAAACAGGATGGAGAGTCTCCGTTCTGCTTTCAAGAGGAGGAGCGAGGACACTTCCCGTCTGTTTCTTCACTCCGCTGCTCGTCCTTTCACTTCCCCGTCTCCTTCCAGCTCTACTCCTCCACTCTCAGCTCTTACTCCTGACCTTCCTCTGAACTCTGACTCAAACCAAGACACTTTCTCCACCAGCAGATCTCTCAGGACCTCCCGCTGCTCCTCCTCTTCCAGGGAATTTCTCATATCGTGGTTTTGTTGAGTGTAAATGAAGCAACAAAACAACTGGACTTTTTAACTGCACAGATTTAATAAGCATTCTGATGGTTGTTTTCATAAAGAATGCTCGGTAAGTAATTATTTGTTTAAGGAATGCAGCTCGATTTGAAGTTCTTTGGATGATGTTTTCACAGACAAATCAAACACAAAGAGACAGACTGAGTCATAAAATGACTGAAGACACAACAACAGAACAGACTCCTGTTTAACATCAGATTCATTTGACTGGTTTCTCAATAGATAACATCACTGAGTACAGCTGTCCGGTCCAACATAATGAGTTTTAGATCGATTGATGGATCAATGAGAATTTCTCTGTAAAGACTTCACAGCTGATTACTGTAATTCTGAAAGTACAGCACTCAGAATATGTAAAATCTTCCTATTCAAAACAATCCAAATTGAAGTTAATCCGGGGGCGACAGACAAGTGGTTCAGTGTATATCTAAATAAACAGTTTCCAAAAGATTTAAAGCAGACACATTTCTAATTTAAACTGGCAATATCAACGAATAAAACACAATAATAACACAAAAGAAACAAAACTCCCACTGTCCCAGATAACCAAGCCAGTGGCAATCAACAAACAAAACGTCTAACTGTTCCCATACGTTTTTATCTTATCTCACCTTAACAAATTTTACCTTATAAACATGGGACAAACGTGTTTAACCTAATGTTTTTTTTTTCCATTTAAAATAACACTGTGTGGTATACAAAGCAGTTTTATCTACAGAGTACAGTCTCTTCATGTCTCCTGGACCGTCAGCCCGTCTTCTTGGAGACAGCCATATCCCTGATAGTCTTAGTTCCTGTCTCCAGATTGATTCCAACGAAGCGGCTGAAAGTGGAGCTGCTGGGAAATGCCTGAGGTGGGGCGCGTCAGCATTCTCCACTTCCCGCCAAGTGTGTTTATAAACCAGACGGTGAAAAGTTCTCCCAGCTGATCAGAGCTTGGTTTATCCAGGTATGTTTTGGATTTGGAAATCTCAGACTTCAGAGGGTTAAAAGTGCCGCCTCCTCACACTCCGACTGGTTCAGCTCTCCAGGTTCTCATTCTGCCGTATAACCACAGCTTCCAGCAGATGTTAGTAATGAACTGATCACTGCTGGATTCTCCAGCTGGGGTTCCTGGAGAGGGATTTTCCCAGAGATCTCGGTCATCCATGTTTTTCTGGGCAGAATGCTGACGGCACGGTGGATCAGTGTTTTTCTTTCCACAGTGTGTGAAGTGTGTTTTTCTTCTGGAAGGCCATCTGAAACTTGTGAGAGTTAAACAGGTCTGATCTGGCTGATCTGACTCACAGTTACGAGAATGCAGCGGCTCCATTTCCGGCTCCTCTGTGCACATGGATTTCACAACGCCGTCAACAAATGGACCTGTGGAGATGGAAACCACAGGCTGCTCTGGAGGGGAGTGACCGGGGCAGGGAGTGACTGAACACTCCTCCTCTCAGAGTGAGAATCCTTCCTTTAAGACAAAGTTTTAAGGAATCCGCTGCAGAACGACTGAGTTCATCTCCTCGGCATGGATCCAGTGAGAGTCAGGATCAGGAGGACGATCACCATCACACAGCTGGCTCTGACCACGCTGATCTGTGGGAGCTTCCAGGATGGACATGAGCAGACACAGGGTGAGTACCTGTGTGTGTGTGTGAGAGAGAGAGAGAGAGAGAAAGGACTTCAGCATGAACTGATGTCCCTTTGAGGTGTGATCCTCCACTGCTCATATTTACACTGAGAAGTCGCCTCACAGCCTTTCCCTGTGGAGTCTGCATGTTCTCCCTGTGGATACTCTGTTCTTCTCCCGCAAAGCACAAAGAGAGAATGGCAGATGGCAGAGATCCCGCGGAGCAGAAATGAACCTGAAACTCAGCTGAAGTCTGGTTGTTTGATGGGTTTCGGTTTCATTCTGTGAGAGTCTGGTTCTGATTGAAATCCTGTGCTGCTGCTCTGAAGCAGTTCTGAATGATCTCTGGCTTGCCGGATGTTGTTTACAAATCTGTACAGCTCCATATAGAGCCTGAAACCACAACCCTCATTATTGCTCAGTTTGGAATTTTAACTGACCTCTTTCACATTGATTAAAATTAATTTTTAATTTGTTGTTTTGATTCTGAAAAAAAGTGCATTTGACTGTAATATATATCATTATATCATTATTATTCACACAAATTATCAGGCAGAACAGACACTTTTTGGACACAACGCGGTGCTCCTATTCTGTCTGATAATCATTAATTCTGAACTGATTCTTATCACACTCTTCATCCCTGAAACACTACTGCTCATTTCCCATCACTCATTTCAACATCTCTCAGCTACATCCTGGGTGTGTGTGAGTGTGAGTGTGTGCGTGTGTTTATAGAAGAGGAAGAAGAGTGAATTATAGAAGATTTTTAAAACTTAAAGTGATTACATGTTGATTTACAAAAATGAGAAAGCTCAGTTTGTCTTACGGGTAATTATTAATGAAAAGATCATGTTTGGATGATTGTTTTAAATTGCAGTAATAAAACCTTGAACATTTGTGACCTCAGTAACACACCTTTCAGGAGTTCATTCAGGAGTTTTTTCAGTTTTATTGAATGATACCTGTGTAGAACCTCTAAATATAACAAAAATAACCAAGAGTTAAATGAAAGTGTGAAAGCATGTTAATAACTTCTGCTGTAGAAAATAAAAACTTCAGTGACTAAATCTAGAAAGCAATCTAGAAAGTGCTTGAAAGCAAGCACTTTGTTTTTCTGTGGGCAGATCGAAGCATCCTGCTCTGGTCTGCTGGTCGTTGATACGATCGGCTTCATCTCCTGTTTGGACACGCTCACAAAGTGGCTTCTTAGAGATTAATGCTCAACAGCACTGAAGTGTTCTGCGTTCGAAGGTTCACTCAGTTCAACTTTCTCTTCAGGGGTTTTGCAGTGTGGACCTGAAAATGTGAGTCTTTCCACTTCTGGTGAGACGCTCCTGCTGACGTGGAACGATGGAGCTTCATGTTCCTCCTTAGGAGATGCGTTCATCTACGAGCTGGAGGTCCTCATCGCAGACAGGACAGTGCATCATGTAAGAGATGTTCAGGTGTCGACGGTGCCGATCGATAATCCTCCTGTCTGGAAAGGAGCTGGTTCTGACTCGGTCCGTCTGGTTTCAGGACCAGGTCTCAGTGGCGGCCGACAGAGCGGAACGGCCTTGCTCCTGGAACTGGACGTCTCATCTGTCTTTAGACTGCGCTCCTCATTCAGTGAGGCTTCGCTCCCGCTACGACAACCAGACCAGCCCGTGGAAACAAGAGCAGAAGGTTCCAGGTCTCCATGCAGCCGCCGGCCCTCCGTCTCCCATCAGTCCGTCACGTTACGGGACGTCATCATGCTGTTTCCCTGCAGGAACTCGAGCCCTGAAGAAGCGCGTCTTCCCTCGGGACCGAGTGTTTCAGGCGGGAAGCAAGGCCACATTTTGCTGCGTGGTGCCGGCGGGTCAGAGTTTTGACCACATGTATCTGAGCGGCTACGAAGGAGCTGAGATGAACACCTCTGAGATCAGCGATCAGACGTACGGCCTGACTCTGCTGCTGGAGCAGCCGTCAGAGCTCTGCGTCGACGTCAAGTGCCAAACAAACACCACTTCCTACGGAGCTTGTACTTATATCGGCTGTGAGTATGACGGAGTCTGAACCCTTCTCAATGAAACGTGCTGACCGTTACTTTCTCTTTTTGTTTGGGCGTGGATCAGACCCGCCTGACGATCGGGATCTTCAGTGTGAAACACGAGATCTGGAGTCAGTGGACTGCAGCTGGACAGTAGGAAGACACACACACCTTTCTCTCAAGAGTCCAACACGCTATCAGCTGCTCGGGAGGTAGAACTACACTGCTTACCACACTCTCTACTGATTGTTTCAGACGTAACGGGATTCAAAGAACAACATGCTTTTAAATATATTCCTCTGGGTAAATGTGCAAATCCGAGCAGTTCTTAAGAAAACCAACAGAACTAATCTCATGACACTTCCCGTCCGCCTCAGTCCCACACAGCCCACCAAGTTCAGACATGTTTCTCAGACTCATTTTGTGTCTTTTTCAGGCTTTGTGAATCTGCATCAAAGGGCAGATGCTCACAAATGATGCAAATTGGAGCTGAAGAAAGAAACTGGACCCTGAAAGCAGAGAATAAGCTTGGAACGGTGGAGCTGCACGACAGGGCCGACCTGACGAAGAGAGGTACCTCTCCATACGGACTCAAACATCCTCGTCCGGTGAAATGCTCCTGTGCAGCTGACTGCTGTGGTCTGTTCTTCAGTCCACATGTTCGCTCCAGACGCTCTGACAGCTTCAGCTGTGAACTCCAGGAACGCCAGCTTGACATGGACCTGGACTGTGGAGCAGTACAAAGACCTCAATATAACATGCCAAACACTCATCAATCACGCTGAAACAGTGAGTGGATGATGGAAGGCTCCTCTGTGAAGCTCCTGTTTGAACCAGAATATCTTTATGATTTTCTGCATTGTGTCTCAAGGTTGAAAGTGTTGGAATGGGCCTTAAGGTTGTGGTTTTAAAGGAGCTGATCCCTCACTGGAGGTACAGTGTGAGGGTACGATGTGGAACAGCTCAGCACTTCTGGAGGTGGGGGGACTGGAGCAGAGACTTGGTCTTTCACACCAGAGGTGATGGTGAGTGTTGCACAGAGAGACAGGAGTGCTTAATCCAAGGACAGTTTAACAGGAAGTGATGATCTGTTGGCCCCACAGTTCCAGAGGCTCTGAATGTGTGGATGCAGATGAAGGAAAACCACACACTGGTTATGTGGAAAGTGAGTCACATGACACTCACGCACCTTCATGTTTTTAATGGTCAGATTCATACAATGATAATAGTCTGGAAATGAAGTGTGGCTTTACAGACTTCAATTCATCACAGGAGAAATAGAAAAAAGTTATCTTGTTACTGCAATATTACAGTTTTAGAGTCAAGATCTGAATCTCAGACTGAGTTCTGAGTGGTGAAGTGCGTTTTGTGTGCAGAAGCTGCTGGCCAATCAGAGCCACGGAGAGATCCTGGACTACGAAGTGACCTGGACTAAAAGCAGAGAGGAAGAGTGGCAGATCAGGAGCAAAGTGGCAAACAGCAATGAGAGTGTGACTCTGAGCCTGAACCCCGGGGAGGAGCACATGGTGACGGTCAGAGCCAGAAACACACATGGAAGCTCTTCTCCATCAACCATCATCATCCCCAGCAGGGGTCCAGGTAGGACTGGTAGGGAGTGAAAATCTGATCTCAGATCAGAGAACGAGGAGGTGAATTGTTGACATGTTTTCAGCTCATTTTGTAATGTTTGCTTGAGCTGCCAAAGCAGTGTTTTTACCATGGGCAGTTTAACTTAAAGGTGCTGTAGGCAGGATTACCTTCGCAAGATGGCGATTTGACCCATCCAAGATGGCGATTTGACCCATCCAAGATGGCGATTTGAAACCCGTAGTCGGGGCCGGCAGTGTCATGGCCGCCTGCGCCGGCGGGTTGATTCACCTGTGACCTTTTCACGGCGGGCCTGAGGTCAAAGGCTTTTTTTAAGAACTGCAGTAGAAACAGACAGTGTCCTCCGGGGAGTTTTGATGATGTTATGCCCGATGAAGCGGGTAAATATGCGGCTCTGTTCCTCGTGTGCGTTCACGAGAAACAGAGCTTTAAAGCGGCGCCCCCTCGACCAATCAGGATAGAGCCTCATGGGCTCTTCTGATTGGTCAAAGATACCTGGAGCTGTGGAGATTCTTTTTCAGCTCAGAACAGAGACAGATGGAAACGCTGCGCCCTCGTGGTAGTGCAATTATGCTACACTCCAGAAATACACAGAAATATCCCTTTTAAAACCCTTTTTGGGCAAATGACAGTATGTTTGATAACTTCTTAATTGCTTCTTTTTTCCCCTTTTGTCTGGTTTTTAGAATTAGTTTTGTAATTTCCTCGTAAATGGTTCAGTTAATTTATTACTTGTCACTTTAAAAAGACAATAGATCCTTAAAACACCCGTACAGTGGACCCTTAGGGTGTCTTGTGGCTGAAATTTTCTACTTTTGAGTCACACTGAGTGATTCCTTTATGAAGAAACCTGCCAATTATTGTTTTTGGACTCATTAAAGTTGTGTGAATCATTTCAAAGTGTGACGTACAGCTGATGTTTCCAGAGGAATGATGGGTGTTTCCCCACAGGCAGACCTGCAGTGAGCACCTCCCGGATCTCTGGCGCCGGCGGGGGCTTCAGCCTGTCCTGGCCTACTGAGCCTGCAGCCAGCTGTGGCTACACGGTGGACTGGTGTCCTGCCTCTGGCGCTGGCTCTGTAGACTGGCTCACACTTCCTCCCAGTGAGACCAGCGTCTCTGTCGTCTCAGGTCAGGCCTCTCTTTTACTCATCGAACGGCAGTGCAGCTGTTTGCAGCCTCACATTTCCTGTGTTATCCCACAGAGAACCTGAGAGACGGAGTGAGGTACTTCCTGTCTGTGTACGCCTGCACTGACGGAGCTCCGGTGCTGCTGCAGAGGCATGAGGGTTATGTCAGAGAGACAAGTAAGATGCCCTCAAATGACTGTTTTCTTGTGAGGAAACTTCATCCAGGAGTGTTTGATCCTCGTTGTGTTTTTCAGGAATAAAAGATAATCTGTTCAGGTCGCTGAAACTGAGAGAGCAGGGCTCAGATGTGGAGGTTTCCTGGGAGCCCATAGCTCTGGGGGAGCAAACCGCCTTCATCCATGGCTACGCTCTGCACTGCCAGGACCACAGCAGCTCTCCTCTCACTGTGAGCACAAGTAAGACCACAATGCTGCAGATTCCTTCTTCTGATGTGATTTTCTTGTGCTTTGCATCCCTTGGTAAAATGATTACATTCAGTCTTTTGACTGCTGTTAAATGTCTCCAGGTGATCCTCACGCCACCAGTCTGACGGTCAGAAACCTGAGAAAATCCTGGTACACCTTCACCGTGACCGCTGTGACCGCCGTGGGAGAGTGTGGAAATACATCTATCACAGCCACATTAAGCTCCCAGAGTAGGCGGCTTGTTGAGGTTCAGCTATGTTTTGGTCCTGCTGGCTTTCTCTCACCCCTGCATGTCTGCTCTCTCCAGCGGATAACCTGATCTGGCTGGTCTTCATGACCCTCGGGATCGTGTTTGCTCTCCTGTCCTTCACCACCGTCATCTGCTACAGACAGTGGGCATGGTAGGAAATCCAGCGCACGCTCTTCATCGAACCGCTGGATCGCAGAGTAACATGTGAGTTTTGTGCGTTCAACAGTATCAAAGAGAAGGTGTACCCTCCCATCCCAAAGCCGGTGTTAACGGAGACGTTCCTGTCACCCGTAAGTTTCTCCCTCTTCAGTGTCAGTTTAAGCTCAGATTAAGGAGATATTACAGTTTTTCTTCTTGCCGGAGTGAGGAACGGTTCTTCCTGTGACTCTCTGTTTTCCAGACGGAGTATTTAGTGGCGGATCAGCGTCTCCACACTGAGGCAGATATCCTGGATATCCTGGATGTTCCCGAGCTGCTTTATAATCCTGGAGAGTTACTGAACGGCTATCTGAGCCAGGAGGACGAGCAAACTCTCAACGGCTTCAACAACAGCAGCGAGCTCCAGGACACAGCAGAGCCACCCGCTGGACCCTCCACTGTCCCCCCGAGGGACTTTTTCAACCCCACCTACAACGTGGCGCCGGAGACGGAAGCCGAGTCCGGCTCCAGTCCGGAGGTCCAGGCAGAGACAGGAAGTCCTGATGGATACAAGCCGCAGAGTCTGGCTGAAAAGGCCTGGTCAGCTCAGAGCGAGCAGCTTCCAGACAGCCGCATGTCCCTCGTCTCAGCCTACATCTCACTGCCGTCCTCCCAGTGGATCCACACGCACACGTAGCAGCCTGACACTGGAGGATGGAGGGTCTGTGTCCTCAGAGATCCCAATGAAAGAAGAAACCAGTCTTAGTTTTAGTCAGGCAGATTTAATGTTCACCTCAGCTTCACCTCTCAATTCCTCATTTCATCCTCATGTCTCGTTCCAAACTTGTAAATAAAATCATCTATCTCAGTGAATCTTGCAGGCTGTCTGAATATTAATGCTGATTTCATCATGTTCGTGCTTTCAAAAGATTTTTTTTTTTCAATCATCTTAAATCTTTGCTTTCACACTTTTGGATAAGAAAGACAAAAAAATGGTTCTAAACAGTGAGTTTTTTAAAGTTGGTCAGGACAAGATACATGGTTGGAACCAGAAGCACTGTCCACGTCAGAAAACACAGTGATGGATCTGCGGCACACCCAGAAGAACCCTGGTTCGATGCTCTTCACACGGCACCACTGACACTCAGCAGATGTTGTGTTGGTTCCTTTGTCACTCAGTGCTGGACGGGGCTCAGACACACAGCGTCCTCTGTTTTCAGGCCGTCTCCTTTGACTGAATCACTCTCCTTCCACCTGCAGAGAGAGCAGAGCTGAGGAGAGTCTCTGATCGCTGAAAACCTGGGACTCCTCTGAAGTCCCAGCATGACTCACTGAGCAGTCACATCACTCTGTTCTCACACTGACTGTGTTTAGAACCAACCTGCTGAAAGCAGCAAGGACTCACTCCAACCATCTACTGACCTCAGAGTCTGCAGGCCACACAGTGGACCCTGCAGAAAACCACACAGCTGCTCAAGTCCTGAATCCTGCAGAGGGTTTAAGCTCAGGTCCAGATGTTCCAGATGTTTCAGGAGGGAGGGGTTGGACTTCAGAGCTGAGACCACAGAAGAACAGCTGATCTCTGACAACCTGCAATCCTCCAACCTGAACAGAGAGAGAAAGAAGTGAGATTAGAGGACAAACCTTTATCTTAGAAGAGATTCTAGCTTCAAACTGAACTGACCTCAGAGTCTCCTGTTCACAGTTTGGACTCCTCAGTCCAGCACACAGGATCTTCACTGATGAATCCTTCAGCTGGTTGTCACTCAGGTCCAGATGAGTCAGGTGGGAGGGGTCAGAGTTCAGAGCTGAGGAGATCACCTCACAGTGAGAAGAACAGAGTCCACAGCCAGAAAGTCTGAAATGAGACACAGAGAGGACAGGACGCTGTTACGAGGTAGAACACTTTGTTGGACTTTTCCTGACTGACGTTAGAGCTTCGGCATATCTTCTTTGGGTTTGACTTTGGGTTCATGTCCACATGAAGGAGAGAACATGGAGTTCAACATGTTGTGTTTATGTCCTTTGTTCTAAATGTTGAAGTGGAGCTTTGAAGTGAGGATGTCCTGCTACTTGTATACATGCACATTCCAACAATTCCAAGTTTTCTTTCAAATTGCCACCAGAGTAACTCCAGGAACTATTTTAGACAAACATCACTGAAACATTGATCATGAGGACATGTGGACTCACTCAGCCTTCCTGCAGTTCTTCACAGCTGGGATCAGTCTCTGTTGTCTGGCTTCAGGAACTCTTGGATCTCCTGATGTTCTGAGAGGTCCTTCATCTCCATCAGACAGTGGAACCCGAGCCCTGAAGAGGAAGTGCGTCTTCTGTGAGTCTGTGAGTGCAGATCACATCACTGTGCTGAGCAGCGAGCAGTACACCTGGCCCTTAAAAGCATCCTGGGCATGTCTGAGAGGAAGGCACGTACTCGTACGGTCAGACAGCACCTCGGCCGTCTCTCACATCAACCACCAGGGTGGAACCAGGTCCGCCTGGTTGTTGCAGGCCTCTCAGAGACTTCTCAGGTGAGCTGCCACCTGCCTGGTGAGCCGGCGGGTCATGAAGCCACGGCCCTGATCCCGCTAGCGGACTCCCTCTCCCATTGGAGTCCTCCACCAGGAGAGTGGTGCCTCCATCCAGGGTTGGTACACAGAATTCGGGGTCTTTTCAGCAGGGTGGGGGGTCACCTCAGTCCACCCGGCTGCAGCACGATAATAGGTGGAAGGTTGTTGCCTTCCATCTACCCTGGAGGTGTACATGGCAGCAATATCAGCGCTGTTAGCCCTGAGCAACAGTAGAGCTACAGTGTGTGGCACCCAAGACTCTTGTTGCTGACCATTACCTTGGTGAAATGTGTGGGTGAGATACACACTTTGTCCATCAACTCATTCTGCCTTAGGTGGCATCCGTATGTTACGGGCGCCATTCTAAGTCCGAACATTGCTGCTGGGTCTACAGTCTGTTCAGCTCGTAAGGCTTGCAGGATATGGCCCTACACTGAGCATTCCTCAAGACGGGGGGCATACTCTTTTGCCCAGCAAGATACTGATGCTACCATGGGAATTTATACCTCTGAATAGTCTGTGGTTTGTTGTGGAGGGCCTGACGGAGGCTGTGCTCTCTCCAAGCAGCACAGATCCCACTGGATTGTGGATACCATTTGCCATTCCTATCAGGCGGCGAATCGCCCTCTACCATTGGGTGTGTGCTGCCACTCCATCAGAGCGGTGTCCACATCTTGGGCGTCCCTGAGGGGATTCCTTATGCTCATGCTGGGACACGTCATTCAGGGATTTCAGCACCGCCTTCTGGCTTTCAGAACGTGTCAAATAGAATGAAAGTTACTAATGTAACTATGGTTCTATGAATCCCGGATGACCGCCAGAGCACTCTGTCACTCAGAATCTTCATGATCAGTCAAGGTGATTCTGTAGGAACCAAACCTGAGGTGACCCTGGAGCTTATAACCTTTCTAGGGTCATGGACAAGGTCACCAGTGACGTTGTGGGTATACATACTAGAACTTCACATGCGTGAAGGGAACATCCAGTGCTTTCAGCATCGAATTTTGGAATTCATACAACCATTGTTATATTTGTATTTTTTTAATTTTTTTAGAAACATCGTATCGGATTGGTGTCGGAATTGGCTCATGCTCAATTTCATGATATCGGCATGGGACATGAAGAATCATTGAACATCTACATCATCTCTCTGGATCATTAAACATGGAACATGACATTATTGTCATGTTTCCCTAATGTGTGTACTGTGAGTGCGTAAGTGTGCACATGTGTGCATGTATGTGTGGTGTGTTTATATGTATGTATTTTGGTTGGGATTGATGGGTATTTTTTGTCATGTTTTCTTTTTTTTTAATGTTGTAAAGTACTTTAATTTGCTTTTATTGTGCTGCACGAAGGGCGCTTTATAAATAAAGGTTGATTTGATTTGACATCTCCTGTTAGAATGATGCAGATGACATAAAACTCTATATGTCAGAGTCAGTGAATGTCCACTCAGAACTCAGAACAAGAAACACACAGAGTTCATTTTCTTCAGGCCCAAAGAAGAGAGGTTAAAGGTCAGCACTCATCTTGACTCTGTGTTGATTAGGACAACAAATCAAGAGAAATCTGGGAGTGTTTATCCACTCAGACCCGAACAAAAAAACTCACTGCATATCAATAAAGTTGGGCCTGAATGCATCTCATATTTACTTATAGAATGTGAAACATCTCAGACGAGGTTTATTAAATGTTCCCAGAGTCAGAAGAAACCAGGTGAAGAAGCTTTTATTTCCTCCACTCCTCACCTGTGGAACAAACTTCCTGCTCACACATTCACTTTTTTAAAGTCAAGACTTGAAACAGCATTATTTGCTCAGGCTGTCCATTGGACAATTAACCTGTTGTATTTAAACATCTTATAACCACATCAGATGAAGATTGAGTCTAGAACTCTTTCTTCAGGTTTGAAAGATCCTTCAACAGTCTGAGAGAGACCTGAACCTTTGCACAGCTGTGTCTTGTTTGGAGTTGAGTGCAGGTTCTGTTTCAGCTGTGACCAAAGGGCAGAGCCTGCAGTATAAAAGGAGGCCGAGCTGAGGAGGAGACATTCATCCTGCAGTTTTACACTGTTCATCACAGGTTTTCTTTACTTTGGTTTCTTCAGAGAAAGCTCTGCAGAGATGGTCATGAGGAGTCTGGTGTTTCTGCTGCTGCTGGCTGTGAGCAGCGCCAAAGTGTTTGAGCGCTGTGAATGGGCCCGAGTGTTGAAGAAATATGGGATGGACGGATACCGAGGCGTCACCCTGGCTGACTGTGAGTACAAATAGCTTTAAACAAACAACAGAATGGTATATCACATGTGGGCCTCATGTTGTCTGAGAGGCATTTGTGTTAATGACTCCTCTCGACCAGCTGAATTTAACCCATGATTCAGTGCGAGACGCAACTAACTCATTTCACAGATTGAAACTTTAGGAAGACTTTCCAGCAGTGAACCAGACACAGAGGCTGAGAGACTTTAAATGATGATGAACACTAGACTTACCAAACAAGTCGTTGATGCCCTGTGCAATACTTTTATTGTGCAGGGGTGTGCCTGTCTCAGTGGGAGTCCAGCTTTAACACCAGAGCCACCAATTACAACGGACCCGGCTCCACAGACTATGGCATCTTCCAGATCAACAGCCGCTATTGGTGCGAGGACGGCTCCCATACAAGCAACGGCTGCAACATCAAATGCGACGGTCAGTGAAGAATCCCTGCATTTACACCTCCCACTAAAACATACCTGGTTCTTTGACTTTCAGCACATGGATGTAAATTAATAATGATCCACCAAATTCAATTTCAGAGCTTCTGAGTGACGACGTTACTGCAGCAATCAACTGTGCCAAGCGTGTGGTGGAGGATCCTCAAGGCGTCCGAGCCTGGTAAGACCTGAACATGTGATGAGACTGTGATGGACTCACTGCTTTAACCTTCACATGTGGAGGAATAAAACAACTCGGTTGTGTTTCAGGGTGGCCTGGAAAAGTCACTGTGAGAACCGGGACCTGAGCTCCTATGTGCAGGGATGTGGTGTGTGATCAGCTCCTGGAGTCCAGCATCCTCTGCTGCAGTTCAACAACTTCTTTGTGGTTCTACAATATTTGAGACAAATGCTGAACACACTGATGTACTGCAGCGAATAAAGTGCCTGAAAAGTATTGAATCAATTCTTTCATTTGAGCTTTATCCTTCTTGCATTTAAAAGTGACCCAGAGAATAGCTTGGAGTGTTTTTAGATTTATGCTGAATCCCATTTACACCTTAGGTTAGGGTTACCCCTCGTCTGCACGTTCACATGAGGGGTAGGAGTGTCCCAATTGTCATGACGTAGAGGTAGGGCCAAGAAGGAGGGCCAGTCACCTGTCAAAGGAGTTTCTCGAGAGGCACACTTCAAACGGAGGGGTATGATCTGGTGGCGAGGGGCGCTCGTTTCGTCAGCCTACAGTCGGTGGCGGGCGGGGTTAGTTCACTTCCACATTGGCGGGAGCGATCGGTTCCGCACCCGCGCATTCCAAACGCAACAGACGATTATTTTCAATAAACTGGCTTTCTCAACACTGCGCGGGTGGGAACTAACCCCACCTGCCACTGATGGTGTAGGCAGGCAAAACAAGCGCCCCTCTCCACAGATTTCCCAGAAAGCCTTCAAAGATCGGCAAGATGGCGGCGTCCGCAACGAAAGAAGTTAATAAATGTCAGTATTTTGTTGATTAGTTTTAAATGTAAGAAAAATCTTCTTCGCCAAACAATTGTCGCATCTGCCTACGTCATCGGCAGCGGCGACTACTGAAGATGTACGCGATTGTCGGAGGGGTTTACTGTCGGCCCTACCCCTTAGCACTCTGTTTCTAAGGGGGAGGGCTAGAAGGAGAAATGGGATTGGGCCCTAGTGTACTGCAGGGGTCGGCAATTAGATTTGGTGGCGGGCCACTTTTTTGGGGGGCATTTCAATCGCGGGCCAAGGGGTCTCTGGCTCGCGCGGGCTTCCATCCGCGGACTGGAGAGCGGGGGGGGGGGGGGGGGGGGGGCACCAGGGCGAAGTGGCAAACAGCAATGAGAGCGTGACTCTGAGCCTGAACTCCGGGGAGGAGCACATGGTGACGGTCAGAGCCAGAAAAACACATGGAAGCTCAACTACAATTTTATATTATTACACTGATTCAAAAAACATATGGAAATTCCACTCTTGCTTAAGGACACACCCCCAGGAGTCTTGCTTTCTGAAGCAAAAGCTACATCTAGATGTGTGGATGTCTCTTTGTCATGCCAAATTTCCAAAAATATCATCAAGGAATTAAATAAAATACAATATGAATATATTTGGAGAAAAACAAATATGCTTCTGAGTCAAGGAAACGTGAAAGAGTGATTTATACTGAGTTAATCTACCACAAAGGTTTACCAATATTGGGGTTTATAGTTACCCAGCAGGGGAAACTCAAAGTACCTCCTCACAAAATTTAATAAAACTGACACCAGACAACCGTTTAGAGAAAAAATAACAGTTTGCCACAATTTATTAGAACAAATATCTGATCTTCAGAAGTAAGAAAGGCCACCTGGACCTGTTTGTCCTCTTCCTTCATGGCCTCTCTCTGGAATCCAACCAGAGACTCTTAGAAGGTCTGCTGGGTCAGATAAAGAGCCGTCCAGAAACCATCCAGACCAGGGGTTGGCAAACCTTGGCGCGCGTGGCATTAACACTGGGCACGTTTACATGCGACCCATGTAATGGCTTGTAGGGCAGAGCGGATGTGTCATGTAAACTTCCGAGTGGATCTGCTTCACTCGGAGCGGATTGTATTTCGGAGCCGACTGTTCGAGGTGTCGTACACCGATCGATAATCCACTCCGTGTCTCATATAAACGCCGCCTGACAGCGGAGCAGAAAAAAACAGGGGATTATTTGTTACGCATGCGCGTCTCCGTACGTAGTGACGTGACGACATGCGCAGTAGACGGGAAGCAGGACAGTCAAAAACAAGCAGAAGAACACGACGGTGGTTGAAAAACACTTTTTTAATAAAAACCTAGAGAGAAAAAACACTGGAGAGGAGAGATGGAAGCAAATCGCGCAACAGCGAGTTGTTCAAAGAGTTCCATAGCAGAATGCAAGGGATCACCCGGCTGGTGAGAGGTAAAGTTTGCCTTCTTGTATCAATTGTCAGTTTACTTCAGTGCATATTTTGCATCACTGATGATGCGTCCCAGTGCATCCATGAGGTGTTTCTTCGAATAGCTATCATCTGGCATAGCCAGTGACCCCTAGGAATAGACTAGGTGACAACCAAGAACAGTTTGGTCGACTACTGGAGAGACAGTTGACAGCACGGAAAGACAGCACCTGGGACAGTTTGGGCTAGCAACCCGACCTGTATCTTTCATGAGAGAGAACCCAAAAAAGCTACGGAAAGTCCGACTGAAAGATACCCCCAGGAGGTCCCGAGAGGGGGGGAGGATGAGATCTCCAATCGGACGGACCACATGGTGATGACCCTTGTGAACGGACAAACGACAAACGTAACATGCATTTGCGGAAAGCTGTGTAAGAACCATCGTGGCCTGAAAATCCATCAGGCCAGAATGAAATGCTTGGAGAAAGAGAAAGAGGTACAACCTGTACCTGGTGAGACGCAGGAGGAGCCCGGCCAGGAGGCAACCCACAGAGCCCAGCCCCTCCACGTACCTCAGACTCCCAATCCCGGCAGAGTAATTCCACAGCAGCGGATTAAGTGGCCCCCAGCCAGCAAGAGGAGCGAGTGGCTACAGTTCGACGAGGATGTGTCAAACATCATCCAGGCCACAGCCAAAGGAGACGTGGACAGCCGACTCGCATCGATGACCACCATCATCCTCAGCTATGCCTCAGAAAGGTTTGGGCAGGTGGAGAAAGGAAAATCAAAACCCACTTCCTACACAATGAGCCGCAGGGCCACCCGGATACATCATCTGCGCCAGGAGCTACGCACCCTCAAGAAGCAGTACAAGGCTGCAACTGAGGAGGAGAAGCAACCCTTAGCGGAACTGAAAAACATCCTGCGCAAGAAGCTGATGACCCTTCGCAGAGCAGAGTGGCACCGGAGACGGGGAAGAGAGAGGGCAAGGAAGCGAGCAGCTTTCATTGCCAATCCCTTTGGTTTCACAAAGCAACTGCTTGGGGACAAGCGCAGCGGCCGGCTTGAGTGTTCCATAGAGAAAGTAAATCGCTTCCTCCGGGACACCGTGAGCGATCCTCTGAGAGACCTGGAACTGGAACCCAACAAAGCTCTCATCAGTCCAGACCCCCCAACAACGGAATTCAACTTGAAGGAGCCAAGTCTGAAGGAGGTTGAGGAGGTCGTCAAGGCGGCCCGCTCGGCATCGGCACCAGGCCCCAGTGGAATCCCTTACCTGGTCTACAAGCGCTGCCCGGAGCTTCTACGGCACCTGTGGAGAATCCTGAAGGTGATTTGGAGAAGGGGGAAAGTGGCCGGCCAGTGGAGGTGTGCTGAGGGAGTGTGGATTCCCAAAGAGGAGAACTCAAGTGACATCAGTCACTTGTCACTAATAGGGAACGTGAGCTGGGCTTAGACCGTCGTGAGACAGGTTAGTTTTACCCTACTGATGATGTGTTGTTGCAATAGTAATCCTGCTCCATCTCGTTGCTGAGCGTGGAAGGAAAAGTGTTCCTTAGCATTGTCTCAAAAAGACTGACCGAGTTTCTCCTCAAAAACAGCTATATTGATCCATCAGTTCAGAAGGGAGGGATCTCTGCACCTGGCTGTTTGGAACACACTGGCGTCGTCACGCAACTAATCAGAGAGGCCCATGAGAACAAAGGCGACCTTGCTGTTTTGTGGTTGGACCTGGCCAATGCCTATGGGTCCATACCACACAAGCTGGTTGAGCTTGCCCTCCACCGCCACCACGTTCCCAGTAAGATCAAGGACCTCATCCTGGATTACTACAATGATTTCAGGATGAGGGTCAATTCTGGGTCGGAAACATCAGGCTGGCACCGCATAGGGAAAGGAATTATCACAGGCTGCACCATCTCCGTTGTCCTCTTCTCCCTAGCCATGAACATGGTGGTTAAGTCAGCTGAGGTGGAGTGCAGAGGGCCCCTGACCAAGTCAGGTGTACGACAGCCCCCCATCAGAGCCTATATGGATGACCTCACCGTAACAACGTCGGTCCCAGGGTGCAGGTGGATCCTACAAGGGCTCGAAAGACTCATCACCTGGGCAAGGATGAGTTTTAAGCCCTCCAAATCAAGATCCATGGTGCTGAAGAAAGGGAAGGTGATTGACAAGTTTCGTTTTTCCATCTCAGGAACTGTCATCCCAACCATCACGGAGCAACCTGTCAAGAGCTTGGGGAAACTCTTTGACTCCACCCTGAAGGACTCAGCAGCCATCCAGAAGACCAGTGCAGAGCTTGGAACCTGGCTTACCAAGGTAGACAAGTCTGGCCTGCCTGGTAGGTTTAAAGCCTGGATCTACCAGCATTCAATCCTGCCCCGCATCCTGTGGCCCCTGCAAATTTATGCAGTCCCAATGACAGCAGTGGAGACCCTAGAGAGGAAGATCAGCGGCTTTCTTCAAAAGTGGCTGGGCCTTCCCCGCAGCCTTACCAGCGCTGCCCTGTATGGGACAAGTAACATCCTGCAGCTTCCTCTCAGTGGCCTCACAGAAGAGTTCAAGGTGGCGCGCACTAGAGAAGCCTTACAATACAGGGACTCAAAGGACTGCAAGGTTTCAGCAGCCGGGATCGAGGTGAGGACAGGAAGGAAGTGGAAGGCATGGGAAGCAGTGGAGCTGGCAGAGTCACGCCTAAGACAGAAGGCGTTGGTGGGCACTGTGGCGACAGGCAGAACGGGCTTGGGTTTCTTCCCAAAGATCCCCATTAGCCAGACCTACGGGAAGGGAAGGCACCACCTGATCCAGGAGGAAGTCAGAGCAGGGGTGGAGGAAGAACGAGTGAGCAGGGCAGTAGGACTGCGGCAACAGGGAGCGTGGACAAGGTGGGAGAGCGCACTGCAGCGCAGGATCACCTGGACAAACATCTTGCAGCCAGATTTCCAGCGGGTCCGCTTCCTGGTGCAAGCGGTCTATGATGCCCTGCCAAGCCCAGTGAACCTCCATGTGTGGGGGAAAAGTGAGACACCCTCCTGCCCGCTGTGTTCTGGTAGAGGCTCTTTAGAACACCTCCTCAGCGGCTGCCCGAAGGCCCTGGCCGAGGGTAGCTATCACTGGCGCCATGACCAGGTGCTTAAGGCAGTCGCGGAGAGCGTAGCCTCAGCCATCAGCTCCAGCAAGAACCTTCAAGCTCCAAAGAAGGCAATCTCCTTCGTCAAAGCTGGAGAAAAACCCAAATCAAACCACCAGAAGACAACTGGCCTACTCCACACAGCATCTGACTGGCAGCTGCAGGTCGACCTGGGGAAGCAGCTGAGGTTCCCCCAGCACATCGCAACAACTACCCTCCGCCCGGATATGATCATGACCTCTCAGTCCACAAAACAGCTGATCATACTGGAGTTGACAGTGCCCTGGAAAGAAAACATGGAGGAAGCAAACGAGAGGAAGAGGGCCAAGTACCAGAAACTGGTGCAGGAATGCAGGGGGGGGAGGCTGGAGGACCTTCTATGAGCCCATAGAGGTAGGCTGCAGGGGATTTGCAGGACGGTCTTTGTGCAAGGTCCTGAGCCGCCTGGGCATCGCAGGAGTGGCAAAGAAGAGGGCCATCAAGTCCGCAAGTGAAGCTGCCGAAAAGGCCACCCGGTGACTTTGGATGAAGAGGGCAGATCCGTGGGCTGCTACTGGGACGCAAGTCGGGGCTTGATCACCCCCGGCTGGGTCGCCTGGGTGAGGGTGTATGATGTTGAGAGACCCGAAACACCCAATGACCCCAGGAAACATCACTGATGATGTGTCCCAGTGCATCCATGAGGTGTTTCTTCGAATAGTGGCCAAAAATCTTTCAGAGGGACTTTTTCTCAGAATCAACTGTAAACTTTTACTGTAAAATTTACTGTAAAAAACAAAACAAAACATGGCTCAGTTACTGCATTGGTGTAAAGGAGAGGGTATTAACCCCTTACATGCCATTTTGGTCAAAGACGTCCCAGAGGACACAGAGATCTGTGTGATTGAAGAAACACTGCAGACTATTAAGGTTCTTGGACGGGTCAAAGTCAGAGGAAGGACCTATGATCCTCAGAGTCAGAGTCTGACGGTATTATGTGAATGTCGAGAGCCAGTAAATGCAAAAACCATTCCATTAGATGTGTTGCCAGAAGGCAGCGACTCGCCTTGGAGGATCTTTGGATGCTCCGAGGGGGAGCGCAGTATCACTGACCAAATAGATGCAAGTGAGTCACCCACTCTACAAGCCGACCCCAACCCTTTTCCCTCGCTCCAAGCATCTAGTCCTGAAGCTATCATTCGAGCTGTCGGGGATGTTTTGCAGCTTACTTCCAGGTCAGTGAGTGATCATAGTGCATATCGGAGGTTACGAACTTTTTCTGGAGTGGTCCCCACACCACCCGTAGAAGAGCAACTGGAGAACTGGATAGAACAAGCTAGATTGATGATAGAGGAGTGTGATCGTCCAGACAGGGAAAAGAAAATGAGAATTATGGAAAGTGTTAAGGGTCCCGCTTTAGAGATTCTCCAAGCAGTCCATTGCAATGATTCCGCCGCAACGCCGCAAGACTACCTTGACATCATTGAAAACACTTTTGGCGCTCCTGAAACTGGGGAGGAGCTCTACTTTTCCTTTCGGATGCTGTGCCAATAGTCAGGTGAGAAACTTTCAGAGTTTCTAAGAAGGATGGAAAGGGTCCTGAACAAAGTGGTCCAGAAAGGGGGGCTGCCACAGGCTTCCAAAGACAAAGCACATCTGGATCAGCTCATCAAGGGTGCCACTAGATCAGACATGATGATTTTAAGCCTCAGGTTAAGAGAGCAAAGAAGTAACCCACCTACCTTTTTGCAGTTTTTGAATGAGATACGCGTTGAGGAGGAGCTCGAAGCGTCTCGGCGCAGACTAAACTCTTCTAAATCTGTGCATGTTAAAAGCACTACAATCGCTACTGAAAGGGAGGTGAAAGATCTCAATGCTGAGATAGAAAAGCTGAAACTGCAAGTTGATGAGCTCACAGAATTGTCGGTAGCACAGTGTTCCCCTTCTACTGATGCCGTTGATGTTGACTTAGGATTCTCCGAAGGAGATAAGAGCATCCATGCTCTCAAGAAGGAGGTGGTCAGGCTAAGAAAGCAGGTTTCAGTAATGTCTGTCAAGCCTACAGTACATGAAGTAACCTCACCTAACAAACAGACTCCTCCAACTCATTCACAAGACAGGTCCACAACACAACGTGAGCCCAGTGATTTCTTCTGTTATCGCTGTGGTGAGGATGGGCATTTCTCCACTAAGTGTGCTGCCCCAGAAAACGGTCCTCTCATCATACAAAAACTAATCAATGCTCAGCGAAGAGGCAAGCCCAATCAGAGAGGCTACAAAACGACTACTGATGCAAACACCACACATGCAAATGTTAACCGAAGTGCGGTGGAAGTGCGTGACAACAGTCTTCCAGAAGGACTTGTAGGGCCACCATCTGCTGCCCAAGTGAAAGTTAATGGCAAACCTTGCACTGCCCTTCTCGATAGTGGTTCACAGGTGACCATCATGTTTGACAGTTGGTAAACGGAGAACCTGTCACATGTACCCCTTCATCCAGTCTCAGGGTTAGCTGTGTTAAGCCTGTTCCAGTTCTGGCCTTGGTGTGCCCAGATCCACGGTGTTCAGATACCCTACCAATGCTGATTGGCACCAATGTAACCAAAGTATGGCCCCTCTCATGTAATAAAACAGGCCATACAGACAAAGTCTGCTCTGAAAAAGTGGCCGTGTCTGAGCATGAGCAAAAGCTGCAATCCGCTGACCCCATTAAATTTCGTCCACCTGAAGGGAGAGATGGCCCTGTAGCAGACGTTAAGTGGGTTGGTCCAGGTCCGCTGGTTATCCCAGCTGGAAAGAGTCACATTGCTGTCTGTAAAGTTACAGAAAGACAGATGGTGGGGGACATAATTTTAATGACTGAAGGTGCCACCTCACCGGCTCTTCCCCCAAGTGTGTTGGTACAGCCAAAAGTGCTGTTCTCAAAGACTCTGGACAAAGAAAAGTTTCTTGTTCTCCTGCGGAATGAATCCCTTAAGGACACCGCCATTCCAAAAGGCACAGTGGTTGCACAGCTGTGTGTAGCTGATACCGTGACTGAGGTACCCAGCCCAAAACCACAAACTGCTCCTCCAGTTGATCCAACACTGTTTGATTTTGGAGACTCTCCCATTCCAAATGAATGGAAAGAGAAGCTGAGACAGAAACTCTCCAAACGTCCCAATGTCTTTTCAACTGAAGAGTGGGATGTAGGGTTAGCCACTGATGTGGAACATTGTATCAGACTGAATGATGACACCCCCTTCAGAGAACGCTCTAGACGCATAGCACCTGCTGACTTGGAGGATTTGCGCCGACATCTTCAGGGGCTTTTGGCGGCAGGAATAATAAAGGAGTCAAGGAGTCCTTATGCCTCGCCCATTGTCCTTGCGCGGAAAAAGAATGGGAAGTTGTGCATGTGTGTGGATTACCGAACGCTGAATCGGAGAACTATACCCGACCAGTACACGGTGCCACGTATAGATGATGCTCTGGACTGTCTGTCTGGGAGCAAATGGTTTTCAGTGCTTGACTTAAGGAGTGGGTACTACCAAATTCCCATGGCAGAAAATGACAAGGAGAAAACAGCTTTTATATGTCCTCTCGGTTTTTTTCAGTTCGAACGAATTGCCCAAGGGATCACTGGAGCCCCATCGACGTTCCAGCGGCTCATGGAAAAAGCAGTGGGAGACATGCATATGCTCAAAGTCATAGTCTATCTCGATGACCTGATTGTACTTGGCAAAACCTTGGAGGAGCATGAACAAAGGCTCCTAAAAGTTCTTAACAGAATGGAAGAGACTGGCCTGAAGCTGTCTCTGGATAAGTGTCAGTTTTGTTGTCCCCAAGTCACTTATGTGGGACATGTGGTGTCTGAGAAGGGCATTGCCACAGACCCAACCAAAGTCGAGGCCGTTGCTAACTGGAAGCAACCCACAGATCTCCCTTCTTTGCAATCCTTCTTGGGATTCTGTGGGTATTACCGTCGCTTCATCAAAAACTACTCAATCATAGTGCGGCCGCTCACAGAGTTATGCAAGGGTTACCCCCCAACTCAGAGAAAACTGAGATCTGCTAAAGCACCTGAGAAGGCTTATTATAAAGTTCATGAACCCTTTGGAGACAGGTGGGATGAATCTTGTACTGATGCCTTCTTACAGATTCTCCATTGCCTAACAAATGCACCTGTTTTGGCATTTGCCGACCCATCCAGACCTTATGTGCTGCATGTAGATGCCAGTTTTCAGGGGTTGGGGGCTGTACTAAACCAAGAGCACCCGGAGGGGCCTCGGCCCGTTGCTTTCGCCAGTAGGAAGCTCAGTTTATCAGAGAAAAACTACCTGGTGCACCAGCTCGAGTTCTTGGCATCGAAGTGGGCAGTGGTAGACAAATTTCATGATTATTTGTATGGGGCACAGTTTGTTGTGCGAACGGATAACAATCCCCTTACCTATATTCTCACCACTGCCAAACTCAATGCCACTGGTCACCGCTGGCTGGCAGCCCTCTCAGCATACAACTTCACCCTCCAGTACCGACCAGGATCCAGCAACATCGATGCTGACTCATTATCACGCAACCCTGTTACTGAGAAGGAGAATGAGTGGCAAAGCATGTCTCTGGAAAATGTTAGCGCACTTTGTAAACAGGTCACATGTGAGAAGTCTGCAGAGGAGTATACCAGCTATGCGGAGTCCTTGGGTGTTTCCCCTCAGGCCATCCCTGAGTGGTATGCTTTCCCTACCCGTCTGGAGCTGGGTTGCCTGGTCCAGCTGAGCAGAGCAGATCTTATTAAGGCTCAGGATCAGGATCCAGTGATAGCACCAGTCAAAAGGTCACTCACAGGTGAAAAGGATTTTTCCCCAGAATGCTGCACTGACTCTGGGGTTCTCCTGTTGCAAAGAGAGGCAAACAAGTTGGTATTGACAGATGCACTGCTTTACAGAAAGGTCAAAAGGTCATCAGGCACAGAAATTCAGCAGTTGGTATTACCCAAAGAGCAAATTCCCACAGTACTCAGATCCCTTCATAATGAATCGGGCCACCTTGGGGTAGAAAAAACAGTGGAGCTTCTTCGGGACAGGTTTTACTGGCCTAAGATGGGAGCAGAGGTGGAACAGTATGTCAAGAACTGTGGGAGGTGTATCACCCGCAAAGCCCTGCTGCAGAAAGCAGCCCCACTGAAGCAGATAACTAGCAATGGGCCGCTGGATTTGGTTTGCATAGATTTCTTGTCATTGGAACCAGATTCTCAGGGTTATGCTAATATTCTTGTTGTGACAGATCATTTTACAAGGTATGCTCAGGCTTTCCCTGCCAAAGACCAGCGAGCCTCTACCATTGCTAAGATTCTTTGTGAAAAGTACTTTGTGCACTATGGACTTCCTGCGAGAATACACTCCGATCAAGGACGTGATTTCGAAAGCAAACTCATCAAAGACCTTCTGAAACTTCTAGGGATTCGTAAGTCAAGAACAACTCCTTACCACCCTCAAGGAGACCCACAACCTGAAAGATTTAACCGCACACTTTTGTCGATGCTTGGAACTCTTGATGCTAAGCAGAAACAAGAGTGGAGTCAGAACATCAGTCAGTTGGTACATGCCTATAACTGCACTCAAAACGAGGCCACAGGGTACTCACCTTACTTACTAATGTTTGGGAGGGAAGCTCGTCTGCCCGTGGATATCTGTTTTGGAGTGTCTGAGAACAGTCATCAGGATTTGATTTACCATCAGTATGTCACCAAACTGAGAAAGGACCTGCAACATGCTTACCATCTCGCTGCAGAAGCAGCAGACAAAAATCATCAGCGAAACAAAAAAGCTCATGACAAACATGTCAAAGAACACATCCTGGAAAAGGGGGATCGTGTTCTGTTGCGAAATTTTGGTCTCTCAGGTAAACACAAGTTGAAAGAGAAATGGCGGACAGTGGCATACATTGTCACTGATAAGTTGCCAAACTTACCTGTCTACAAAGTGAAACCTGAGAGTGGGCTGGGTGTGGACAAAACAGTGCACCGCAATCACCTGCTACCAATTGGTGATTTGGTAAGGTGGCCGGTTGACTCTGAAACAGACTGCATACCAAAACATGCCACGAGAAATCGGCAGAGCTTGCCTCCCAAGCATCCTCAGCTTGTCAGTTATGCAGATTCTCTGTCCTCTTCAGATTCTGAGTTTGTGTGTGTAAATGTCTCACTGCCTTATCAAGTGGAGTTGGGAGATCTTTTGATGCAGTCTGAGTTACAGCTAAGAAAACAGACTACTACTGACAATGAAATTCCCACTACCTCAACTGAGAAGGATGTAGAGGTAGCTGATTCATGTGGAGATAGTCAGGATGTTCAAGATTCATTCCCATACTCTCATCCTGATTCAGAAAGAGAGGAACATGAGAGTAATGATCTACCACTGGGAAATGAGGAGGTTCCTGTAGAGCGCTCAAAGAGACTCAAGAAACCAGTAGTTAGGCTGGGTTATGATGAACTTGAAAACCCTTCCAACCAACCCTTAACCGTTTTAAGCTGTGGACCGTTGGTTGGTAGTGGAACTTTCAGAGACACAAGATCTTGTTTATGTTCAACCTTGTGGTGTCATCCTATGGCATTGTGTTGTTACTGTTTTAGCTTCAAATCAGTGAGAGCTTAAATAACATTTAAGTTGTCTAACCCCGACTGTTTGATGGGGACATCAAAACATTTTAGAAAGGGGAGGGTGTAGCCGTGGGAAAATTTAGGATCTAATTAATTTAGGTCCTATTAAGTTGGACATCAACACGGGCATTATTGTTTCATGTAAATATGTTTCAATCTGCAAGTTTGTGTTGTATTATTATGTATGATTTAGAAATGTACGTGGAACTGTATGAGAAAGAAAAAACACAGAAAACTCTGGAAGTGTAATTTTCAGTTGTTTATTTGATTATGGAGCTGGAAGGAAGTGTCCAGTTACACGAACTTGGGTGGAGCCTGGGGAGGAGAAGCAGTCGGAAAAGGATGGGACTGAGATCCGAGGAGGAGGAAGTAGAACGGGGAGAGCGGGAGAAAGGAGGCGGCGTAGCAGGAGCTGTGGAGAGAGAAAGAGAACTCTTATGGTGCGTTCACACCGGACGCGTTGCAAGCGTCACGGGCATCGCTTTTACATTCAAAGTCTATGGTGGATGAGCTTCAACGGACCTGACGCACGTCAGGCGCTTTTCGAGCGTCGCTTTCCGAGCGTTTCGAGCGTTGGCGACGTGCGACGCGTGCCACGAGCGTCACGCGTTGTAGGCGTCAACACTTGAAGTTGTGAAAATTAAACTTTGGAAGCGTCAACGCGCGCGTCAACCAATCACAGGCGAGCACTCTGAGCGCTGATGCAGGCCAGAAGCTCACCAAACTGGGCCCGGGAGAGGCGGAGGCTCGCCGGCGGGCCCGCCGCTGGGGTGGCTCGCCGCACCGGGGGGCCGACTCAGTGCGACGCCCGGAGCGGGCCCGCTCCGTAGGACCGCTGGGTGAGACCGCGCGTCTCGGTCCTGCTGTGGGTCGTCGGGGAGCTGGTCAGAGAGGCGGGGGCGGCCGACAGTGTGATCCGCGTCGCCCGCTGCCAAAGCCCGACCGGGCCTGGAGGCTGGGCTGCTGGGTCGGGGGAACAGCCCGCCACGGCGCTGGGCGCCGTGCCGGGCGGGGGGCCCCGTGGCGGGTCCAGGGTTCGTGTGTGCTCTGCTTCTCTCCTGCTTCTCTGCTTCTCTGACACCTCCGTGCTGGAGCCGCTCACTGCGGCTGGCTCACATTTCGCCGAATTCATCCGAACAAAATCATAAACAGTTGGTATTCAGACAAATAAACGACACACTCGGGCTCTAAACGACCACTTTGTCGCCTAATTTAGAAAAAAAAAAATCGATAAAGTTATACATTTGAAGAGTTTAGAGCTAAAGTGATTTCTGCACCGATCCCGCCATTGTCAACATGAGGACAGGATACAAGCTCCTCCCACTCCCGCCAGTGAGCTGCCGCGCGTCGCGAGCGTTGCAAGCGTCGTGTGTAATTTGAACACGCGTCGAATTCCACACTTTACACGCGTCAACTTTGAGGCGTCAGTGACGCCCGTGACGCTTGCAATGCGTCCGGTGTGAACGCACCATAAACGTGGAAAAAGTTGGAAAAAAGATTGAAAACGTCCCGTGAATGCAGCGGCACGTTCTGGGGGTGCCTAACGAGCAGCTGCGTCGTCACTCCATGCATAGCTCTGAAGGCGGAAGCGAACTGGCGTCTTCTGCACAGCGTGGATGAGGGAGAGGGACTCCACGTGTCTCACCATGGCGGATCTGCGGCGGAGACGGCTTGGTTTATCCCGGCGCGCTGGAGGAGAGTGACGGGCGGTGGCTGACTTGCTAACCTCAGGCTCGAGGACACCGCACCTGCAGCACGGTGTGTTTCGTGGGTTCGTTTCTGCCCTGCCCTGTGACTGCTGAGGAGGAAAATCAAATCAAACTTTATTTGTATAGCACTTTTCATATTTATAAAAGGGTTCATTGCTGCCCTGCATCATGACTGTAAGGAGGAGAAGGGTTTATGCCTCCCTTCTCTGCTGCTAACAGGCCTGTAACGTTTTCTTCATCCCCCGGGGGTAAAGTAACTGTGAGTGAGTGAATGTGTGTATGGGGCCCATGTGTTTTTTCTTATTGTTGTGATTTGAATATTAATTTCTGTAAATATCTATTGGTGTGGTTCAGAGTTTATATTGCATATTTTGATTGCCATTAACTATTGAGTTTTTGTTCTATCTGCACATTTGGGTGCATAAAGTGAAGCGTGGCACACGTTTATTTCATTTTTCCTGAGCAAGTAGTTTAAATTCTTGATTTGCACTGGTTGAAGATCAGATATTTGTTCTAATAAATCGTGGCAAACTGTTATTTTTTCTCTAAACGGTTGTCTGGTGTCAGTTTTATTAAATTTTGTGAGGAGGTACTTTGAGTTTCCCCTGCTGGGTAACTATAATCCCCAATATTGGTAAACCCTTGTGGTAGATTAACTCTCGAACCCAAAACACCCCATCAGCCTAATTGAGTAAAATACCCACGTTAGTTGGTGTATATTGATGGGGTGCTACAGTAGCATGAGAGAAAGGGCGTGCGCATCGTTGGTGCGCTGACGCTCCAAAGTGGACACGGACACACGGACATGTGAAGCATGGACCAGGCTTTAGCCTTAGACCCAAAAAACAGAACTTCAGCTTGTCCTCATTGAGCTGAAGAAAGTTTTCAACATGAAGATTCAAGCCCATACATGGCATCTATCACATGAACCACCACCAGATGGAGGAAGCGGATGATATCAAGAGGACTTACCAACGGCTTTGAGGCGAGTTTGGGAGCAACGAGGGAGCTAGCTTTTATGGCAGCATCACTGCTATCTCAGCTCAGGTCTCAGTGTTGTGCTACTCTAACGGAATTTGCTAAAAAAGAAAATAAAATTTTCAATATTTATCATTTACTTGGTAGTTTGGTGCAGCATTGGAGCTTCCAGTGGGCCACAGGCATTATGGTTGGCATCCCTAATCTAAACAGTAAAACAACCTTGCAGAAACATTAGTTTCACAAACACAAATTTATAAACACTTCCTTAATTGGGTCCAGGTTCCTCTGAAAAGCAGGTCCTTACCATTTTCAAGGCAGATCACAAATGAAGCTGTTCCAATAGATTTTTGTTCAATCTGCTCACCAGGAGGCTGTTGAAGAACACATCACACCCATTAAAGTACTGCAGCATTCTGTGAAAAGTTTCTGTCAGTTTAAAGGTAAGTAAGCTGAATATTCGCTGGAGAAATGAGACAAACATCACTGCTGTCTCTGTGGACACCAAGCCACATTTACTCTGAGCAACACAACACACAGCAAAGACACAAAGATCTGCTGTTCAGATATTGGATCTGAACATCTGTCACTCTGGTTTTGAGGAAATAAGAAGGAAGAAAGACTTTCTTACTTTGTGTCAGAAAGTTCAGGTTCAGGACTGAAGGCCAGTGGAATCTCAATGGAAAGGTCCTTCTTCATACACAACTTTCTGAGATTGAGCTTCGGACCTCTGGAAACACGCACACACACACACACACACACACACACACACACACACACACACACACACACACACACACAGGTTGGCCAAATCACTAGACCATCACTAGCCGTCTCTTGTTTTATCCTGTATTTCAGTTGGCATGTCTGCCAGGCAAGAATGGGGTGGGGGAAAGAGAGAGAGAGAGAGAGAGAGAGAGAGAGAGACATTTGTTGTTCCCTGGTTTCAGCAGGGCCTTGATTGTGTTGCTTACTAATTATTAGTATTCTGAAATTGAGAGAATCTCTCTATCAATTCTGTGGTTACAGGAAGAGTCATCTGTGCATTTTGCAGGAAGAGTAACACATCATCTGTGTAGAAGTTTATTTTATGAGATACATTTGCTGTTTGTACTCCTTTTATGTTGGTGTTCTGTCCAGGTCTGGCCTTTACTATAGGCACCACAGGTGGTCCCGTAGGCCGAACACTGACTCCTCAGTTGCTGCCACTGGTACTTCAGGTAAATAACTACACTCTTTTCACCTTAGCTTTTTTTACCTTACCTTAACAACAATAAATTGTTAAAAATAACATACAAAACTGATATATTTATTTTTCCTCTGATGATACATTGAAGATCAGCTTTTACTCAATATCAAGTACCAATTTCTGTAGTAGCTTTATATCTACAACCTTCTACATTTATGATTAAATACATTATTTTGTCATTACTGTGTGGGCTTTGAAGACACACTACAATCTCAATCTTTTTCCTCTGCTCTGCCAGCCAGGAAAGCAAGAGAACAACCATATCTGATTTAGCTGACTGGCCATTGCAACCATCTGATAGCAGAACTGAGATAGTTGAAAGTTGATCATAATTTGATGTTCTCTTTGGTGCTATTAATTACTATATACTTGACGGATGACTTGATATATTGCTGCTATTCATTGCTATTTGATCATTAAAAAAGAAAACGTGTATTTTTTCAATTTTTTTGATATTGGGGGCACTGCAGTTGACGTTGACCTTCAGCTCCTCGTGACCTTCGACCGCCACTGGTTCTGTCAGATTACTGATCCATGAGTTAAGATCTAAACTGCAGTTTAAAGGTCATCAATTGCCTGCATGTCTTCAGGAGTCATGGGAATATACAGCTGCGTGTCGTCAGCATAGCTGTAAAAATTAATGCCATGTCTGCCTGAAGCACATACAAATTAAGATGAAATGGGCCGAAAGTCGGCCAGCAGCGGACATACACATTTCATCTGGAACTTTCTCGTACTTATTTTGAGACAACGTGAGTTAGTAGGAGGGATTAAAGTACTTTACAAGCTGTTTTGAAGCTTCAATATTGCAGTCAATTGACTAGCTTTTATTCCATGTTTTATGGCACGCAGATGAAACAATGTGCAGTTGTAAATAAATGATGTACTACACTCTATCACATGCAGATAAAGTCTGAACACAGTAACAACTTTTGAATCGTGTATCTGTTTATCTGCTCATAGTGAGCTTTCAACCTGCTGTCATTTCCAATAGATGCACCTAAATAAATGTGAGCAACCAGTAACCGTGGTTCAAGCAGGTCTCGTCTTCAATCAGCGGATCCAATCATAACATAGAGGTCTTCCAGTCCGGTTTTAAACCCATGCACAGCACCCAATCAGCTTCACTAAGTGTTTTTAATGGCACCCTCCTCGTAAATGACTCTGGTGACTATACGATTCTTGTTCTGCTGGACCTGACTGCTGCATTTGACACCGTGGACCACAACATCTTACAGTTTTTCTCCATTGGTTTGGCACATTTCTTGAAACCGAAATTACATTTTCAAAACAACATGGACAAATCTCCAAACTACCCTGTACCTGCTCACAACAGAACGGTATTCCTCATTCATGTCATCACATTTAAAATGTCTTAGTACACGTCTCCATGTCTCAGAAAATCTTTGCAAATGATTAATCACAGTAAGGATAGATTTAGCACAATTCCCAAGTGAACAGGTCATGTTGATCTAAACTGATTGATTGATTCTCAGTCTGATGGTTGTACTCTTCAAAACATATCAGCATAATTTCTTTGTATCAGTCACCTCCTGCAAAATCATCTGTTCAACTGTCAAAATAGTCAAAAACACACGTCAATACCATGAATACCAGACATGGATCTGTTTTCATGAAAGTGAGGAGGGCAGTCAGGAGGGTGAGGAGGGAGACCAGTGACGAACTGAGCTGTGAAACTCCAGCTTCATTTACAGCACATTGGGCTGCATACAATTTTCCTTTTTTTTTTTTTCTGTTTTTTTTTTTTTTTTTTTTTTTTTTACAGAATATTGAACTCTGATGGATGGAAGTTACTTTGTGTGTGATTAAAAATTGTAACAGTTTCCTTGGAGGTATGAGAGCAATGTGTGAATCAGAACTTGAAGGTTCTTCTTACTGTAAAATGCTTTTTGTCTTCATTTTCTTATACACAATATTTTCTGTTAGCTAAAAAACCCAAAGAAGAAAATAAAAACGATCATAGTAACCATTATGAATGAAGGACTGGGCCCAGACAGAAAGGTAGAGGAGGAATATTTCAGTGGTCCCTTGCCCTTGATGACAAAAAAACCTTAACATTTTGACTGTCATTGCTCACACAATGTCTAAAGGACAAAGCATTTTGAGGACACTGACCATCTGTTTGAGAAAGAAATTTAGTTTTTCCACCTGAGTGAACTGTTTTGGCTGAGATCTGATCTCTGACAGGTGAACCGTGGTGTTTTGCTGAACCGTCCAGGTTGTTTTTGACAAGAGAACCAAGGGAACTGAGAACGTCTGAGAGCTGTTGAGAAGGATCTTTACATTTTGGAGGCTCTGACTGTTTATATGGGAAAGAAATGTAGCTTTGAAACATGTGTGAACAGTTTTGGGAGGGAGATGAGCTTTTGCAAGTGAACTATGGTGTTGAGCTGAACTGTAAGACCGTTTTGCCAAATGATCTTCGAGTTTTGAAAATGTAATATCAGTTTCAAGAAATGAGCCAAACCAATGGAGAAAAACTGTAATATGTCGACCGCAGCACCTGGTTGGCATCAGTGGTCCTGTACTGCAGTGGTTCGGGTCCTACCTGACAAACAGAGCTATGTGTGTTTGCCTTGCCAGCTCTGAATCCTCCTCTGCCTTATGGGGTGACACAGGGCTCAATCTTGGGGCCACTGCTTTCCTCTCTGTAGTTGTTGTCACTGGGGCCCATCCTGAGAAGTCACGGCATCTCCTTTCACTGTTACTATGTCCCATTAAAAAAGAAAGAAGCTTTCTCACTGACGCTGGCTTTTAACTCAGCCTGAGACTCTGCCCTTGGTCTTTCAATGTTTTTTTTTTCTTCCAAATGTGTCTTTTTTTGTTGTTGTTTTTGTTTGCTTTGTTCTTACTGCATTTTATCCTTGCACTTTCACTTATATTTAGGACTTTGTACAGCACCTTGTACCAGCAGTAGTTGTTGTAAAGTGCTGATATAAATAAAGCTGAGTTGCGTTGAGAGTTGAGTTGACCATCACAGAACACAATGCAGAGCAGACATTGGAAATCCGTGTATCATTCGTTCAATTGATATTCAATTAAGAATCAAAAAACAAAATATTGAAAAATGAGTCGTTTTTCCTTTTTTCGTTTTTAAAATGAAAAGAAATAAATGAAAATTGGTTTGTTTTTCAATATCCCGTTTGTTAAGACAGATCAAATAAAGGAAAGTTGAAATACGGCCACAGAGCAGACTTTAATGTGATTTTTCAATTTCTTCGATCTCCGTGACCCGGAAGTTCTATCGTCTGTGTTTTGGTTTTTGTCGGCGGGAAGGTGGGCGGGTCACGGGACCCTGTGGGTCAGTTTAAGGCCAGCACACACTACTATACACTACTACAGAAGGATCAGGCCGAATTTTGCCCCGATCTTCTCCTCCCGACCGAAGCCGACAAGGTCCGACTGTCGGGAGTAAGATAATGATCTCGGGTCCGATCTTCGTGTAGTGTTCGGGGGGTTCAGAGAGATGTTTTCCGGTCGGAGCCTCTCGGGAGGCGTCGGAAGGGGGGATCGTAAATAATGAACATGTTTAATATTTCTGATCGCAAATCCTGTGGAGTGTGGTGCTCTGAGAGGCGCTGATCAGCTCCGAGTAGAGAAAGAAAGAAAGAAAGAGAAAAGTCAGAACTCCTAAACTCAGCAGTGAAGAAAGTGAGAGGTTAATCCTCAATACCTGGATCGCTCCTGGATAAAATGTATTTCCTCCATTCAGACCCAAACTCCGATCTGCTCATTCATCTGCATCGCCAGTACTGCAATAATCCCGATGTTTGAATTCATGTCCACTATTAACCATCATGGAAAAAAACAAAACAAAACAACTTTCCCTGCCTTCAGAGAGACGAGCGAAGCATAATGAAATTTACCTAATCGCTTAAGAGCAGTAGCAGACTCTGACAAAGCTACTTTTTTAAATCACCAAATATCTTAAATCATTCTTTTTGTCCCCAGATTGGATAGTTTACACCAGAATAAAATCTCGTTGAGCTTTGATAAGGTAAATTTCATTATGCGTCGCTCGTCTCTCTGAAGGCACAGAGTCAGGATATTAAAGTTGTTGTTTTTTTTTTTTCGTTTTTTTTTTTCCTCATTCTTCCGTGATGGTTAATGTAGGACTTGCGATGCAGATCGGAGTTTGGGTCTGAATGGAGGAAATCCAGTTGATCCAGGAGCGACCCAGTTATTGAGGATTAACCTCTCACTTTCTTCACTGCTGAGTTTAGGAGTTCTGACTTTTCTCTTTCTTTCTTTCTTTCTCTACTCGGAGCTGATCAGCGCCTCTCAGAGCACCACACTCCACAGGATTTGCGATCAGAAATATTAAACATGTTCATTATTTACGATCCCCCCTTCCGACGCCTCCCGAGAGGCTCCGACCGGAAAACATCTCTCTGAACCCCCCGAACACTACACGAAGATCGGACCCGAACTCATTAGCATACTCCCGGACCTTGTCTTCGGTAGGGAGGAGAAAATTGGGGCAAAATTCGGCCTGATCCTTCTGTAGTGTGTGCTGGACTACAGGTTGACGTGACCCGCCCACGTTTCCCGCCGGCAAAAACCAAAACACAGACGATAGAACTTCCGGGTCACGGAGATCGAAGAAATTGAAAAATCACATTAAAGTCTGCTCTGTGGCCGTATTTCAACTTTCCTTTATTTGATCTGTCTTAACAAACGGGATATTGAAAAACGAACCAATTTTCATTTACTTGTTTTCATTTTAAAAACGAAAAAAGGAAAAACGACTCATTTTTCAATATTTTGTTTTTTGATTGTAAATTGAATATCAATTGAACGAATGATACACGGATTATTGGACAACAAATGTGCGCTGCTGTTAATTTACAGATCAGCCTCGCAGGAATACCCGTTATGTGTGTTTGGTTCTCATGCATTTGACAGTCTGGCATATTGGCTTAGGTATCCGATTCAAGAATTATTTTTCATTAAATTTATTAAAATCAGATTGAAGCTTGTGTACTTTGTCGAAACCTGATTTTCATAGAGAGATGAAAAATTCTGAGTGAAGCTGTAATATTAAAACTATAAAATTCCAGAGAAAATTTGACTTTGTGCCTGCCAGCTGCTGCCGACTGTTGTGTCGGAAGCCTGTCATGGATTTATCCTGAAATGTTCATGTCTGTAGGGTCATCCATATAGGAGCAGCACAACGCACAGCAAAGACACAAAGATTTACTGTTCAGAGACTGGATCTGGACGTCTGTCACTCTGGTTTTGAGGAAATAAGAAGGAAGAAAGACTTTCTTACTTTGTGTCTGAAGGTTCAGGTTCTGGACTGAAGGCCAGTGGAATCTCAATGGAATGCTCCTTCATACACAACTTTCTGAGATTGAGCTTCGGACCTCTGGAAACACGTGCGCAACACACACACACACACACACACACACACACACACACACACACACACACACACAGGTTGTACTACACCCTGTCAACATGCAGGTAAAGTCTGAACAAGAATTCAAGAATGATTTTTCATTGAATGAATTAAAGTAAGATTAAAACATGTACTTTCAAAGAGGGTTAAAGAATTTTGAGTGCAGCTGCAATACAGAATTAGAGCTGTTACAGCCAGGCTGAAAATGAACCAACGACCAGAGCGGACACACTCTCGATGAGGGAAAGATCACGTTGAGCAAACAAAAACGTCAAGTGCTGCATCTTTTCTTCTGTTTGGTGTTTCTGTGGATTCTGCAGGAGCAGCTGACGTCTCTTACCTCTTCACAGCGTCGGCTCCGTCCTCTTCGTCCACTTCACACATCTTCAGCTGAGACAGAATCAGGACACACCTGCTCAAGAGTCACACACAGACCATTTCTTTTTAACATGTATGGAGACAAACTCCAGCCTCTCTTTGACATTAGTAGATCAACACTTATCCAGTTCTCCTTCTCTAATGCAGTTCACTGCTGAACTCTTGAACTTATTAGTTTCCTGGTTGAACTCTGGAACCATGTTGTGAACTCTGCCTCCTTTATCTTTATCTGAAATCAAACCTTCATATTACAAGTGTGTGACACAGATCAGTTTATTAACCTTAGAATATATGTTTCATATTGAGTGTAAATAAATAGCGGCTGAAAGTACAGAGGTGGTCTTCACCACTGTCCGTGAAGAAGAAGAGATCCGATCTTCACAGCATGAAGCAAACGAACACTGTATTCAAAACCAAACTGGTACAAAAACAAAACCAACAAACGAAAAGAGTCCTTCATTAACTCTGCTTATTATGATTGAAGTCAATATTTAAACGTGTCTCTTCCTTTATATGCAGGGTAACTTCAGGATCAGATCATAACATTTTCTCCTCTTATAAAACTGTATCTTTTCAAGAGTTGCATATTTTACTATTATCTTTAGTAAATACATTCTCGTTATTTGATTTTTATACGGCTTTATCATCCAAACAGTCATGCAGAGACATAATTCGCTCATTTGATATTTAATTATTTGTCTATATTTAGCTTTGCAGGGAGTGCGTTGAGCACTAGATGGAGCCATCACTTCAGTATCACTGGCAGGACTCTGGAGCTGTCCCACACTTCTTCATGCTACAGTTCAAACGCAATATATTTTGTAATTACAAGAGATTTTCAGGAGTCTTGCTGGTATTTTTCTTCATCATTAATACTAAAAATACCCACTTTTGTGTGGATTTTTACTTTATTGCTCTTGTTTATAGTTGGCTGTCTTTTCCCCACACTTCTTTTTCTCTTCCTCTTTTCTTGTGTTGAACTGTCTTTCTGTTTCCTCTATATGTGATTTGTTGAATGACAGACACTGAATTTAATTTACTTTATTGCATTGTTTTTCCAGTTGGATCTTCTCCTTCAGGTGTGTGTCCGAGTGTCTGAGATATAAACAGAGCCTGGCTGTTAGACAATATAGATGCTGAAGGCTCCAGGGAGTTAAAAAAAATCACCTTCAGTATATTTAAATCAAAACTCATTATTGCTATTAATTTATAAAATAGAAGAAAGAACTTGCATTGGTTTATATAAAGCAATGACTAATATTGCTTACGAAGTCTGGACAAAGGATCAAGACGGATGAAGGTTTCTATTTTGTCAGATTTTTCGTCAATGGGGAAGAATTAAAGAGAAGCTAAATCATGTACTGGCAGAAGATAACTTGCTCTACTTCTGCTGCAGAATGTTTTCAAAATGACTTTACAGATTGGATAGAGATTAACTAAATAACTAGAAAAAAGCACAAAGGAACTGCTCAAGTAAAATGCATTCCTTTATTTGTACATAGTTTTGCATATTGTTATATAGGTTTTTATAGCTTTTGTATATAATTATTCCTGTTATGTCATTGTAAATACAGCTTTTCTTTAATAAATCACAGATGAACGGGGGACCTCATTAAATCTGCCAAGAGGCCGTAGTGAATTTCATCTGACTTTTCTCTTTGAATTATGAATTTAAAGAGGAAAGGGTTTGTGTGTTTTGGAAAACTCTGCGAAACATGTGAACCTCAACTATGGCCGATCCAAGTCTGTGTTTCCGTCACAATTCTATCCAGTTGGAGATTTGTCCCCTTTCTGCTTCGCCATGTTTTTTTCCTTCATGAGGCGACAAAACGAGTCTCTCTGTGTTTGAATGCTTGAGACTTGAAGTCATGGTAAATACGGAGCTCGGAGCTGCTCCCTCCTGTCTCAGTCTTATGTCATTTCCACCGATTGGGATCACGTCATGCTGGCTGATAACTTTCAGATGTGTGACTTGGTCTTCTTACATTCCAGCGGATCCCCGCCTCCAGGGAAGCCACTTTCACTGTAATCACCAAGAGTTCCACTCTCACTGTCTCACTGTTTCCCTCTCTTCCTGCTGGGCAGGTGATTGATTTGAGTTTTTTTTTAAAGCATAACTTGACTTAATTTTTTTTTCCTGGCAAGACAACATCAATTTGTGGAATCTTTGAGTCAGAACTGGAGGTGGCTGCAAGAAATAGTCCTATTAGTGCACCGTGTAAAGTAAACGACATACGTCAGGATGATCTGTCCAGTGAAAGGTCATTGTTTTTGCGTTTTCATTTCAGTGGACACACACTGATTGCCCTGTGGAAGACACCTGCTGTAAAAGGGAGAGGTACAATGAGAACCTCACACACTCCATCAGAGGGAGGCGACTTCTAAACATCTCACACAAACATCCATCTCTCCTCGTGTTGAAGTGTCCTTGAGCAAGACACTCCATGGTACTTTTTATTCTTCTATAAGTTCAAATAAAACCTAATGTAAACGCATGAAAACTTTATTCAGAATTAAATTTGAATCCGAATAGACCGGCCAGTTAATTCTCTTTTGGAATCGGAATTATGTGCTAATTAGGCGCGACTTCATTCTGGTAGTTCTGCGCATGCTCCGCCGTGATGACGCAATATTCCAAGACGGCGGCCCGCTGTCCGCTTTTCGACTGGTATGGAGACGATTTATTTAACGGAAGTTTAAAAAAAATGGATATAATGAAACGAGCGGATGGATGGGCTTTAACAACGCGTACATTTTCAAAGCTGTAGCGTTAAAGTTAATCGAGAAAGAAAGACGAGAAAAAAAAGCTGTTTACTTCCGGGAGACGTCAGTACGTCACAGCCACCCACTGTCCAATCAGAACGCTTCGCAGACCCCGGCGCGAGAGAGGATTTTAATCCTTCGTTTTTCCCATGTAAACCCAGGCGCGTGAATATAATTGTAAATTTCTTCATTCAGAATAAACCAATTCTGAATTGAAAACACCCTGTAACCTCAGTCAGTGAACTTCAGACTGCTGCTAATGGACGAACCGCCCTGCAGCTGCTTCCACTGCTGTGTGAATGTGTGCGTGAACGGATGAATGTGACCGACAGTGTCACTCACTGAGGGGACGGTTCAAAGTGGAAAACTGCTGTAAGTGAAACAACTCCCCCTCTCTCTCCCTCTCTCTCTCCCTCCTCTCTCTCCCAGTCCATCTCTCTCTCTCCCCCCTCCTCTCTCTCCCAGTCCATCTCTCTCTCTCTCTCTCTCTCTCTCTCTCTCTCTCTCTCTCTCTCTCTCTCTCTCTCTCTCTCTCCCTCTGACTCAGTCTGTTTCAGATCTCCCTCCCTCAGCAGCATCTCTCCTTTCTCTGTGAGTATAATCTATAATCTATAATCTAATCTGGCTCTGCTCGGTGTTTCTCCTCTGTGTGTGGGTCAGTGCTGTGCTCCTCTATCGATATCTTTTTCCATCGATCCGTGTGTGTGTGTCGGTGTGTTTCTGTCTCAATGATCGAGTGTGTCGCTCTCTTCTCGGCTGCTCCGGGAACTTCACACTCCCCGCTGTCCAACAGGAGATATGATGATTCTTCACACGGTCATTTTACCCTTAATATCGAAATATTCCTGAATAAAGGAAGAATAAATGCTGCGTTAGATTATGTTGTATTGGATCATACTAATCTGCTCAGTGTTTTAACAGGAGTTTTAAAAGGATTTATCTCATTGCGACTCCACAGTGTATCCCTTCATCTGGTTCATAATAATTTCAACGAAATTAAACATTCATCTGCTAAAACACACACCCGCACACACACAAACACAAACCCGCAGCTTTCTCGATGTGAATATCAACACAAATTATAAAGAGGAGGCTACCGTTTTAATCAAAATCGACTCATATTATTAATTAATAAGTTTTCTATAGAGTAATTATTATTGGAAGCGGTCGTGGCGCCGGACTGTCAGTACCTGCTGTGTCCACCAGAGGGCGCCTGAGAGCAACCTGACCTCTGATCATCACACCTGTTACTTGATGGATGGATGGAGGGATGGATGATGGATGTTTGAGGGGTCAAACAGGTCACGTGGTGTCAACCCGAAGCTTCTGTTCATTATTCCAGTGCTGCTGTTTCACTAAACTGCAGTTCAGAAACAGTTTTCTTTTTTCTTCCAGTGATTCCGGCTGCTCTGCTCTGACTTCTCCTTTAGATTTTCTTGTTTCAGTCTTCTGGGTTGGAATGAAACACCAGACTTACAGTATAAACATCAGAATATTTACATACACCAGTACTCAGTTTGTGCAGACAGTCCTGTTTTTTTTAATTTTAATACACCAGAAGCTGGTATTTATGCTTTTACTCTGTTATATCCTGCTCCTGCTGAAACACGGGACTGGTGTGTCTGTGCCAGTCCAGAGCAAAAGTCAGATTTTCTATTGTGTCTGCTTTATTTACTCCAGAGCCATTAAAGTTTGCCTTAAGAAGACAATTCAGCCTCTAACCAACATCAGCCTGAAGAGAAACACTGTCAGAGGATTTTACTCTCTTTGGAAAATTTAAAGCAACTAAACAAATAAACAAATTCAAACTGAAACAGGAAGTAAGTGCTGTATAGAGGAAGTGTTTGTTTAGGAGCAGGAGGTCACTTCTGATCTTTAGTATCATCATTATTTGTTTTATACTGATATTGTATTGTTGCTTCATTTAATTCTAGTGTATTGACCTAAACTTGCGGGACAGCTGTCAATCTGCCACTGAAATCTGTAGCCGAAATGTCAAGAATATAGTAAATTAAAACCTCTCTGATATTCTTAAACTTGATTTTCTTTCAACACGAAGACTTTAATGGCATTGTATGTAGTTGTTCAGATTAGAGAAATCCACAAAGTCCTGATATTTTCCAGTATCATGCAGGTTCCTCTCAGAGCCCAGTGTGACACTGAGGACTCAACTGCATCAAAACCAGCTTAAAACACATTCGACCTCTTCAGAGGACCAACTAAATATGAGTATTTATTTGCAGCTTAAGCTTCCTGTGGGACACTTCCACTGCTGGATAACTGTGTTGTTAAAGTTCCATTCAATTAATATATTCTAATGAGAACAGAGTCTTCTATTGATCAGACTTTAATACTTGTGGATGTGACTGAAAGAAGAACTTTGAGCACTGTTTACATCATGTTTCAAGTTAAAATTCTTTGGTTTTGCATTTTCTTTTCAAGCATGAACAATGGGAGAAAGCGGACATTCGTATGGACAGACGACCAAGTTGGAATGTTTTTACAGTGACTGTCGAATCTGAAACTGCCAGAGTCATGATGCTCTGGAGGAAAACGTGGTTCTTATTGTCTGTCTACTGAGCATGTGCAGAGCTACTGTTTACTACGGCTGTGTTGTGCAGATGCGCAGTAGCTGCGTTTTCAAAAAGTCAGGAAAAATTACTGAATTAACCTAAAAGTAGCTCCTTTTAACCTTTTTTTTTAAGTTCCTTTAAAAGTAATTTTGTGCTGTTTGGTCCATTAAAGCACCACCATTAGATTAACACACCGCTCTTATTATGGAAGAGGGAACATTTATATATTTAATTCTGATTTAAATCCCAGAATCTGGAAAAAATGTCCTCATTTGCTCTCTTTTTGGTGGCCTTGTTTTTCCCCCACCAGCCTGGAGTGTGTTGTGTTGAAGGAACCTGGCTGCGTCATGCTGAGCGTGTTTTCTGTCTCAGACCTCTTTCGGTCTGTCCTGCTTGCAGAGCCAGTGAGTCGGCCTGCAGTGAGACGAGCGCCGGTGTTTCCACAGGTGGACTGTGGTTGAATATTTTGGTGTGGCGACCACTCGGCCGTTCGAATGGGCTCCAGCCTCGCTCCAGTCACAGTCTAGTCTTTAAATGACGTTCAAAAGCTGAAATGATGATATTAAAGATAAATAGCTGAGCTGGATGTGTGTGAGGGAAGAGGCAGAGTGAGCTCTGATTTCTCGAGGAGTCTGTCTGGATTATGTGAACAGACTGAAGGACGTGACTCAGTCTTCATCCACCTAAAATCTGAGCTGATCTCTGAAACGCGTCAGGAGCTCCTTCAAACGCCGCTTGCACCTGGAGAGAAGGACGGAGGCTGTTTCACTTTGAATTCAAACACATCTCTGAACGCACTCAGCACTCTACGTCTATCAATATTTCAACTCTTCCTATACACACGCGTTTGCATATTTTCAGCCTAAATGCAGTGACAGCTGTGGTCAGAAACACTGAATAAATATATTTCTTTACCAGTTTACAAGAAAACTGAACATGTTTTGCTTTAAATTAATCAATAAATGAATTCAATATGACAGCACATGTTGATCATTTCAGGTTATCCAGGCTAGATTGGCTTGTTTTGGGGTAATAAAGACTCTGAGGTAAATACCGTTGTCGACCGTGTGAAGTAAACCTTTCATGACCTTTAATGATCTCTTGGAGCCGAGCAGCCGTCAGCAGGCTGATTCCAGAGCAAACCTGTGAGGCTGCAGGACTGTTTCCCCCCTTCTCGTCTCACAGACTGTCTGTTTCCCTGCAGGAGCTTCATCCCCCGGCCGTTAACGTCAGTGGAACATTTCAATCCGCCCTGATATTCGGGTTAATCTGATTATGAAGATTTCCTCTGAGGCTCCTCTTCGTCAATGACAGGAAAGATGGAGACTCCGTTCTACCACGACGACTCGCCGGCCGTCCCCGGCTTCAGTCAGATCGCCGAGTACGAGCGCTACCCGGCCAACAAGATGCTGATGAGCAAGAAGGCCATGGCCATGGCGGGCAGCCATCACTTCTCCGGTGGCGGCGTGACGGGAGGCCGGGGTGGGAACCCCAACCTGGGGCTGGGGGGAAACGGCTCCCTGATGGCGTCCTCCGCCGTGTCTTCCGCCGCGTCCTCCGCGGACATGAACCTGCTGAAGCTGGCGTCCCCCGACCTGGAGCACCTGATCATCCAGTCCAACCAGGGCCTGGTCACCACCAGCCCGGTGCCCGGCTCCGCCAACCCCTTCATCTACCGGGCCCAGGCCACCAACGAGCAGGAGGGCTTCGCCGACGGCTTCGTCAAGGCTCTGGCGGACCTCCACAAGCAGAACCAGCTGGTGGGCGGGGGGCCCATGTCCCCGCCGTCGTCCTCTGGCGTCTCCCTGCAGGCGTCCTACCAGAGGAACCTGATGTCCGGCGGGGACATGCCCGTCTACACCAACCTGGGCAGCTACAACCCGGGCCAGATGCCGTACTCCGGGGGGCAGATGGCCTACGGCGGAGGGTCGGGGCACGGCGGCGGAGGAGCCCCTCACTCCCACCCCCGAACCCTGGACGCCCCGCAGACCGTCCCCGAGGTGCCCCACCCGCCCGGCGACCCCACCTCCCCGCCCTCGCTCTCCCCCATCGACCTGGAGACGCAGGAGAGAATCAAAGCGGAGCGCAAGAAGCTGCGCAATCGGATCGCCGCGTCGAAGTGCCGCAAGCGGAAGCTGGAGCGGATCTCCCGGCTGGAGGAGAAGGTGAAGGTCCTCAAGAGCCAGAACTCGGACCTGGCCTCCACCGCCGCCATGCTGCGGGAGCAGGTCGCCCAGCTCAAGCAGAAGGTCATGAGTCACGTCACCAACGGCTGCCAGATCACCGTCAGCTCCGCCGGCGCCGGCAAGTCCGGGGGAGGAGGCGGCGAGGACTCCAGCTGCTGAGTTGGGGGCGAAGCGAGGCGAGATGAGGCGACGCAGCCGGCCGAGGGGCCGACGGACTCCTGGACGGGACCGGTGGACCTTCAACCAGTCCCCGGCAATCGACACCGCCGGGAAGGGGGCGGGGCTTACCGGGGCGCGGGGCCGACGGAGCGAAGGCCTCCGGCGGGAGCAAGTTTTCTGTCCGGATCTCACCGGAACTTCAGGAACAGAATCGCTCCGCCGTCTCCGACACAATCATTCAACAGGGAAGGACACCTTTCTGTGAGTTTCTTTGGGACAAAAGATTTTCTTCTCTTTCAACTTGATCGCCGTTGTTCCAGAAACTGAGGAGAAAGTTTTCAGACTCGGATGTTTTTCCTTCGATTCTAAATCAGCCGTCTTTTAAAGTGATCATCAGATTTGAGCTTGTCGCTCCTCAGTCAGAACACATTAGTGAAACACTCTGAAAGTGGCGACTGTTTCCACGTCAGGACTGAGACGGTTTGGCATTTCGAAGGAGGTAATTTAACTTTTTCTTCCAGATCCAGTGAGCGCGTCACCGGAGAGGTCTCAGCCGTAATGTGTTCAGTAATCAGATCACTGATCATCGAACCTCTTGACTTTTCTTTGATTGAAGTTTCTCTTTGTGTGATTCTGCTTTGCTGATTACACCTTTGGCAACAGTATTTGAGATTTGTTGCAGTGTTAAATGTCCATGTTTTTATGACTCTTCTCCTCTTTCAGGGATGTTACTGAAGCTCAGTTTGTTTAAAAAGAAAAAAAGACGACATTTTGCTCCTGCTCTTTATTATTTTCATACAAAGAAGAGGTTTTAATCACTCCGTGGTGTTTTTTTTTTTTTATAAAGGGAGAAACAATTCAAACACTTGAGAAAGATTTAATTTATTCTTTCAGAGTCTGAGTGTCGCACTGACTGTTTTATTGAAAATATCAGAAATATGATTCAACTTTGATGAGGATACAAAAAAATCAATTTGTTGTTTGTTATTTTTACATAAGGTTAATTTAATATCTTTTCTGAAATACTTGTTAAACGCATTCCTGTGCAGAAAATGTATTGATGCCGTTGTTATTCCTTCATAATGTGCCGCGGTTGTAAAAAGTCCATTACTGCCAGAAAAGGTTCAAATTGCCGAAAGCGAGAAAAGCCGATGAAATTCTGAACGTTTGTATTCGATTACCTGGGCGGCGACTTTCACAGCACAAAACTCTTGTTTTTGCCGATTTCACATTTCTAAAAGCCAGAATGAGAAACCTGTTTCTGCTTCTTGTGAATATTTTAGCCTCTTCCAGTCAAGATCGGGTTTCTGATGTGAGGATGTGACGAACTGAATTCATGTCTGAGGACAGCAAGAACTGGAAATGTGCAGATCGAGTGTAAATTTAAGTGTACAGGCGTGAAGGTGAGCGCTGATGGAGGAGGAGGCGGAGGTCTGCTGGGACGGGGTTCATGGACGAGTCCCGCTGGTCTCTGAGTCTCTCCTCAGCCCTCCTCGGTCCTGGGGAACCTTATAAACCTGCTGCTGTGGCTGAAATGAGCAGGACGATGAGAGGAGATCCAGGTCAGGACGACACCATCAAATCACCCCGCGGGCCGGATTACGACCCCGTGGCGGGCCTGTCGTGGCCCTCGGGCCATATGTTTGACACCCCTGTTTTATGAACCACGTAAAACCGTCGCATCCTGTTTCTGCTCACGTTTTTAGACTTTTCTATACAGAGGAGGATCACCTCCACGGATAGTTCAGCGTGCTGATTTTCAGTTTCAGGGTATTTTACTGCATTCAGCTTCTGACTGAAACACTAGAGATTAAAATAAAAAAAGAAAAGTTGTTGCAGTTTGAGCGAAACAAAAAGAACTTTTCAAGCGTGTTGTGTCAAACAAATATTTATTTTTTTGAAGCTGAACGAGGCTTACAAAGTCTTCGCTGAGTCTATTTTTGTACAAATGTAGAAAAGTTGATGTTCAGACTTGGTGTGTTTGTTTACTCTGTTCCTTTATTTATGACGAGGGTCTTTTGTTGATTTCCTTCACGCTGTTCTGCTGTGTTCACGTGTTTCTGTAAATATACCAGTGGTGACGCTCAAACCGCCTCTCTTCTGACTTTCTCCGTCTCATTTTTACTCACGTCACATTTTAAAGTAACAGAAAAGCAGCATTTAGTGATCCTGTTGATCATCTTAGCGATTCTCCAGTAAGTCAGTTAGTTATAGTGATATTTTGATACCATCCAAAGTCTTGAATTTGTCTAAAAATGTTCAGTTTTGAATTATTTTTGCATAATTGATACGAAATTATATATAAATTTTATTAATTTTGTTTTGGGCTGTCGAAACATTTTTTTCAATCACGACTAATCACACTTTGAATTGCTTTTATTAAAATAGTGTTGCTTTGCATTTGAAGGCAGTTTTTAGTCCATAACATGAAGCATTAAGCTCTTCGGATGAATTTAAAGTGGTTGTTGAAGTTTCGGCAGCGACTGATTTCTGACCAGAGCGTCTCGATCGGGAATCAAACACAGAGCAGAATCTCCTTTTTGACCTTGTCTGATTTTCTTTCAAAATAAAGTGCCATCTTAATACAATATCTACCTTAAAAATACATTTTTCAAATTGAAAAAAAGCCCTAAGCCTAATAATGTTATTAATCTTGATTAAGAAAAAATAATTCCCTACATTAATTAATCATGATTACTCTGACAGTGTTAATTCTATCATATATAGATTTATTTGGAATCATGTTAGAGAACAAAAAGATGCCAATTTTCCTTTGTGCATGAGATTCTCATCTTGTGAAAATGAAATCTGTTTCTCGTGGGACCTGGATGAGGTTTTCTGGGGGTGTTGTGGTTTCTGAAGGAGTGTGTTCACTGCTGCTTAGCAAAGGTCAGCTGAAGTTCACACGGAGTCGCTTCGCTGAAGTTTGGTGTTATTTTCTAACCAGGAGCCTCTTCGGGGCTCGGGTCCCTTCTGTGTTGTGTTTGCATGTTCTCCCTGTGCCTGCGGAGTTCAGAGCCTCTGGGGAACCAGAGCGTGGACGTCCGCTTGCTTCTGGCCGTCTCTTCATCCCCCGAGGGTTCTACTTGTTGGACTCCTGCGTGAGTCACGAGGATGAAGTGATTTCTCTCTCCGGGTGAATCACGGCAGCACAGTCTTCACACTCCTTGTTCACCACGAGGAGGAAGATCACCATCCTCATCCTCGCCGATTACCGCCAGTCGCTCAGTCGATACATCCCCATCAGGCCTCCTCGCCTCGGCTGACTCGCTGTTTCCCAGATGACAGCGTGAAGGCCGGTGTTCGATCAGAGAGGGGAGCAGCGACGGTGAAGCTAATGAGACGCCGACACGACGCCGAAGGGTGTCGGCGTGAGTCCAGAGGAGCTCCCGGGCCTGAGCACGAGTCCGGCGACGGCATTTCAACCATCAGACCTCATCACGAGGCTCTCCACAGACTCACCTCTCACAGATTTTGCGGCTGCTGTTCTTGAGGACGACGCCGGACTGAGTCACGTTCGTTAATGACAGTCTTTATGGAAATCCGACAATGACACAGTTACACTGCTGTCAGCAACACACACACACACACACACACACACACACACACACACACACACACACACACACACGTGCGCACGCTTGTTTTTCAGAGTTCATTCAAAGTCAGCCTGGCTCTGGAGAGTTATCAGAGCAATAAATGATCTGGATTTGTAGACAGTTTGAGAGTGGACAGACCTCTGCAAAAAAAACTAACAAGTTCAACATGTCAGAGCAGTTCTCAACAAAACTTAGAAGTGGAGAATCTGAACTTGCTCAGAGTCCATAAATAAATATTTTAAATCCTCCTCAGAGTAACACCCTGAATTAAAACCCAAAGAAACAAATTCATGTGCATTAAAAGAGGTATTGATCACTTCAGATCACCGGTTTTTAAGTGAAAAAATCCAAGATAAACTGTGAAAGACAAGCCGTTGTGTGCGTGCGTGCGTGCGTGCGTGTGTGTGTGTGTGTGTGTGTGTGTGCGTATAGCTGTTCGGTAGAGACTGTTGTATTGCTGTTTTTCCATATTCTGCTCCAGATGGAGTGACCCACTTACTGAGAGAAGGAGAGAGAGAGGCTCTGTGCCATTTCTGGTGACTAATACCCCCTCCACCCACACCTCAGCACACACACACACACACACACACACACACACACACACACACACACACACACACACACACACACACACACACACACACACACACTCAGTATCGGATCGGTGTGTTTCTGCTCTCCGATGGTTGTGTTTGTTAAAAATAAAGACGTTTGTGAATAAATGAGTGTTGACAGTGAGCGTCACTGCCTGTTATTGTACTTTTACATGTTTTCTGCCTCAGAAAGCCTCAGTCCAACGCTCACTGCAGCCTCCTGCCTTTTTTTTTTTCCTTTTTGGTTAAAAACCAAGAGGAGTTTTAATCAAACAGAGGCGACTTTTCAAACTTCATCTTTTAATTCATCCCATTTAAGCTGATGTGTGTGTGTGTGTGTGTGTGTGTGTGTGTGTGTGTGTGTGTGTGTGTGTGTGTGTGTGTGTGTGTGTGTGTGTGTGTGTGTGCGCGTGTGTGCGTGTGTGCGTGTGTGTGTGCGGCAGGTCTTCAGCTGCGTTTTTCTTCCACACGTCTTATTTTAGCTGGCTGTCGACTGCTGTGTGAAGTCTGAGGTCCAATCTGGCTCCTTTCACCTCTGCAGCGTTTTAAATAAAATTCTGATCCTTTTATCCACACAGAGTATGGAAGCTGTCCAAGGACATAAAACCTCTGGAGTCACAGACCGACTTCTCAGCGTCCGCCTCTGAAGGAAACAACTGCTTCTTTCTTCAAAACTCCGCTGTAATTCGTCTTTGGGCATGTCATTTCCTTCAAGCATTTACATTTAGGGTTTTTTTGGAAGAGTGAGGTAAGGTCACCCTGACGTACTCTGAGCTGAGTCATGTGATCATTTTAGACTGTATAAATAAAACCAAATGGGGCTGAACTGGACTACACACTGTTTTACTGTCATCACATGTTGACCTCTTATTGATCTTGATGTCGCTGCAAATGTGAAATCTACCCCTACTCTAGTGTGAATATGCTGAAATTCTGCTTTTCTTGAATTTGCTGTATTTTGTATTGTGAAAAAAGTGAATAGTTTCTGAGTTCTTACACCGAAACAGACATTTAGACAATCATCGGTGTTGTTATCCTGTTCACATCTCGTCTGAATGACCCAGGAGTGTTTGGATTTTCAAAAGGAGGGTGTTTGAAAGAGAAGAGAAGAGCTCATACATGTAAATCAGATTGTTTCAGCTTCATAATCGGAGGTCAAAAGGCTGAAGACACCAGTCCCTCTCACCTGGAGGGAAGTCACAGTCAGTCAGATGAATATTCATGAGGTCCGGCATTAGCCCCGCCCCCGGCCCCGGAGGGGGAGCCCCCGTCAGTCTGAGGTGACGGTGGTTTCCTTGATGTGAGCGAGTCTCAGGGGGACAAACGATACAAGATGGTGGACGTCGGGCAGGATCGGCCGGGGACGGGAGATGCGAGCGTGTGACAGCTGACTGACGGCAGGGCGAGTGCGCCTCGCCTCCTCCGTCAGCTCGCATCACATCAGCACCTGAGGATCCGGCGGCTCCGGGAGCTCCCGAGCCTCCAGCCGGCAGCCGAGGAGGCACTCTGGGAAATGTCAGCGTGATGGTAATTAACCGCAGTGCTGTGATACCATGAACAGGAGGGTTCATGACAGGCAGAAACCCGGGCGATCCTGACGGTTTGTTACCGTCGGGGCCAAAATGGGAGGCAATTTCTGTAATGAAGACTTAGATACACAAAACGCCGAAGTCCAGTCGGGTCAAAATCCACCATGAAACACCTCAAACTTCAATCCATACGTTTCCTCCTGCAGCGCCCTTGTGAGATGACCTTGAGATGGCTGATTCCTCTCATCTACCAAGAAGAACCCGGTGCTACGTCTGCGAGCCACGGTATCACCGAACGGTTCAGGTTTTTGGTGTTTCCAAGTTGTGGATAGCGGGCAAAGTACCGTACCCATCTTCAATTTTTGTAGCCCCTCCGTAGGAGCCTGTTAGCACAACGGTTTAGACCATTATGGGAGCCGGTCCATGTGTTTGGTTTGGAGTTTGTTTTGAGGGGAATAAATGGACGTATCTTTAACTGGCAAGCGATCGCCTGAGTTACCTCATTCAGGCCATGAAGGGTGTTGGCGTGTCAGCGCCTCTGGAGCTTCAAGCACAGGTTTGGCCTCGACACCCTCCGTTGCGGTACCGAGCACATCGGTAAGTGTTCCATAAGGAGGAGCTACAACTCTGCTGTTTGCTGACTGGTCGGTGATTATTGTCACTTTTGAAAAGCCCGCCATATTTAAACCTCATCGGATGTATAAACTCTCTTACGTTGGCCTACCTACAACGCTTTGAGCAAGTTTTTTTTGTTAAGTCAGTTTTTTGAAATGTCATTATGCCACATTTTAACCATACAGTGGTGGAGACAGGTCTGGCTCTGCTTCCCTGTACCGTTCCGTGCCAAACAGTGGAAACAAGACTTTAGCATCCATGTTGAGAAAGTCCAAAATTCATTCTGATCCAGAAAATGGTGCCTAAGAACTGGGTTAAGAAACCTGGATTCTGGGCTTTCTGTGGGTGGTAGAAACACGAAGAACTGGTGCCAACCCAGGCTCTGGCTCCCAACTAGAACTGGAACCAGTTTGGTGGAGAAGAGGCGTCAGAAAACCCCGGGGTTACTCCGTCATGACCCCGGGGTTCCTCTGAGAGTCCTCTGATTGGTCAGTGTCTCTCTCCTTCACCCTGCCTCTTTCCTCCTCCGTGTTACATAACCACACACACAGTTTCTCTCGTCGCGTGCGGAGCCTCAACACACACATTTCTCAGGCCTTTCACTCGAGTGTCGAACCCTGAACTCAGCCTGGAGGCCTCGTCGGTCCTCAAGTCCACTCCCCCGGTGCAGGTCGGGGTCCACAAGTGTAGTAAACCCAAAGATCTTCGGATTGCACAGAGATTCAAGCAAGGACACAGAGGACACACACACACACACACACACACACACACACACACACACCACGGACGCTTGAGCTTGACGTTGCTATGGTGAAACTTTTGCAGAAACACAAACAGAGGCAGGAAACAGAACCAGAGGAGATTGTGAAACTCATCTGTCCTCTGAAGAAGAATAAAATCCTCCTCCGACAGAAAATGAGCTTCTTCGGCAGCAGTTTGAAAACCGGTCCACTTCCTTCTCAGACCAACCGGTTCAACTGGCCTCTGCCACATGATTACCAATCATCCCCCGGTCAGATGAATGGATGAATTTGTATATCAGTGAGGACCGGCGTGGCATAGGAGCGATAGTTCTGTTAGAAAACTGAATTCCAGTTATGTAACCACCGTGTTTGTTGACTCGACACAAACAACTTTTTTTTTTATTTCTTCTTTTTTTTTGTTTTTTTGTTTTTTTTGCTGAAAACCGACAAACGGAGGATCTGAGGAGGAAAACACCGCCCGAAAGACTGAAGAGATTCATTTTTATCCTGAGTTTGGTCCTGGAGCCGATGGAGGGATGACGGAGGTGTGCAGGATGGAGGGATGGATGGAGCGATGGATGGAGGAGTGTATTATTGGCTCCGTAGTTGTTTGAGGGTGACTCAGATGCTCCGCCCACAGACACGCTGACTCACCATGAACCGCCAAGTACACGGCGTGTGTGTGTGTGTGTGTGTGTGTGTGTGTGTGTGTGTGTGTGTGTGTGATGTACCTGATTTAAATGTCAGTAAAGTGAGAATCTGACTCTTTCTCGCAGCTTTTTTCCTTCATCTTCTGATTTTCCGACGGATCTCAGGGAGGTTTCAGGAGAAACGCTCACATTAGAATTAATCATCTCAAAACGCAAACTCGTTTACCTCCAGACCGTAATGACGACGTCTCCAAGGACCCCTGCTGGCCTCGTGTACCGATGCCTGTTTTCTTCTTCTGATAGAGAGACTCTGAATCAGTCCCGCCATGATTTATTGATCAAAACACGACGGGACGACCATCACGAAGATCCACGGAGGCGGGAAAAGATGTGTAGCGGCTTTAAAAGGTGGTCAGAAGTGTAGACAGACGGTAACAACACACAGCAGGTCAGTATTATCACGATGTCCCATGATTTTGATGTTAAATATTCAGAGAATAACTCAAACGACTCCAAAAGGAGAAAGTAAATAATCAGAAATGAGCAGATATGACCATCTATTGCTTTGGAAGATTAAAGATTTTTGTTTTCATGGTTGCTGATCTTCCACGCCAAAGTGGCTTCCGGTGTTTTTAAATGAGTGTAAAAGTTCAGACCAGCTAATCAATTCCTCAGCCTCAAGGGTGCGAAACATATTCAAATGAGTCTGATTCATTCGTTCAACACTGCCGTTACCTGGAGCAGGGTCCGGTTCTACTTTTAGAAATCCCATCCGGAGTGCAGAGATGTTTTGTAAAGTCACAGCTAAAGTTTGGATTCTGGTTGGAGTGAAAACCTGCAGGTAGTAGGGGAGAGTCCAGGTGCATCGAGTGGATTTGTTCAGTAAAACGACGTTAAAAGGTGCAAGAAAACCAGTCAGCAGCGACGCCGTCACACCCAGACTGCAGCGCCGAGTCGTTCTCTCCGGTCTGGAGTTTCTACCGGACAAGAGGAGTCTGGAGGCCTGGCTCTGACACAGCGGGTCAGGATGTCAGTCTTCATCCTCCTCCTCCTCCTCAGCCTCTCTCCATCCAAATGCATGACCTCCTGCAGGCGCTTGGTCTTTTTTATTCTCCCCGCATAACGAGAGCGGCTCGTTCTCCAGTCGGGAGGAGCAGGATCGGCTGCCGGGCCGTCAGCGCGGATTAAACTGCGCAGAGCTCCGGTCTAGTTTTAGCTCTGACCTCCGGCCTCCAGCACTCATGAGACAGTCTGTTCCCAAAAAGCCGGGTACTGGTGTTGAGCGGAGAGCGCCTCCCGGGGTCCTCTGGGAATGCTAATGAGATGTAAAGCGACTTCTCGTTTACAGAGCTCACCTCAGGTGGACTCACCTGCGATGGTCTGGCTGCTGGTCTGAGGACGGAAATCCAGACTGTTCACTTAATAAAGACGAGGTTACTTGAGTTGTGAATAATAAGTTACAAAGCCGAATGAATCGGAGTGGAAGGAGGATGAATGGATTATTCCTGGATCCATCCTTCATGTCCCCTGGGTTTAAAGCAGCAGTGTGTGTGTGCGTGCGTGTGTGTGTGTGTGGTGATTTAAAGCTCACCTGCCGGTTGGATTCATGGAGCAGGAGGTTCAGAGGGTGCAGGCGGGGTGATGGATGTTGTGGTGATTTCATCCCACCGAAGACCGCCGTCGCTGCTGATAACTCAGGACCTGCTTTTATCCCGCACAGCGGAGCTTTTAGCAGCATCGGACATAAACAAGGAAGGAGTCGATGACAACAGGCCATACACTTCTGTCACGGGTGCGGGGTGGAAGGACCCAGGCGCAGGCAGTGTTCAGGTGGTTTATTGAAGGGTTCCAGATACAGGCACGAGAGCTGAGGTGCAGGCAGGGACATGGAACACGCGGACGACACACACAACGAACCGACAAGGACAAGTGAGGGCTACGGGCTTTAAATAAGGTGGACACAGGTGAGGCACATTAGGGCGCTAACGAGGATGGAGACCAGGCGAACATGAGGAACAGACAAGCAGGAGAGACAGGACATGTAAAAATGGGGAAAACAAAACCAAAACCAGTCCAGAGCGCCCCCACAAGGCTGGAGGGGTACGGGGCATGACAGTACCCCCCTCTCCATGTGCGCCTCCTGGCGCACAAGGCAGAGGAGGGCAGGCCCGGAATGGGGACAAGACTCGGACTGGAACGGGGACAAGACTCGGACTGGAACGGGGACAAGACTCGGACTGGAACGGGGACAAGACTCGGACTGGAACGGGGACAAGACTCGGACTGGAACGGGGACAAGACTCGGACTGGAACGGGGACAAGACTCGGACTGGAACGGGGACAAGACTCGGACTGGAACGGGGACAAGACTCGGACTGGAACGGGGACAAGACTCGGACTGGAACTGGGTGTGCTGCGCTCCTCGGCAGCCAGCACGGAACTGGGTGTGCTGCGCTCCTCGGCAGCCAGCACGGAACTGGGTGTGCTGCGCTCCTCGGCAGCCAGCACGGAACTGGGTGTGCTGCGCTCCTCGGCAGCCAGCACGGAACTGGGTGTGCTGCGCTCCTCGGCAGCCAGCACGGAACTGGGTGTGCTGCGCTCCTCGGCAGCCAGCACGGAACTGGGTGTGCTGCGCTCCTCGGCAGCCAGTACGGTCAGGAACAGGATGGGTCGGGGCTGCACCTCAGCAGACAGGACGGACAGGAACAGGACGGGGCTGCACCTCAGCAGACAGGACGGGACGGGACAGGAACCAGGGCTGCACCTCTTCAGCCAGGACGGGTCGCCGGCAGCAAACAGGAACGCCGGCAGCAAACAGGAACAGGAACGCCGGCAGCAAACAGGAACAGGATGGGTCGGGACTGCATGGCGGCACACGATGGGGGGGGCGAGCTTCTTTCGCCAGCGGGGGGGCCATAGGCACACGGTCCGGGGGCGAGCAGCCTCGCCGGCACACGCCCAGTGGGCGCGGGCTTCTATCGCAGGGGCGAGCAGCCTTGCCGGCACACGCCCTGGAGGGGCGCGGGCTTCTATCGCCGGCGGGGGGCCATAGGCACATAGTCCGGGGGCAAGCAGCTTTGCTGGCAGCTGCCACAGGCAGACTATCTGGGGGCGCGAGCTGCGCCGGCGGCGGCCCGAGGCAGACAATCCGGGGGCGCGAGCTGCGCCGGCGGCGGCCAGAGGCAGACAATCCGGGGGGCGCGAGCTGCGCCGGCGGCGGCCAGAGGCAGACCATCCGGGGGCGCGAGCTGCGCCGGCGGCGGCCAGAGGCAGACGGTCCGGGGGCGCGAGCTGCGCTGGTGGCGGCCAGAGGCAGAGGATCCGGGGGGTAGGACTTACTGCCTGCTGGGTCCAGACGTGGTCGGTTCGTTCTGTCACGGGTGCGGGGTGGAAGGACCCAGGCGCAGGCAGTGTTCAGGTGGTTTATTGAAGGGTTCCAGATACAGGCACGAGAGCTGAGGTGCAGGCAGGGACATGGAACACGCGGACGACACACACAACGAACCGACAAGGACAAGTGAGGGCTACGGGCTTTAAATAAGGTGGACACAGGTGAGGCACATTAGGGCGCTAACGAGGATGGAGACCAGGCGAACATGAGGAACAGACAAGCAGGAGAGACAGGACATGTAAAAATGGGGAAAACAAAACCAAAACCAGTCCAGAGCGCCCCCACAAGGCTGGAGGGGTACGGGGCATGACAACTTCACTCCTATCAACTCAAAAAGGAGAATTCAGTCCTTCCCTTCACACTTATAGAATAAATTGAATCATTCTAATATTGAAATATTGTAGGAAACTGCTGAAAACTTTGCACAGACATTATTAAAGGTTATAATTTGCTATTATTTTCTGGATATGCCACCTTCTATTGAAAAATACCATCTTCGAACGTGTAAAGCACATTTCTCAGTTATCATGCGGTCAAATGAACCTGGTTCTCTGGAAAGACAGAAGAGAAACAGGAAGAACAAAATCCTTCATGTTTTCACAACACTGTATTTTCTGTAACTTCATAAAATCAGTTACAGACTGAAGGAACGACTCGGAGACGCAGAGAGCAACAAACACTGAGGGAAGGAAACGGATTTACCAAAATAAATGAACCAGTCAAAATATTCTGCATTCATTAAACCTCATTAAACCAGTAAGGAGATTTAATATGCTTCTGTGTGTGTGTGTGTGTGTGTGTGTGTGTGTGTGTGTGTGTGTGTGTAGTGTGTGTGTGTGTGTGTGTTTGTGTCTGCAGGCATCGACCATTGTAGCCGCGAGGTAAAGGCAGCTGTCTGAACGCATCGACACACATTGCTGTGAAGAACACACACACACACACACACACACACACACACACACACACACACACACACACACACGGAGTGCTGAATGTAGGCTGGTGTGTTTTGCAGGATAATCACACATCCTGGCTTTGTTCCACACTGTAAAACACAGTTCTGGGTGTAAATGCGAGTAAAATAAATTCATTAACAAAGAACGAAGAGGTTTCGCTCATCTTGGAGGTTTTACTACGATACAGAAACACACCACCAGCGCCGGCGGAGGAGTGAGTCCTGACAGGAAGCTGGTCTGAGGACCGGCCCGGGGACGGCGGGTGGCGGTCCGGGCTGCAGAGCAGCAGGCGGACGCCAGGCGGTCCTCCCAGGAGCAGATATGAGCGTCCCGTCTTTGTCATTAGCATTAGTGTCGGTCTGAACGCAGCACATTAGCCACAGGTTTTACCGCGCTATAATTAATCCTCTTCATGCTCATCTATAATTCATGGAGGTGGTGGGTTTTTTTTTTTTTTTTTTTTCTTGGATCTAGAAGAGAGGAGCTTATTTGAATGTTGAAGAAAATGAAGTGTCTTGTGCTGGTGCAGAGAGCGCCGTGTGTAATTAAACTATCCGGTACAGGGTTTGATTCTGTCCTTCATGTCTCGCCTGTCTTCAGTCTGCGAGGAGCTCAGACTTCCTCTGACTTCCGTCAATGAAAAACTGAGTTTTCATCTGTAATTTAGGAAGCAAAACGTCCTTTTGTTTCACCTTCCGGCAGAAAATGTGTTTTTAATATTAAAAAAAACAAGAGCAATCTAATGGCTTAAATAGATTTCAGAACATCTTGTGCCGTCGCTGGAAAATGAGCCTTTCTGAGATTATTATGGAGCATTTGAACAGAGACCAGCCAGACCATCCCCATGAGAGGAAATCAGAAGTCAGTCCCGCTAATGTCTGCAAAAAAAAATGTCAGCTTCAAAATCGTGCACCTGATCCAGCGCATTTAAAAGCCTGAGAAAGGCTGTTTGGTGGAGTTGATGAGGTGGAGCCGGTGGGAAAGCTTTGTTCTGTTCTCTGCTGGAACGTTCAGATGCAGACAGTAACATTTCGTTTGCAGTACGTATCGTTCGCTGTTTTCCCTCCTTCTGTGCGCCGCTCTGCAGGTCCAGCGCCCTGATGTGAGAGTAAATACCTCTGCGTTTCTAATCCAGGATAAACAAGTCGTCTTCCTCCGTGTGTGGCCATCTTTGCAAATTCAGAGATCTAAAGCCTCGTGAGTTTTGTCCTGGAAATCTCGTCAGTGATCATAAAGACGAGCACACACTCTCCAATCAGGCTGTAATCACTGATATGTAAGCTGTTTTTAGCAGTAAAACATTTATTTCTGTTAGGAAATAAGGAACTAATCAACTTCTTCCATTGTTCTCTGCTCTTAATGTGACTTTTAGCGTCGTCTGAATCGGTTACTATTTGACTGAACTCTTGTTTAACAGGAGGAGCAGCGCCACATAGCGATACCAATAAAACATGACTGAGTCGAAGTAACAACTGACTCTAAGTTCTATAAGACTGTATCTTCCTCAACATGGTTCTTTTATGAGGCTCTTCCACTGCGATGCTCTGTTTTTCAAATCTATTCAAGTTATTCAGCATTGCCTGGATGATGTTGGGTTTCTGTTCTAGCTGCCTCTGAGATAAAACATTTCACGGTCCACGGTTTCTCTAAGATGTATTTTTCTGCCTTTTATCTAATTTGAACTTCACTGAACTTTTGTGGGATCTTGGTTGTGCTGCGTGTTTTGATCCCGTTTTGTAATTACAAACATGCGGTTTGGAAAGTTCAAGCTAATAATATTTCTTTTTCCCAAATAATTGTTTTACAAATCAAACCCAAATGCAGTTTCCTCTCCGCGAAGCCCCCGGGAGCAGATCAGAGTCTAATCAGCATGGATGTTTAAAAGAATCACTCTCAGAGACGCTCCAGCATCCTGCTCGGCGTTACAGAGCCGTGAGTCACTCCACTGAAGGAGCCCAGCGAGGGATGAAAGTGGTATTAGTGCCGGTTAATTCGTCCTGACAGTTGGAAATGTTAAATCCTGCAGGGGGCTCAGCTTAGCGCGCTCGCTCTCTGCCTAAGTAGGTTAAACACAAACCAGTGTGATCAATCTGCAGACACTAAATAAATCCACACCGTGCACACAAACACCGGCTGGGAACTCTGGTGTGGAGCAAGCATGCGGCCCCGGGGACACGGGGCACGGCACCGAACCACCAAACCACCGATTCACTGATCCACCAAACCACCAAACCATCTATCCACCGATCCACTGAAACTTTCAACCAACTGATCACAAAAACCACCCAACCACCGAGCAAATCAAACACTGGTCTACTGACCCGCTGATCCACCCAAACATCCACCATCCCGACCACTGAGTCTCTCATCCACCAAATCACAAAACCACAAAACCACCGGGCCATCCAACCACCAACCCACAGAACTGATGAACCACCAAACACCACCGAGCCACTGCACCATCGGGCCACTGGGAGGAAACCAGCCGGCAGAAACAAGAGACAAGTTCATGTCTCTGAAACAGGATCAATCCAGAGAGGAAAGACTTGTTCAACGCTAACTATTAAAACAGTGATTGATAAGACTGATCAGAAAGACACAGGATGCTCAAAACAAGCAGTTTGTACAGAAATAATCTGAAAATCACCTTTGAAGACACAAATTCTAAATTCAAACATAGTAAAATACTTTGGGAATCTCAACTTTTACCAACAAACCACATCATTTCCCGGCAACAAACTTCTTGTGGGAGTAAAAGTTTTCAGCAGCATCTTTTTACCAAGAGCTTCTTTCTCTGAAGTTAGTTCCAGCAGAAAAAAAAACAAAAGAGAATGATTTGAAAAGATATTTGAGCATGCATGTCTGCAGGCAGCTGAGTTTCATCATTTATGTAGATGAATGTAGAGTGTTTATGTGTGTGTTCATGTCTGTATTATGGAACAGTGATAAGTACTCTGCCTCACAGCCAGAGAGTCCTGGGTTCAAGTACCGGCCAGGGCTCAAGGGCCTTTCCTTGTGTGTTTGCATGTTCTCCCTCCGGGTACTCCGACTTCCTGCCACTGTCCTAAAAAGATGCATATCGGGTTAATTGGTGACTCTCATTTGCCCCTCGGTGTGAACGTGAGCGTGCGTGGTGGTGAACTGGTGAACTGTCCACGGTGCTGGCCTCGCCCCCTGTGAAAGGGCGATTGGGTTCAGTGACCCTGAAAAGAACGAGGCGGCTCAGAAAACGAATTAAAAAATGTGTGCATTCTTTCAGTGGTTCATTCACGTCTTTATCTGCAGGCTGGACTTCATCCGTCTTCAGCTTAACCTTTGCAGAACATTTGAAAAAAAAAAAGATGGACTTCTGAAGAAACTTTGAATTAATTTTTGCTGTGATTCAAGTGACATTTGAGGCTGAATCATATAATTGAATTGAACTGAATAATTTGAAATATCATAAATGAAATGTTCGCAGTGGAACAGGAACAAAGCAGAATTTTCTGTTTTCATACATTTTATTGTATTTTACACCAGGAAAGACTGTTTTTTTTATAGTTATTTTATTTAAAACCTACAACTTAAGGGCTTTTTTGAAACCATGCTTTTCTAAAGGCTTATTTTTTTCCCCACTTAAAAAAAATACAGGACAAAACCCTCAAAGAGCAAAATGCTAAATTAGAGAAGCTGCTGATCGTGAAGGAACTGCTTCCCAGACTCATCAGAACCTGCATTCTTACACTTCTTGCTTGTTCATCTTTTGGTTCTTCACACTAAAACACATTTGCAGCTGCCGTTATTGTTTACAGGTCATTTCGGGTCCAGGTCCAGCTGAGATCACATTAAAAATAAAAATCAAGGGAAACTTTATTTATATCTCACTTTTAATCCAAAAAAGCATCACAAAGTGCTTCAGCACGACAGAAGTCAATCCAACTTGAGACGAAGGCATGCATCAATATCAATCAGTGGATATATTGCTAAGATGATAAAATATACTTTACATGTGGAATAAAACTAACCTGAGAGTCAAAAGTGATGTTCACGTTCTGATATTTTCAATGAAAAGCTGTAATTTTAACTAATGTTTCTCTCTCGTCTTTGGAATGATAACTAAAACTAAAACTTTAGTTCTGCCATTATTGATTTAAATACAATTTATAAAGTCGTCAATTGGTCAAATGTCTTCAGGAGTCATGGAATTGTACAGCTGTATGTCATCAGCATCGCTGTGAAAATCAATACTGTGTCCAACACAGGCAAGTTAAAAGGAAATGGGCCTGAGGCTGAGCCTTGGGGCACACCACTCTGGATTTCACGAGCTGAAAAACCTAAAGTGTAGCTCACTAACGTTTGACTCCAAAGATCCACTCCATTTATTTAACAGCATATGTGATGGATGTGTTTAACATCTAAATCTACATATGTGTTCGGTTGTCGGAGAATCAGATTCAACACTGCAACTTGAAAGCAGATCAGTCCTTTTTAATTCTTTGATCCATGCAGAAAGATTCTAAAACACCGTTCCAGTGTTTCTGTGTTCCACAGAGCTGAATGTCGCTGTGAACCATCTTCAGCAGTTAACTATCATTAACCAGTACGCTACAGGATCTGGACAATCTGCACAGAAACAATCTGCAGCTTTTATACAAAGTGTTATTAATGTTATTAACGTGTTATTAATGTGTCGCTGACATGTTATTTAGTGACGACCCTCCCTGATGTTCTCCTTCGACCTGTAAAGCCGAAGCAGTCAGACAGTCAGACGGACGGCTGGAGGAAAAAAAAAAAAGCCCTGCGGCTGCTGCAGCTGCCCGGCTGCAGAAATTACAGAGAAAAACAGGAGGAGGAAATTTATGCTGCTGCCTCTTTGTGTTCACGCTGTGGGAGAGCAAGCTGAGCGGAAACTGATCAGATCTGATCAGAGCACGTTCAGGACGAGGCCAGCGGTGTGTGCGAGCGTGTGTGTGTGTGTGTGTGTGTGTGTGCAGTGATGGGGGGGGGGGGAATGCACATTCATGGAGCCATAAACTAATTCCATCCAGAGTTGTGGTCGCGGCTTGTCTAAAAATAATAACGCCTCACATGTTTCATCTTCAGAGGTCACAATCCAAACCAGCTTCCCTCCTCTGCAGCGGTCCGATGGATGATTTTACACTTTTATTCCTCTTATCGTAACTCAAAGAGCTGTTGAACATGATTTGACCAGGACATCTCTATTTCTATCTGTCAGCTTAGGAATAAACTGCATGTTTTTAATATTGAGCTGGTTTGATTGAGCTGGTGCTCGAAGGTCAGAGGTCAGCTCACACTCCTCTGAGTTGTCCTGAGTCAGTCATGGTTGAAAATGATATTTAGAGAGAAAAAAAACCTCCGGCCAAAAGCCCAAAACTACCAGCTGCTCATTGACACCACCGAGATGAGTCATTTAACCGGCAGACCGACAGCCCCGCTCAGAGTCATCAGCGGCCGCAATTATGAGTCCACGACTTATGAAATCTACAGACTGAAACACAATGAGACGGTTCTGAACGCCATCAGCTCCTCAGAGGGTCACTTGCTGTTCTGAGCGTCCATAGTGTGTCTTTTTCCAGCAGATTGCTTGATCCAATCCCTATTAATGAAGTTTTAGTTGATAAAAAAAAAATAAAATCATGTCATCTCAGTCTTTGATAAAGTCATGAAGTGAGTAGATTAAACTTTACAAACAAAACACCAAAACAAAACCTGTAATTACAACCACACACAAATCTGACATCGACTTTTTAAATCCGGCGAGATGTGAGCCGCCTCGTTTCAAGACGGGGAACGCTCGTGTCTGTGCGCGGAACGCGCGGCGGAGCGCGCGCATTAGGATCACACGGCGAGCGGCGGAGTGATGTGGCGTGGTAAACAGGGCCAAGCCGCCTGCAGCTGCAGATTACAGCGCTCACCTGCTCGCACCTGCAGTCTGCGGCAGATTACCGCTCCCCACGCAAAGCCGACAAATCCCCAACAAAAACACACTGTCCCCGCGTCTGTGTGTGTGTGTGTGTGTGTGTGTGTGTGTGTGCGTGTGGCTTCATCACAAACTTTCAAACAGCAAACAAACCGTAGGAGAAACTTTCAGCACATTTGAAGCTGCTAACATCCAAGAGTCTTTTCAGCGCCTCTGAACCACGGGTTGGGAACCGTTGACTCCCTGTTTGATTCCCAGGCCAGCGGCCAGGATTTCCTGGTTCCTGCAGGTTCTTTTCCACGAGCAGAACCTGCAGAACCGAGATCCGAGCTGCGGGGGGAGAACTCTGAGCCGGCCGTTTGAAACTCACTAGACAAACTTTCTCATGTCGTGAGGCGGGAATTAAACCGTCAGACGTGACTCAAAACCAAAACACACCTCGCGCTCACGCGCTCGCACACGTCGCCATGGTTACCGTGTGTCACAGCGACGCCCTTTAACCCCTGAGGAGTGATGTCAGCGGGCCTCCACCCCGGTGTGCGTCATGCTGACGCCGAGACACAATAACAAGTTTCTGTTTGCCGAGCCGATAAATACACCAGCGCGCGCGCGCGCGTGTGTGTGTGTCTGTGTGTGTGTCTCTGTGTGTGTGTCTGTGTGTGTGTGTATGAAGTCATTCGTTTAGATGAACAGAATCTGGATTCTGAAGTCGGTCTGGAGACAAAAAGCCTGTAAAACCAAACTGATTCTGAGGCTGAACAAACAAACAACAAGCTGCTACTGTACAGCCTGTCTGTGTGTGGCACGGTGCAGCAGCGGTTTGCACTGCCGTCAGAAGACGTCTCCCAGTTTATAAATAATCTGGAATAATCTCTAACCGGTCTGATGTCAGTAGAAAACATTGAGGTTCATCGGAGGTTTAGATTTTATCAGAGAAGTGGGCATATTTAGTGACATGATGTTGGAAATGAGGGCCTGGGGTTTGAGGAGACGCCTCTTCCCGGCAGAAGAGTGAAACAACATGAAGAAAAGCAGCGGGTTGTGTTCAGGACGGGGTTTTCGAGGCCTGATTCTCTCTCTTCCAGCAGCGTTGAACCTCCTCTGCAGCCTCTCTCTGATGCTTCACGCTCTGAGACGAGCAGTGAACTTCCGACCTGGAGTCCTGTGGACGAACCCGGTTCACCCCCTGCATGAAGAGCAGACGTCTCCTCGTGTGCCCCTCCCAGTGGGACACAGCAGAGCGTGCTATGTGCCTTGCTCGGCGGCTCCTCGGCGGTATTATCACCGAGTGATTTCCATCCTCCTCTGATCTCTTTCTTCTTCTGTCTCCCTCGCCTTCCTCCCCCGCGCTGCCTCGCTCCTCTTCCCCCCCCCCCCCCGGAGGCACGTTTCCAGTGTTTTTGAGGAAAAGGCAGATTATTGGCTCGGAGATCAGACGCCGTTATAGATCTGATAGGCGCCGCGGGCTGCATCTGCGACGTTGGTATTTATATACATCCGCGTCATTAACGGGCGTTTACTGGGAGCCCTCCGGAGCTGCAGGCTGGGATCCGGGAGCCCAGACCGGACTGAGGAGATGAGAAGTGAAGCGGCGCTGCTTCTATCTGGGTCAGAGGACGAGCGCGTTCATCAGATCCGCCGCAGAAGGAAGTGATCTGATGGAGGGAGAGACGAGGGACCTTCGAACGGCGTGGGTGGCTCACGCTCTCCGACGAGGCCTCGTCCTCCCACGTGGTGAAGCGTCGCTCCTCCTTCGGGTTATTCTTCTCTCAGCTCGTCTTCCTGAAGAGTAATGGATTACTTTTATAACCCAGTCTGGGTGTTTGGGGGCTGTGTGGTGAAGGTTTCTCTAAAATTCCTCAAAAGCCTCATTAACCTGAATAAAGCCTGGTTTGTGTGTGTGTGTGCTGCGCCGCGCGGCCGTGGCCAGCCGCAGTGCATGCTGGGAGCGGCGGGTCATCCAGGTGCCGTGTAATGAGAGCGGTCAGACGGACCCCGGGCGGCGAGAGCGCTCGGACAGGACGACCTCGACGTGGCGCCGGGGGGACGGCGCCGCCGAGCAAACACGTCCACCTGGATCAGGCTGAGCCTCAGAGCCGGCTCCCCCGGGGCCGAGCGGGGCCATTAGAGGGGCCCGGACCGCCGGGGGCCGACAGGAGGCCCCGCCAGGCCCGTCCTTTAACCCCTCCTGTTGACCTGCTTCCCCCGTCTGTCACTGCTCACTGCAGACCGGTGTTCCACTGCGACAGAGCTGAATTCATGTCTGACATGTCCTGCTGATACCGATCAACTCAAATCATCATCACTGACTGTGGCTTTGGCAGAAGGATCAATCTTGGGCTAATCAATACATTTTCTACGCATGGATATTTCCATATTTAATGCAAAAAAAAAAAAAAAAAAAATCCAACTGTGCAACAAATAAGGACACCGTTCTGTCGTGGGCCACAGAGATGAAGGTTTCCACTGGTCCAGCATGTTGAGCTGCAGCGCCATCTACTGCTCAACTGAAGGACTGCATGACCTTCTGAACCCTGACTGACAGAAGAACTGATGAATAAACACGATCTGAGGTGGTGCAGGAGAAGGATGGACGGAGCAGTGCTGAGTTAAAAGTTTGTGGAGTTGAATTAGAATCTGATGAATTGGAAACATGTTCTTTCCAGCTATCCTTTAATGAAATTGCAAAGTTTTTTTTCACCGTGTGCTCTATAAGTTCAAATAAAAGTATTTAGTTCTATATTTTTATGCTTTTCTGCCTTTAAACTTAAATAACACAAATTCTTTAACAGCTCTAAACATTCTGAAAGTGCATCTCGTGTTAGATATCTCTTCTGAAGCCATGAGATAAATCCCAACGCAGACCTGATCGCAGCTCTGTACCGCCACCTGCTGGACACTGACACCACGGCGCATGGAGAACACAGACCGATGCAGCACGAGGACGACCAGGAGCCCTTCTAGAAGCACTGAGTGGAGAAATGGCACAAGTACAAACAATAAATGTTACACTACTGTCATTTCTAAAAACCTTTTTTCAACTACACTCCAGATAACGGTTGAAATTCACTCTGCTTTTTAAAAGAATAATTAAAAAAAAAACCTCAAACCTGCTGCTCCATCAGGCTGCTTGAGTTCAGCGCTCCATCCACCTGCAGAGCTTCCTGTGCGCTGGAATGAACACCTCCCATCGTTCCAGCAGGACTGGATCAGGAAGACCGTGTTCAGGGCTAGAAGAGGGAGCTGATGCCACGGCCAAACTTTCTGTGGTACCCTCCCCAGCCTCCGACCGTCTGCACTTAGCCTCCTGCCTCTCCTGACACCTTCTTCTGCCGCCCTCTGGTCCTCTGGATGCTGCTGAAGATGTGGTCCACTCCACTGGTCTGCGTCCAGCCGGCCTGCAATAATACTGCCCTTCACCGCCTCCTCCATCATCGAGCCTCCGGTGTTCTCTCTCTATATATATCTATCATTTTAATTTATTCCCAGGTGTTGTAAAGTCACTTAATGTAAACTCAACTGTTATCAGGAAGTGATCTGACAACAGATGGCAGTGGGGAAAACTTAACTGCTCATTGTCAATACCAAAAGTGAGACCGAGATCAAGCGTGATGAACAAAATGCAGCTTAAATCACGTAAATATAATTATGACATAATTATAATGTATAATTTACTGTATATGTATTTTATATTTATAATATAATTATAATTTAATTTAAATGAATCCATAAATGGATGCGTTTAAATTGGGCTAACAACAAGTCCCCGGACATGTCATCGTTTTTGCTAGCAAAATCGCATCCGGTGAGATTAAAAACAAAAAAACAAACAAACAAAAAATCACCCCGAAAGTCCAGGTTTTGCACTTAACCTTATCTTTAATACCAAGAAAATAAAAGAAATCAATATATAAGTTCATACAGGTTGCTCTCTATCTCTCTCTCTTTCACTCCCACTTTTCAAGACAAAAAAAATAGAAATTTTAGGAAATAAATGCACATTTATAGATGAGCAGAATAGATACTGTATCGGTAATGATGATGAAGAAAGTTGTTTGGTTCATCTGTGTTGTCTGACTAATGACTCCTTTTGATAGATTGTTTACAACTGATCACTGAGCGACACACACAACAAAATAAAGAGGATTTATGGTCCTGGTTCTTCAAAGGCCCCCTTGGACGAATGAAGCGCTCACCCCTGGTGCAGTCTGTCAGGCTGCCAGTAGGTGGTGCTGCTGCTCCGTGCACTGACTTCCATGGCGATGAGAGCTTCCGGCTCACTGCAAGCAGATCAATGAATGACAAGAATGCTCCAAACCCACCAATTTTTTTTATTTTTAATCACATAAGGGAGAGCTGAGGTGGGGTCGTACTGACAGTGCGGGATCAGGTCTTTGGTCCGACTCCCTCCAAGCGCGGTGATGAGCCGAAACTCAGCTCTTACTGCAAACCCTCCAATCAGCTTCCTATGACGTCACTCTGTTTTGCATATTTATATATCTCATACGCCAGAATAAGTCAGAATGAATCCGGATCAGAGGGACTAGAACTGAACCAAGGTCTTACAGACCCGCTCAGACCCACCCGGTCCCTCCCCCACTGGTTTGTCTGGACCGGGTCACGTTAAGTAGACGTCTTATTCTGGTCCCGCCGTGAGTGTGAGGGGTCTCACGTCTCTCACACATAAAACACACTCTGTCCAGACGTACAGTCGTGCGACTTCGGTCGTGCATATACTAAAATTGGAACGATACAGAGAAGATTAGCATGGCCCCTGCGCAAGGATGACACGCAAATTCGTGAAGCGTTCCTCATTTTCATTTTTTGTTCTATTAATATCTCAACTTTTTCATCAAACCCTAATTTTAGTGATCTCAGTACAGTACAGCGCCACCCCGCCGCCTCAGGAGAGCAGCGGAACTGCAGGCTGACTGGCCCGCTCTAGAGCGGCAGCTGGAGGAGCCGCCGGTCAATAATAATAATATAACACCGTAGACTGAAACACGGAGCCCAAAACTTTACACAAGGAAATATTCACGAAGGAATACTGCCACATTCTTTAACTTGAGGCCTTCATAATAACAAATTGTGCTGGCCGCCTTGCAGCAAGACTTTTACCTTTTGCAACAAACATGTTCGAGATATTAAACACACACATCAGCAGAATAACCCCGGTCTTTAGTCTAGAACAGGGGTGTCCAAAGTCGGTCCTGGAGAGCCGCAGCCCTGCATGTTTTCCACGTCTCCCTGCTTCAACACACCGGAATCTCATGACGATTCACGGCCAGCAGAAAGCCTGATAATGAGCCTCATTGCAACCAGCTGTGTTGAAGCAGGGAGACGCGGAGAACATGCAGGGCTGCGGCTCTCCAGGACCCACTTTGGACATCCCTGGTCTAGAACCATTTTATATTCAATTTAACCGATTAACAGCAACAAAAAAGCAGCTGACGTTAATACTGTCTTGGTTTGCGGGCTGCTGCTACACTAGCTAACTTAATTAGTGCAGTATCTCGTCTTTTAGCTTCTGATACTTATATAAAGTTTGCTAAATAAAGCTTTCCAACAAATCAAAATATATTCAAACATGGAATTACCATACCTCTCAACTGTCCGAATCCGTTTTTATCCCGTTACAGTGAGCCGTGTCCTGCCCCGTGTCTCCGGAGCCGCAGGTGGCACGCGGATGCAGCGTGCTCGTCTCGTGACCCCGCAGTTCCCCGACAGGCCCGGTGTCCTGCAGAAAAATGACCGCCTCCTCCGAAGGGGACGCGCGCGCATCGACGTGTTTCTGCACTTCTCCACTGCTCGCATACGCTGTGCGGATGTTTCATAAAGGATTCTTTATGAATATTTCTAAGAGTATTTTATTTATTTATTTATTTATTTATTTATTTATTTATTTATTTATTTATTTATTTATTTATTTTTTGTAAATTACACACACAAACCATTACATCACAGACATCCCTCAGTGACAGGGGCCAGTCACCTGATGTCCAAAGGCTTTGCTGTGCACCAGTTTTCTCTCATAAAAAAATTACGCTGGAGTTGTAGAATTGTAGAATATATAACCAGGTGCTTCCACGTTAAAAGAGACAGTTAATCATTGTCTTTCTGTTATTTTAATTTCAGGACCATCCCAAAGTGATGCTGCCTGTCACACCTCTTGCCCACTTCCTGCTTCCAGTGACACTGCTGGTAAATTAATGTGCCAACTTTGTCTATTGTGTATTTTCCCAACTGTATTAGGATCCATTGCTAAAATGTTGTATCTTTTTTTTTTTTTTTTTACAGCAGCTGAAGCCAGGACTCCAGAAGATGAGCAGCCTTCTAGTTTAGCAACACCAGCAAATCCAACTGATCCTGCACTGTGGCTATCCAAAATTGCTGATGAAGGAAGGACAGATGTAGTCCAGAGAGGTCCTTTTCACTTAACAGAGACTTTGAATTTCCAAGATTACTGTTTGTTTTGAAGAATCTTCTATTTTTGTCAGTTGTTAAAATAACGGTGGCTGTGAAGATATCATACAGTGCATTAGTGAGACTGTGTAATAGTTCTTTTTATACTTTGTTCAATACCGTATCCTTTAGTTGAATTAGTTCACGTTTGATACTTGATGATAACAAGGTATTTAGAAAATAAAAATGACCAAAATGTTATATGTTCTAAATCTCTTTCTTTTGTTAGTTTAAAACAAGGTTTGGCGCTATCTTGTGTTCATACTAAGTTGGGAGGAGAGGTTTGAATTATCCTCCTTATCGTATACAATTGTGTGAAACATGAAATATGAGTCTCAGGGTTGTGCTGTGCGCTGTCATCCAATGCATTTATTTATTTATTTATTTTTGCACGCTGTGCACACTGCTTTAACAATCTTACCATGCACTAAGCACACATATGCAAATTCTTCTGCGCGTGTCGCATACATGGGCCCCTTGGACTTACTTTGCTTTAGGGCCCCAAAATTGCCTGGGCCGGCCCTGGCTGGAAGGAGCAGGTGGAGGTGGAGGTGTGGCTGGAGCAGCAGGTGGAGATACAAGTAATTGTTATAAGAAAACAGTTTATTACAGTAACCACGGGTCACCTCCTGCTGTACTGACCACATGCTGCTGCCCTGATGCACATCGGGATGAAACACAGACTCACCTGATGCAGCGAAGATCTGCTCAGCAGCTTCCAACATCATCTGGTCTTCATCCTCAGAGGAACCTGCAGCCATCATTAAAAAAAAAAAAAAATCATCACGGTGGAGAACAACAGGCTGCCTCACAATCGACACCAAACAGATTTAATGTGGACTTGTGTTCATGTTGGTGTTTATTTGTTCCGGTGATGCTTCAGGAATCTTGTTTGTTCCAGCTTTCATGCTGATGAAGCCTCTGAACTGAAGCAGGCCTCAGATGACACGGTGTGAATGTGAGTGAAGAAGATGACCGGATGCATACTTGATAGGACGCTGAACCTTCTCTTCCTCGGGGAGGATGAAGACGGCCGAGGATGCTGCCGAGATGATGTCGAGGTGGAGGGTGCAGCTGGAGAAGCAGCAGTGACTGACTGCTGCTCCTTGTCCCTGCTGAGGATGTATCTCTTCAACCGAGCAAGTCGGGAGTGTGCGTTCTTCACAGGCAGCTGTCTCATCCACTTCCTGTAGCTGCAGTTTAACAAAGTAAAACAGTCGACAGCCGACATCGTGGGTCAGCAGCCACTGGAAGGTCTGACCCCGGTACTGACCCAGCTGCAGCTCCATCCTGCTGAGGATGTGCCGCCGGTCAGCTAGGTCACCCCCCAGGGCTCTGACCTGCGCCTGAGTGTCGGCTTCTGCCCTCTTGGCCGTCTTGAGGGTGTTTCTTTCTACAGAATCTAAAGATTCTGCTTTTGGATGAGACCACAAGGTAAGAGACACAGGAACTCTGGGGCGAGGAGAAATGCAGAAATATTAAACAAATACTCCTTTTTTTTCTGCAGTGCCCTGGATTCTGAGAATGAGTTCCTTGTTCAGGAGGCTTTGGAGCGTCTTATGGAAGGTAGCGCTGGACCAGCAGCTGTGGCATTGATTAGTGTTTGTAATCTGAAAGCTACCTACAAGAAAACCAGAATGTAACTTAACTGAACCAACAAACAGTTCACACACGTGACTCCACGGTCCACTGCAAGCTGCATTAAACTGTCTGTCGGTGCTCAGGCGGTGCGATGCCTGGTGTGCACCATACAGGAAGTGCACCTGACCAGCCTTACAGTCTACATAAACAGCTCTGAAACCACAGACATGTTGGCCACGGTGCTGCTAAGCCACATAAATATTATGTCTGGCATAAAGACGTCAACTCGCAAGTGTTTCTGTAAATAACTGGCTGGTAAATACTCTCTTCCATCCAAATCTTTACTGGTAAGAGACTTGATAACTGTTCACAATTTTGGTTGTTTACACTCCACTGAAACCTGAACAGTCTCCACTCATCATATTCCTCGAGCTATCTGGTCAAAGGGGAGGATCATCCTCCAGTTCCATACTCTGAATTTTTATGAGTTTTTGGACTTTCTCTCCAGTTTAGTACTGAGTTCAGACACAATCATTGCGGTGGATGTGGCCCAATCTTCCCGACCCCCCGCACAGGTGAAAGTGAGAGGGCGCGAGCTGTCACGGGTCGAGGAGCGGAGGATATTCGGACGTTATGCTGGCGGGTTTTGGTACGGGGATTATGAACACTGTGTTGTCAAAGTTACTCTTGAACTTGCGATCTTCATTCTTCCGCGACATTATTAGTCCCGTATACAAATGCAGATTCTTTCCTCCATAAAATTAAAGCTGTGTGAAATATATTTGTGTCTTCAGTTATTTAACATTATTACACTTTTTTGACAATGTGGTACCCACATTTTTATTGAGTTGCCAATAAATATGCAGTTTGTTAGTTATTAATTTATAAAATGCATACTAGTTCTACTGTAGTACCTGCACAGAGTGTAAACTGTGTAAAATGCAGATTTTTAAGTGAGATCTCTTTACTGTTTATTAATATACATTTGTCATGACAAAGTACATGCTTACTGAAGCTTATATTTGTTATTAATGTAACAATACTGTGAGTGTGTTTGTGTCAGAACATGAGTAGGAACCTGGTAGCAATTAGTGTAATTAGGGGTCATAAAAGGGTTCACACAGTGTTCCTGAGAGAAGCAGCTTCCCTCAGATCCCTCTGACCCCCCTGGAGCCCCGTGTTCAAAGACAAGCTGATGTGAGTGATTTACAGCCCCCCTGACTTCAGCTGAGTAAACATGGCTGACTTCAGTCTCAGCATTTTTTTTTTTTTTTTTACAAAAACACAACACACTCCCATCAGTAAACAGCAACGAATAGCTAACAATAATGAAATATAATACAGTATATAGAGAAATGTAAAATAAATAAACATGACATTCAAAGATATATACAAACCAAAACAAAAGTAGCATTTACACAGATAGGGTATTTACAACAGTGGAAAAAGGTGTATTTACATATTTACACAGTTGCAGTATTTGCAGGTGTGTGTGTGTGTGTTTGTGTGTGCTGTGTTTGCACTTTGCTGTTAGAGCAAAGTAAGCCCAAAGTTAGCTCATCTCGGCCAATCAGAACGCGTGCTTGGGCTTACTTTGGTCTCCAGGGCGCATGCGCGGAACCAAACTTTTTTTTTTGTCTTGAAAAGTGAGAGTGAAAGAGAGAGAGAGAGAGAGAGAGCGAGATAGAGAGAAAGAGAGAGAGAGAGAGAGAGAGAGAGCGAGAGAGAGAGAGAGAGGGCAACTGGTATGTACTTTTATATTTATTATTTTATTTTCTTGGTATTAAAGATAAGGTTAAGTGCAAAACCCGGACATTTGGGGTGATTTTTTTTTAATCTCCCGGACGCGATTTTGCTCGCAAAAACAATGACATGTCCGGGGACTTGTTGTTATTCCAAACTTAATAACATTTTAAAAACTCAGCCTATCCTCTAATATTTTTGAAAGAAAACATAAAAAGACTCTCGCTCCAGAAAATGTTATCTCCAATAACTAACACGTGTGTTCTAAATATGAGCACTAAATGTAACACGTTGATGTGGAGATTAATAAATATAAAAAACTTAAAAAAATCCTTTGAGTTTGGCCAATATACAACTGTGTTGTTGCTTATTAAAGCGTAAAGGTATAATTTTCTGAAGAGTTTAAGTTTTTTTTTTGTGTGAGTAGCATTTAGCTAACATTAAAAATGAATCAATCAGTCTCATTCAGATGGTAAATATGACATTGGAAAATGCCCAGGACAACACCCCTGGTTCAGGCTCAGTAATCCAGATTGTGAATGTCTGCTGGCCTTACATCCATACCACACTTTATTCAGATCCATCAGATCAGTGGCAAGAAGACATGACAGACATGAAGAATAGAGATGAGAAGATATTCTGCGTTGTAACAACTAATTCAAATGTTCATGACATCTGTTCCTCAGTGCTCTCAGAATGTCTTGGAAGCGGCGGCGTCCACAGGACGATCTCGCATCGTCTGGAGATCCTGAGGTTTGGAACATAGAGAAGGACACAGTGCTTATGATGCATGAGCATCCGAGCCCCGGTCAGCCTGCTGGACGCTGCAGAGATCCAAGTCTGAAGAGAAACAGGATTTCACTCTCAGCAGCTTGAACAAACCAAAGGAAGCACAAAGTCATTTCAGTCAAATTCAGATGTTACAAAACTGAATGAGAAAATAAAAAAAACACTGAATTGAACTGAAGGAATCTTTAAAATGCACTTTATTTCCTTAAAAAATGTGATGTTTGTTGGATATTTGATCAAACGCGACTGAAACGTCAGGATTTGTGTTCTTCGCTGGCGATTCTGCTTCGATTTCACTGACCTGAGGAAAACAGCGAACCTGAAGTCAGACTTAAAGACCTCATGTTAGCATTATTTTCAACTTTCAGTCCCAATGAGTTCAAATGAACCAGTGTTTATGTTCATTTTATTCCAGCTGAACAAGTTCACACAACACACACACACTCCACACACACACACTATAAAAATGTAAACCGTTGCTTTAAAAAGGTTTAATGTGCTCTGTGTCTTTCTCTCCTCAGTCTGGACCACAGACAGGTCATCTTCCTCCTCCTCCTCCTCCTCCATCACTCCAGGCCTTTGAGTGTGTGGTAGATGTGTTTGGGTAATATGACATATCCGTCTCCGAAGGCTGGAGCCAGGTCCGGGTCCCGGTCCCGGTCCGGGTCTGGGTCTGGGTCAGGGTCAGGGTCCGGGCCGGTCCGGGCCGTCTGGCCCGCCCTCAGCCTCTTCAGCTGTCTCTCCTGCCGCCGGCACTTCTGCTGGGTGGTCTTCAGCTTCTTCCTCAGACGCTCCAGCTGCTGCTCCAGCTGCTCGATGCGCTTCTTCTGCTGAGCCGAGTCCTCCGCCGTGTAGTTGTGGTCGCAGGAGACGGCCGCCGGGTCGCTGCGGGCGTCGGACGGGCTCCTCTGGGGCTCCTCCTCCTCCTCCTCCTGCACCACCGTCTCAGAGGTCAGAGGCAGGGCCAGTGGGAAGTGGATCTCCGGGGGGAAGGGGTCCTCCAGGGTCTCCGGCTGTCAAACGGTCAAAAACAATCGGATTTAGTCAACAATTCTGATCTCTCTCTCTCTCTCTCTCTCTCCACCCACCTTGATGCTGAGGTTGAAGCTGAAGAGCGACGGCACTGCGTTCTCCTTCAGCACCCTGTTGTTGCACTCCCTCTTGAAGCAGTCTTTGGTGAAGTGCTGGGAGCAGATGTTGCTGTACTTCGTTGGTTTGAAGTTGTTCCTCCTCATGGCGGCGACCCACTTGCCGCAGACGTCCGGGCGAGCCAGGGGGAACCTGGAAAACACACGGCGGCCACAGATCCAACAGTCAGACGGAGCTTGGAACTCGCCGGTAAAGATACAGGTTGATACGGCTGTCAGATAAAGTTTGAGGCTGCACGAGTTTCTGTGTCCACCCATAAAAAGTCCTTCATTTTCAAATGAAAGCTGAATACATTTTCAGAAACGTTTAGTGAAGCAATATTAAGTTATATGAAATCAAATCAGATGTTAAAAATAAGCTGTGCAGCATTTTGTTGAGATGAATACCTGTAACTATTTCAAAGTGATGACTGGAACACAAAATGGGTTTGTTGTGCTCATTAAGCATCAGACAGGTGCATCAAATTATTAATTACTTTCAACTGAAAACCATCAGAAAAGTGTTATGTTTTTGAAACTGATGTTTCCTGCTGAAAAAGCCATGGTTGGCATGCCAGGCCACCAGATTGGCTTTATAATGAAACCACACACTTGTGCAGAGAACAAAAGAATATAAACATTAACAATTTTATTTTGAGTTTATTCTCATATAACACTATGTATCAATTTTTCTGTATATTAGTAATTAAATTATGAAACAAAATCTTTGGGAATTAATTAAGCATGAAAAATTAATAGGATTCGCTTGGGAGTTAAAAACAAAAAGAGTGATCAGCTCATCAGCAGTAAATAAAGTGAGGTGGAGCAGGTGTGGAAGAACTTGTGAGAGGAAACTGTTGAAATGTGGGGAGAAGTACTGAAATACTTGGAGGAATGTGATTTGTGTGAGTGCGGCTGTCCGTCCGGACCCTCCAGCTGGGGGATGAGGAGGGCTTGACGCGCTCTCCATGTGCGGAGCTCCGTCCCCGGTCTGCTGCCTGCGGCTCCCCGGAGGCTCGGCTAGCTAGGCAGCTCACACGCGCGCTCTGCGCGGACTTACTTGTGGAATGAAACGTCTCTGTCTTTGTGGTAGCGGTTTTTACAGCCGTACGCCGAGCAGGTCTGCACCATGGCGGGCCGCAGCGCACCGGCGGGCGGGTCGCTGCCGCTCGGAGCTCCGCGGGTTCTTCTGCCTCTCACCTCCGGGCGGGCTTCATTGCCACTAACAAAGATGGCGGCGGAGGTTCGGTCACCTGACCCGCGTCCTCGCGCCCCATTGGTGGAGCTCCTGGCGGGTCTGAAATGTGCGGGGCGGGACCCTACTGAGGCCGCTAAAGAGCTTCAGAAAAGCCTTTTTCAGTTTGTTTGTCAATAAATCACCTTTTAATTTATTCACTAAACTACACACTTTAAACTAAATATGTTTGTTCACCCGCTCACAACTTTCTCCTCTTCAATAAATTCTAATGAGAAAGTTTTTATTTTTAGGATATCTACATAGAAAAAATAGGAACTAAAATAAAACCAGATTACATTTCATAAAAACAAAACAGAGCCTCATAAGGTGCTGCTCAAAAACAAACTTTATTAAGAAAATGTGTTTTAAACACAGCAGGTTGGTCTGAGGAGCTTTTTTTCTTGTTTTATACAGCCACAGAGAGCAGAGGAAAAAAGGAAAACGACAAGATTATTAAGGATGAACAGGGTCTGGAAACAGGAACAAAGAAAAACTCAGCATCAGGTTTGTTCATGTTGGTTTCATATTAACGGTCAATAAGCACTGAGCCAGAAGGACCCGGAGATGTAAACCCCTCCAAATATGAATGCTTTCAAAAGACGTACACAGTCGTCAAAATGGTTTAACCACAAAAAAAAGACCTTTGTTTTAAATGCATGCTAATATTTGTACGTTTGTGAAGTCGAACTGACAAAAAAAAAATCCATAAATGTGAAATTCGTCTCGATCTGAAGAAAGACTCAATTGGTCTGTAGTGACTGCTTCAGTCTAAATATATATTATATACTTTAATATGTTCAATTCTGTTTCATTCATAAAGCATCAATTAAAACAGTCACACCAAAGCACTTGAAGGTCAATTTAAAATAAAGAAATAAACAGAATGATCACAGTAAAGTGACAGGAGAGGGAGATTTTACCAAACAAGCAAATAAAATCTAATACACATCTCTACGTTCTTAACATTAAAGATGTGAAACCAACCAGAGATTTAAACAGATGCAAGCTTCCAAAACTGGTCTGCAAGCGTTTTTCCTTTGAATCCTCTTTCCAAACCGAGGTTCCTGGACCTGCTGCAGGTTCTTAAACTGGCAGATCGAACCACGTCCAGTTCTCGTCTCTTTTGCACTCAGACTTCGTCAAGCATTGCTTCCTCAGCTGCAGAGAGGACAGAAGAGGAAGAATAAAGAAACGGAGGAGAACCGATATTTTCGTCTCATTGAGTCACATGAATGAGCCACTGTCACTGATTCAGAGGAAGATATGAATTCAAAAAGTAAAGAAACGTCCAGGACTAATTCTCTCCCACACAGAAATGATGGTGATTTCTCTCGGGTCACTTTCCTCCATAAACCTAGCGACTGTTTAACAGAGCACATCATGGAAGAACGACTGTTCAGGCTTCAGATTTTTCCTGAAGCCACCCAAAAAAAAAAAAAAAAAATCAGGCCAAGTTCTTCATTTTCAAGTTCTCACGTATCACGAAGTCTCCTGATCAAAATGTTCTTCCACAAACCGACCGGTTCATCGTCTGAGCTCTGGATGTTCTCCAGAAGGCGGATCGTCTGTAGATCTGCTCCCACAATCCCTCTGATCTACGTTTACATCCTGGTTCCTGGACCCGGGCCGAAGATCTGTCCCTCTAGAAGGTTCTGGCGTCTCCGTTGGTGAAGCTCAGGCATGAAGCGGAGTCTCAGTTCGACCTGTGGCTGAACTCTACGTGTGGCAAGTAGATCTCCATTTAACGTTTCATAAAATTCAACTTTTTCATGTCCTGACAGGCCAAGAACGATCAAACAAGGATTGAAGTGAAGCGACAGTTCAGGCTGTTCTTATCGATGCAGGATACTCAAGGAGATGTGGAAGTTCCTCTCAGAGGGTTCTGGGACGGGAGTCAAACACATGTGACTCTGGCGGAGTGGGAGCAGGAAAACATACATGTGCGATCAACACTTGTTTGCTTTTGGCTTCATTATTACATTTTGACCAGTTAAAAGTTTAAAGTCAGTTAAAATAAAAAAGTTTAACTTTTTAAAGAAAACTACTACAAACATGTTGAAGCTTTAGCATGTGGCTCTGAAGCCGATGAGGTGAGCTGAGCCACCGAAACACTCTGATCAACACGTAAGGTCACAGCACCCCGGGCCACGGGTTTCACACCCCTATAGTTTCTAAATGAGTAAGATGTTATAGCCACAGATGTCTGTTCTCACAGGAAGACGAAAAATTTAAAAAGACAAGAGCATTGCTTCTGTAGGAGAAAACCTTCCGTTGAACACTGTTTCACACACACACACACACACACACACACACACACACACACACGCGCACACACACACTCACAGCCGTTAAAAAAAGACTGACTGAACTTCTGTTCGACTCAAAGTATGAGATAAAGCATCCTCAGGACTGTCACCGGGTGTAGAAAAAGTCTGGAAATACTGCAGGACCCAGAATCCCCTGGTTTCAAACCTTAAGCAGGGTTTTACATTCAGCACGCTTCAGTGGAACCGGATCCACCGAAGAACCAACTCTGCAGCTCCGAAACGGCTTTCAGCTGAGCTCAGAGACTCTCTGGGACTGCCTCTGTCCCCAAGCAACAACTACAACAAAAAAAGCCAGTTTTTACACACTGTGATCACAAACAAGGTTCAGCCAGGTGACTGTCGTAGTGTTTCACATCAGAATGCTTGTGTCTGAAATGTCCCCACAAACCGGAGAAGGTGTAAAAAGATCCAGCGGCAGTTCGTTGGGTGAAGATGAAGGAGGTCTGACGCTGACAGGACTGATGTTATCGACGGGAAGCGCGGGTGTGAAGGTTTTTCCTTGCTTGTTGTGGTCGTACGTTTTGAGCTGGATTCACCCGAACCTTTCCTGAAACGACTAAACCTTATTTGTGACGGTTAAACCGACTGACCGGGTCAGTCAGAATGAGTCAAATGTCAGATTTCCGAGGCCGTCCACGTTCTTTCTCCACAGCAAAAAAGATTAAACCACCAAAGATCTTCAACACTGCACGGACACTTGGAACCCATCCTCAGAGCTGATAGTCTGGCTTCACTCCTTCTCCTCCTCTTCCTCCTCCTCTTTGTTGTCCTTGTGCTCGTCTTTCTCTCCTCCGTCAGCCTCTTTCCTGGAGTCAGCATTGTCGTCCTCGTCTCCACTGGCCTTCTTCTCATCTTCACCATCTTTAGACTCTTCCTCTTCATCTGCAGGCTGAAAAAAAAAGAAATATGCCTTGAAATCTTTATCGTACTCATGCAAACACGGCTGCTGACTCAATGGGGTTTCTCCCCATATTACTGCTGCTGTCTAGAGGTCAGCTCTATGATTCTCTTTTATTGATTTTGAAAAGTGTTACCTTAATACTTTTTCATTTCTGTGTTTCTGAGAAATTCTCTCAGCTTCATGTTTGATGTGATCATAGACTGGTGTGATGAGGATCTAGTGACTCGTTTTACATAAACCATCATATTACTTTTTAGTAACAATAATAATGACTTTAAGGGGAAAATGTGCAGATCCAGTTGGCGGCTGAAGAGTCGATTCTTTCAGGGAACTGAGCCTGAGGAACCGACTCTCCAGCCTTGCCCTCACTGTGATGCTGAGAGAAAAGCAACGAGGATCCGGAGGAGATCTGGCTCCGGGATCCGGGCTCGGACCTGCTTCAGGCGGCTCCTCCTCCGGTTGGGGACCCGGGCCTTCATCCTCCGGGACAGGGCCAGCAGCTTGTTGTGTCTCTGCCTCCTCTTCACCTTCTCCGCCTCCTCCATCCGCTTCTCCTCCTGGTGGTCCGAGTCCGACTCGTCCTGCCGCTGCAGCCTGCTCCGCTTCCGAGGCTGCACCGTCTTCTTGGTCTGACTCTTGCCCTTCTTCTTCTTCTGCTCCTCCACGTACTCCTCATCATCATCATCGTCGTCGTCGTCGTCGTCCTCCGCGCTGGACGAGGAGGAGCTGTCGTCGCCCCCCAGGAACGAGCGCTTCCTGCGGCTGACCGAGCGGCTGTCGTCGCTGGAGCTGGCCCCGGACTCGCTCCGCTCCCGGTCCTCCTGCTCGCTGTCCTCCTCCCGGGAGCTCTGGAAGTCGGACTGGGATCCGGAGGAGGACGAGGAGGAGAAGGAGCCTTCGTCACTGTCGTCCAGGATGGAGGCGGGCAGGCCGATCTGGCGCTTCTTGGAGGCGTCCACCTTGGTTTTCCTCATCGAGGCGAACATCTTCCGCTTGTACAAGCTCTCCATGGCGGCTGGGGGTACCGGGCAGCTGGGACATGAACCGGGGACCGAAGAGGGGGGACCGGACGACCGGACAGGGGGAACCTGGCGACTGTAAACAAGCTAACGTCAAGCTCGCGGGTCAAAACAACGACAGCATGTCGGAGCAGAGTCCTTAACCCGCGTGCTCGGAGCTCCACAGGGCGGATTTAAAGTGCAGCCAGTTCGCCAAAACGTCCAGGGCGAGCACAGCTGCCCGGTCAGAGGGGCATTTATCCGGCTTTTATCCGGTTTCTGTCGGGTTTTCAGCTTGTAGAGCGTCACTCTGCTTCTGTTATTGTTGTTGTACGCTGATTATTCCACAGAAAGCACTTCCGCCACACACTGCTGCAGCGCCGCCTCCGGCGGGGAGGAGGTACTGCAAGCAGGAGGCAGTCCCGAGTAGTGCAGCCTCAGCCTCTCTCTCTCTCTCTCTCTCTCTCTCTCTCTCTCTCTCTCTCTCTCTCTCTCTCTCTCTCTCTCTCTCTCTCTCTCTCTCTCTCTCTCTCTCTCTCTCTCTCAATTCAATTCAATTCAGTTCAATTCAAAGGAGCTTTATTGGCATGACAAATATACATTCACATTGTCAAAGTGCTACATAAAAAAGGAAACAAAATCAACAGTTTAACACACTTCACTGGAATGCAAAACAGTGTAAGACAGTAATACTATGAAATAAGAATAAAAATGAAAAAATAAAAATAAAAATATATTGTCTCTTTGTACTTTCGAAGTGCTGAAAGTACAAGTGTGCAATAGGGCTGTAAAGTGTTCTCAGCATTGTTATTTTTATATATATTTGCATATACATATGCATATCTGTTTGGTGGCTCTGTTTGTGTTTGTGGGCTGAGTCCTAGAAGCAGCTGGCTGAGGGGGCATGTGTTTCCAGCCCGTCTGTGGGTGAGGGCTTTGTAGTGGAGAGTGCTGCTCACTCTGCTAAAGGTGCTCATAGAATTTAAGGGCTCTCTTCTGGATTTTAATAATTAGAGGGTAATTCTGCTCTGCGTGCATTGTTTGGTGTTTTGCGTTGGACGCCAAGAATACATTTGCAGAGTTCTGCGTGCAGAGTCTCAATTTGGTGTTTGTCTCATTTTGTATAATCATGTTTGGCGATTGGACCCCAGATTTCACAACCATAAAGAGAAATTGGTTCTATGACTGAATTCAGAATTTCGAGCCTCTTGGAGCTAAGCAAAAGCATTGATATAACCAAAAAATATAATATAACTTATATTAATAAAGAAACACAGTCTCTTTGTCGTCAATCCTCTACAGTTAAATAACTATGATGTTAACGTTGTGTTGGGTCAAGACCAATACAAATGAACAACTGAATCAAATATACATATCATATCTGTCATCGGCCAATATCTCTATCTAATTCTCCATCGCAGAAACGAAACCTCCCTTCTGCTGCGTCTCTCTGACTGGACCTCAAAGTCATTTTTTATGCCATAGATATTTTTATTTGAGCCACTTATTCTGTTCTATCCTCTTTCAGCTGTGCAGGCCCTGCACGGTCTCCTCCTGATTCAGCTCTCTGTATTGTGGATGTAAAGATTTCTTTAAACTACATGGAAAGCTTTCGTGAGCACAAGTTCTGCACTGAAATGACAGAGGATTGGATTTATTTGTATCATGAACTACCATTGAAAGGATGTAACATTGGTAACATTAATATTCTTGTTTACTAGCTTAACATGATATGTTGGCATGTATTAACTAGTCATCATTTAGTTAACATCCTCTGCATGTAACAGCATTACTCAACCTACATGGTTTGTTTAAAAAAACAACTATTAAGTGAGATTCGTCAGTATTTATCCACATTAGATCTACCCTCCCTAGGATCATTGCAAAGCAAAGCCCTGACTGCATCTGTACCCAGAAAGTTTGACTGTCAGCTACCTCCCAATAATTCTAAACTGAAACGGGATGCAAAGAGGATAAAGTACTTGGGAGTTTTTATCTCACAGGATTTCAACAGCCTGCTTACTCTGAATTTCAATAAATTACTGGACACAATGCAAAAAGGTATCATTTGCTGGTCATCACTTCCATTCGATCTGAGCTCCAGAGGCTTGTTGCTGAGATTTATTTACCTCTTTATGTCAATACCCACTAAAATTCCAAACTCCACCCAATGCTTGGGATAAACTAATATCATGAGGAGGCAGGAGCAAAGACAAGATTCAAATCTGGAACTCTCCAAACAGGAAGAGAAAATGGAGGCTCGGCCCTGCCTGGTCTGAAGGAGGGCCTGTTTGAGAAATGTGGTATGTTGTTGGTGCGCTCAGGAAGTGGTAATCCAACATTCCGGAGGGGAAAATGGGCCAAAATGTTGGTGCAAAGTGCGTCACATGACGTGACAGAGACACAGCCAGAGCCAGAGCCATGACGTACTGACGATGTTTTTAATGAGGATTTGAAATAAAGCAGGTGTGTTGAGTTTCCACGGTTCCTGTTCGGCCCCAGATCTCAGGACTTCTGCGCCAGCAGCGTGCTCAGCTTGATCTTCCCGTCCATGGAGGCCGTCAGACAGGTGCCGCAGTCCACCGCCGAGCACCAGTCCACCGTCACCACCGGCGCCTTGTGGCCGCCCAGCGACAGCACGCGCTCCAGAGCCGGCTCCCCGCCGGTCAGCTGACGCCGGGGGGCAGAACACAGAACACGGCTTTAATATCACACCTTCCTTCATGGTGGCGGGTCTCAGGGGTCCAGGTACCCGGTATATGAGCCCCCCGTAGCTGGAGCAGGTCAGAACGTGTTGCCCCTCAGAGTCGAAGGCCAGGAGTCGACCTCGAGGAACCTGAACCTGAAACACACACCATTCACACGTCAACTCGCTGATCGCTTCGCTCCAATCAGGTGATTTGATTTCAGCTTAAGCTCTCACCTGTTTGTATCCGCTGTAACCCGACAGGACGAAGGGACCCGTGGCATCCTGAGGCAGGATCTGCTCCGACTGCTTCACTCCACAGCGATGGATGTTCCACTGGATGAACTACACACACACACACACACACACACACACACACACACACAAACACAGTGTGGAAGCTCTGTAAAGACTTCCAAACTGAGCGTGCGTCTTGCTCGCTGGCCTCAGACGCACCTTGCCGTCCTCTCCGATGCTGAACACGGTGTTTTCATCGTAGCTGAATTCCACACTGTACACTTCTCCATCGTGGGCTCTCCAGCTCATCGCGCTCTCGTACTGCTGCATGTCTGCACCACACACACACTTTAGTTTTCTTTCCAGCACCAGTTTTGGATGGTAGAAGAAACGCCGAGGTGCAGTGTGAGCGAGTGCGGGAGTGTTTGTGTTTGTGCAGACGGACCGAACAGCCGGATGACCCCGTCCGCAGCCCCCGTCACCAGCAGGTTCCCGTTGTGGTTGAAGGCCGTGCAGTTGATGGCGACCGGTTCAGGTTCGAGAGAGAACTGGAGCTAAAAGACAAGGCGGGACAAAGGTCATCCTCCTCTGAAATCCATGCACGCGCTCAGGAAACCCCGGTGTGTTCAGTGAGAGGAATTCCACCTGCTGTTTGACCGTCTTGGTGTCCCACAGCAGCAGCTGACCCGACACGGGGACGGGAAGGCGAGGGGCCGACTCGGCGCCTCCGGACCGACTGAGAGCCGCGGCCGAACACACGAAGGACGAGCCGCTCGGGCTGCAGGCCAGGGACAGGATGCTGGCAGGCAGAGGAAGGTCAGTCACAGCACACGCACATTACATTCAAAAACTGCACATGCATGCGCACACACACACACACACACACACACACACACACACACACACACACACACACACACACACACATACACACATACACACACACACACACACACACACACACACACACACACACACACACACACACACACACACACACACACACAGGACGAGATGTTACCGTGGATGAGTTTCATCAATGTTCATCTCATAGAGATTCTTCTTGGCGTCTGTATCGTAGAGCCGCACTGTGCCGACACCACTGCCCAGTAACAACTACACACACACACACACACACACACACACACACACACACACACACACACACACAGTTGAGTTCTCTGGTGTTGTCGATCGAAAGAAGCTGACAGAAGCTCCCGGTCTTCGTACCAGCCGGTCTGGTTTCGTGGCCCATTCCAGAGAGAGCAGAGGAGACTTGGACATGATGGTGGCTTTGGTCTGCATGATGGGGTTGAAGGACCAGACCTGAGGAGGAGGAGGAGGAGGAGGAGGAGGAGGAGCACTGCATGATCACTCTCACATTTGCATGATCACACTGATCTTTAACCACTCTTCATATTCTGCATTTGGACTCGGTCACCCTGTTGTCTTGTGGGGGGTTAGACTAATAGTTAGCTGGATTAAGTCTCTCCTGATGCCCTGGTTTGTAATTTGATACCTGGATCCTGAGCTTGCACGTCCCAGATCACTACCAGCTTTATAAATAAAGTAAGAAACCATGTCATCAAGACAAGATAGGCTCCTCTTGGAAGAGTAAACCAGTCAGTCAGACGTAAACTGACCTTGACGACTCCGTCCACGTCCAGACTGGCGACCCTTCGTCCGGAGCAGTCCACCCTGGGGGCGTTGAGGAGAGTCGGAGTGAAGCTTCGGGTGGATGAAGGGATGAGCGAGTGGAGGAGTGAAGGCTGACCTGCAGTGCATGATGGAGGAGTGATGCTCTCCGTACTCCTCCTGGCTCAGCTTGATGAAGGGCTGCTCTGCGCACAGCGCCGCTCCCTCTGCTCCGGCTGCACCGCTCCCGCTGCAGGAGGCCTCCATGGCGTCGCCGGGGACGTCGGGAGGAGGCTCTGCTTCCCCCGCCTCCCCCGCCCTCCTCTCTGGAGTCTGAGGAGAGACCTGCTCTGCTTAAACTGGAACCTGCCAGGTAACCGCACTCTGCTGGAGTCCAGCTCGACGGTGTCTGGAGGGATGCAGCGGAGTACCTGTGGGGGTTTGGAGAACAGCTCCTTCCTCTCCTTCTCATGGTCCTGGATCCTCTTGGTTCTGGGGTTCTGGTTTGTGGACTGCTGAGGCTGGAAACTGGAAACTTCCCCAGCGGACGGCTGGCTGCCGGCCGCTTTGGAGTCTTTAGGCTGGAGCGCCTCTTTAGGCTTGGCAGCCTGAATGAAACAAGGAAACGTGAATGTTTACTCATTCAAAACTTAACTATGTCCTCTCTCTCCCTCTCTCTCACCTGGGCGGAGGACGTGTCCTTCCTGCCCACGGCCGCCTGGCTCGGGGACGAGCCCGAGGAGACGGGAGTCGGTTTCCCGGGAGTGCGTCTGCCCTGTGGGAGGAATGTGGAAAAGAAGTTTCTGGAGGGAGTGGTGGAGGCGCTGATGGCTCGCTGGCTGGACACCAAGTCCCTGTGGGGACAGGAGAAGACAAGGCAACCACCTGATGAATGCTACAGCTTGAATTATGAGCAGATGAAAGCGTTCCAGGCTGTTTTAATGCAGTGTGAGCTGCTTCAATGGGCTTCAATGAGCGGCTGTCTCCGAACTCCTGACCTGCTGACTGAAGCACCGAACAGAACGCCGCCCAGGTTGATCCACCTACCTGAATCAAGGCTCAGGTTTTTCTCGGATTTTGTCACAGAAAACAAGAAATGAGGCTGAAAGATTCCAGTTTTTGACTTGAGGGTTGAGGAAGTTTTCAGATTAAATGCTGAACAAAGCCCTGAAAACTCGTGCAGATTAAATTCACCATGCTAACTTTACACAATGGACTAGAAACTTTTTCTCAGTGTAATCTGGTTCAATCCCACAGACAGGCTTCAGATGACTTGACGTGAACATAATACTGCCCCCTGTGGACACTGCCGGTACTGCGGTTTGATTCCAATCAGTCGCTTTTGCATTTTCACTTCCAAAATGTTTTCCGTTTACGCGGCAAAGTTTTGAAATTTCCATGGAAACGACAGGAACACATTCATACAGACAGACGGCCCAGTCGGACTGTCACTGCGGTGACTGTCAACTGGAAAACTAACAAGTCTCAGGTGGATATAGAGGGAAACGTTGTTGCACATCTATTTGTGCACAACAACTATTTAATTGTGTCTAGAAACTGTTGTTTTTTGCCCGTCTACATGGCGACAGAGCCTGAGCATTTTCAAAAGGCATTTTCAGTGATTCCGAGCAAAGAGGTTGTGGAAACGGACGCTACGAATGCTTTAACCTTTGGCTTTAAATCATTGTAGGTGAATGAGCAGGATAAAGAACTGGAGCAGATGAATGGATGAACACTGAGTTTTGGCTACTCTTGGTTGGTTTACTGAGTTTAGTCACGAGTAAGACTCATCTAAAGTTTAGAACTTTGATTCAAGAGCCGCAGGAAACTGGATGTGAAATTCTTAACATAAAAAAGGGTCGCACTGACAAGAAACAATTCATCAGGTGAATTGTTTATTCAGGAACATCAACGGCATCACAGCACAGAGTGAAACACTGCAACAACATCGACACTGTCAGTCAGTTAGCGAGATGCTGCAGTTCAGTAGACACACACCACGGCTTAAGTTCAAGTGCAAACAATTCTTTTTTTCATCAACTTTGCAATCAAAATACACTCATTTTCAAAAGGTTACACACTCCTACAGCTGTGAACGGAAAGTTCAGTCTCATGCTGTAACATAACGGACGTCACCGTGCTTTAAAACGAGCAGCTCTGCTCACATTTCTTTAAAAAGACTTTTAAACCACAGAGAACAGCGGCTTCGCGCTTTGTTTTCACTTCAGAGGACGGAACGTTGAGGACGAGGCCTTTCTCTGTCAAACAGCTCAGCATTTGTCAGCATGCTTTGTGTCTTTAGATCCATTTCAAGCTTTTTGTTCTAATCCTCAACAACTGGATTAGATTAGAATCTGCTGAAGTTGGAGGCTCTTTGCTCTCTGCGGTACTTCAGAGGTCAGCATTAAGCCGTCTATTCAGACTCAGAGTCTTTTGTGAGGTAACATATCAAGGGTAAAAGAACAAGCACTTCTAGGATGCTTCCTTCAACTCACAGCACATTCTGAATTTTTTACTACACGCTACGTTTCAAAGTAGTGAATCTTCACAGACTGTTTAAAAACCTGCAGCTCACAGAGAGACTGTAGGTTTAGCAGGAAGTCCAATGACGTGAAAACATCTGAAAAGCTCTGAGAGAGCGGAGAGGACGCGGCAGCGGCAGCGGCGCTGGTCGGTCACGGATAAAGAGATGTTAGAGTCTCACAGCTCAGTGTCTCCCAGCCGGTCCATGTTCTGCACGTAGAGCGGCAGCTTGTGGTGCACCGTCTCCTCCCCGTCCCTCTGATCCCGACTGTCCGTCTGCAGGGCAAAGAGCTGCAACACACACACACACTCATGTCATTCACGAGCAGCGCTGGCACTCAGAGGGCGGGACGGCGGCGTCTGCTCTCACCAGCTGACGCAGCTCCTCGTTCTCCTCGGTGATTCCCGTCATCCTCTGGACCTCGGCGTCGAAGCTCAGCAGGACGGGCTGAGGTGAGCGGCGGTTAAAGACCGGAACCCAGTGTGGGGCGTGGCAGCTCGCTTCGCGCACGACGCTGTGTCAGTTTGAGCGGAAGGATATGCATACACTGGAACAGCACCGACAGGAAGTTGTGGAGCGAGACCAGGAAGGTGTCCGCCCACTGGCGGGAGAAGTAAGGAGAGAAGGCGGAGTTCTGCTCGGGGGCGGGGATAAACGGCAGGATGAACCAATCGCGCCACTCGGGCTGACCTTGGAGCTCCAGCGCCTGCTTCTGGAAGAACTCCTGGGTCTTGTCCAGGTTTCCTCTCTGGAGGGACGACAGTAGCGGCTGTCACGCCTCCTCCCCTCCGACACGCGGCGTCCGTGTGTGACTCACCTGGATGGAGTTGACCACGTAGTATCTGTACAGGCTGGTCCTCAGCTTGTTGACGGTGGACCTGTAGACGTCCTCCAGCCTGCAGAACAGACGTCTGTCCAGGTACAGCCAGTACTCCTTCAAGCCCGACAGGTCGAAGCTGTGCACCAGCTGCTGCAGCTGGTCGATGATTTTATCCACCTGCAACACGCGGCCCGCAAACACAAGAAATATCAAAGCGAGGAGAGAAAGAGCAAAAGCAGCAGATGCATTCACCACATAGATCAGAAATCATCAACATCTCAGGTTTAAGACGCTTCCTCGGCCTCACCCTGAAGCCTTTCTCCTTGTCGGCTTTGATCTCGGTGTCCAGGTGCTTCAGGGTGGAGGTGAAGCCGCGGTAGATCAGATACTCCCTCACGTGCTCGTCCGTCCTCTCCACCGTGGAGGCCATGGTCGCCTCTGAGGAGTCGGGGAACACGCCACACTGTTCACTAACTCACACTCTGCATTATGACTCTCAACCTGCAGGGCCCGGCCCCCTCGGGGTCACAGAGGGCCTTGAAGCCTTCTTGATTTTAAGGAATATAATCATTTTTTTAACATCTCAGCTGTTAATGACTCAGTATTTTCTTTATTAATGCAACAAAACTACTAAGTTTAAGTGTTACATTAATAATGATAAGCACGATATAGTAGCAGCAGAAGAAATGGAAAAATGACTCAAAATGAAAATGAATCCGTCCGAAAGACTAAGTTTGATAGAACCGAAGAATCTTTGGGGTGAAAAACTGCTGAATGAAACTATGTGAACTAATATTGTATATTATAAATTTACAGTGGTAAGAAAAAGGCTGAGACTAACTGATCAAACCACCTTTCAATCACACTGTCTGGTTAGACAGAAAGGCTTCACTGCTTTTCAGAAGTGCACCAGTGGTGTGTAGTGGAAGGGTCTGGAGGAGAGTACACAGGAGGGTACACAGGAGGGTACACAGGAGGGTACACAGGAGTGTTCACAGTGTTTTACACACAGTATGGTGCACATACGCTGGTTTTCAGAAGTACAACACAGATGGAGTTGCTTCTGCACATCAAAAATCTGATGAAGTTCAAGAAATTCAAGTAATTTAATAATTCATATTTCACTTTTTCTGAAATGTTATTTTCCAAGATCAATCCAGCATGTATTTTTCTTTTGGCGTCTAAAATACTATACAAAAAAGACATTATTATTAATTCTACTGTTAATATATTTCTCAGATTAATGGCAAGGTGAAGGTTTCCTGAGGTTTGATGTTATTAATGTCAGGAAGCCACAGCACAGGCAGACTGATTATTGATCATTTATTAATTGATTATTCATTCATTATGTTGATTATCGACTGTAACCATGAAAGTGCGCCGGGGAGCTGCGGATGAAGAAATACAGTCGTGTGAACGGAACTGAACACTTTGACAATGTGAACCTAACGGAGTCTCTCAGCTCTCAATACTCCTCATCCAAACTGCACACAGCACAAAGTCAAACAGAAAACATCCATCTGAGTGATTTTTTTTTTTATTAAAACATGAATCTGAAGTGGAAAGATGTGCACGGCGCTGAGAGAAATGTTAAGTCCAGACTGAACCCACCTGATGATGAAGATCTCTGCAGAATAAAGAGTTTATTCTTAGTTTCTTTGTTTTTTTTCCTCCAGTAAACTGTGATAAAAGTGATTTGATGAAAAGCTGCTCTGCTCCTCCGTCCCAGTTTAATCCGACACTTCCTGTTTTCCTCCTGACGGTCATGTGACGGTCACGTGACGAGCTGGCCCGATTCCGGAGCGCCCTCTGCTGGCCATGTCCATCAACGTTTCCACGGAGCAGTACATTTACTGTATCTAATACACATAAATATATATATCAGTCCATACAACTGTGGAACGGTTTTATATATATATATATCTTTTAATCCTCTTTATATCTATCTTTCAAAACAACATTTACCTCTCAGCTTAAGGTTTCCAAATGTTTATCGGGAGAAAAAGTCGAATAGTTGATTCAATAAAATTTGTCAACTGCACGCTGATTAAAAAAGATTAAAAGAAAACTTTTTTTAAACTAAAAGATGGGAAATGAAAAAAAAAAACAGTCCTTGGTCTTGGTCGTCCGTGTTGCAGATGTTTGATTGTTTGATCTACCAAGTGATTAAGACCCTAACTGCAAACTATTTACTTTTTCTTTCACAAACTTCAGACTAGATCCCAGAAAGGTGAAAGGTTACACATGCTTGCCATGGTAACACCATAAACAACCAGTGGAGGGAGAGCTCAGCTGCTGTTTCCATAGCAACACATAAACAGAGGAGCTCGGAGAGGACAAAATGTCAGCGAGGTACAGAGAACGAGGAGATGAGGAGAAGAAGGAGGAGGAAGAGGAGGGAGAGGAGGGAGAGGAGGGAGAGGAGGGAGAGGAGGGAGAGGAGGGGGCAGAGAGGGACGCTGCCTCCTCCATCGCCTCCAGAAGAAAGCCTGCAGCGCCTCCGCAGCAGAGCATCCCCCACATCCCCGAGGCGGCCGACGACTTTGTGAGGAACTTCCTGCGCAGAGCGGGCCTGAGGCGCACCCTGAGCAGCTTCCAGGCGGAGTGGTACGGCTCGGCCCAGGGGCTGCTGGCTCGGACCCTGGACACCGCGGGAAACGCCGCCTTCTTCATCCCCGACGCGCTCACCCACCGGCAGCTCCTCCTCAGCGAGCTGGAGGCGGTGCGCCGGGACACGGAGGAGCTGAGGGCCGAGGCGCTGGCGGCGGGGCAGAGCCTGCTCAGGACGCAGCGGGAGGCGGACTTCCATCGGCTGCAGCATCGGCGAGTCTCCGAGGACAAGGACAGGCTGAACCAGGAGCTCGGGCAGCTGAGGACACACCTGGAGTCCCTGGAGCCGGCGCTGAGACAGCTGGAGGACAAACGCCAAGCCGCTCTGAGGCAGAAGATGCTCATCAGCTTACAGAGAGACCGAGCTCAGAGCGCCGCCGGCGGCATGGCGCCCGGTCAGGACCCAGACCCGGCGAGGAGGGAGAGGAGCGTCAGAAGACACCCCAAGGACTCCGAGCTCCCCTTGGACAGGGTGAGGACGCCCCACCCGGCTCAGCTGGAGAAAACCCCCACCGGGTTCAGTCTGCGGGCGTCCATCAGAGGACACCAGCTGCCCATCAGCTGCATCCAGCTGCATCCGCAGGAGCTCCTGCTGGCGTCCGCCAGCGACGACCGCTCCTGGAGGCTGTGGGCTCTGCCGGCCGCCACGCAGCGGGTAAACACCGCCAGACACATCCAGTGGAAATCACACTCAGCATGAGATGGTGTGATGTGACCCCCCGCTGTGTTCTCCAGGTGGGCCAGCTGATGGTGACCGGCGAGGGCCACTCCGATTGGCTGTCCGGCTGCTCTTTTCACCCAGACGGATCCAAACTTGCAACGACCAGCGGGGACGCCACAGTGAGTGTGTCGTCCTGCCGCCCGGCGCAGAGGCTTCGGTGTGGGCTCACTGGGTCCTTCTGGTTCTCGCAGGTGCGTCTGTGGGACTTGTCTGGCGGCGCCTGCGTGTCGACGCTCTCCGGTCACGGCCGGCCCGCCTGGGGCTGCTCCTTCCACTCCGGCGGTCTCTCGCTGGCCTCCTGCTCCGCCGACAGGACGGTGAAGGTGTGGGACCTGCCCAGCCGGCGCTGCCGCCTGACGCTGCGCCGCCACGCCGCCTCCGTCAACAGCGTGTGCTTCCTGCCCTCCTCCGGCCTCCTCCTCAGCAGCTCGGCCGACCGGACCGTGGCCCTGTGGGACGCCCGGCCGGGGCTCTGCACCGCCACCTTCGCCGGACACCGGCACCCCTGCAACCACGCCGCGCCCAGCCCGGCGGCGCCGCACGTCGTGGCCTCGTGCGACTCCGGAGGCGTCGTCAAGCTGTGGGACCTGAGGAACCCCCGGCAGCCGCTGGCGTCCGTGGACGGCGGGCCGGCCAGCGCCAACCAGGCGGCCTTCAGCCGGTCGGGGGAGGCGCTGGCGGTGGCGAGCGGGGACGGTCTGGTCCGGCTGGTGCAGGTCGAGTCCTGCGCAGTCAGCAGCCTCACGGGACATGAGGACGGCGTGCAGAGCGTGACCTTTGACCACAGGGACGCGTCTGTGGTGTCAGCTGGCAGCGACGGGATGATCAACGTTTGGACCGGACCAAACCAAAGTTAACCCTGAACCAAAACGTTTCACATGCCGGGAAAAGTGACTTTGATTTATTTCAGCATCTAATGAGGCTCGCAAGGTCGAGTCTGATTTCTGTATGAAGAAAAATGAAAACATATCATTTAGCTGATTTGGTATTATAGCAGGGCGTTACTAGAATGACACCAGTGGCAGAACAGACACGACGAAGGCTGCCAACACTGACGAGTTTATTAAAATCTCTGTGGAAACAATATAAAAACGTCTTCTGAAAGTCATTTTGTGCAATGCGAGACAAGAATCGTGTCTTAATATTAAATACAGGAAAGGTGACCCGAGCACGTCACGCTCAAAACGTAGACAGAAATATCAACATGAAATACTTCATATCACTCAGTTCAGACATTTGCTAAGAGTCTCAAAGGTTCCTGGTGATAGTTAATCTGTTAATGAGCCGATGTGATGTGAAGATAAATCCTCTCACTGGAGTCTGTTTGTTCTCAAAGTGCTCTTTAGGATAAAACTAAATTCAAAAAGTACAGTAGCAGAGGAAAAAAAGTATAAACCGTTGGCAGAGGTTATAAAATATGCTCAGGAAAGAACGCTGGGCCCAGCTGACAGGACGAACAGCTCCCATCGATTTATCAGCTCGTTCGTGTTGGAGTGTTTGGTCTGAAGGTTTTCAGAGTTTCACACTCTGTGGAGAATCTATAAATATGTTTTCAGGAATTGGCGTAAAACTTAACTCCACTGATGCTGAAACCAGCTAAAGACATTTAAAGTGACCTAAAACTCACAGAAACCAGTGGGATTAGCATGCTGCGATACTAACTGTAACAGTTAGTGTGTCGTTATATTGTAACGCTTTATAAGCTTTGTAACACATGAACAGAGAAAAGCGTTCATTAAGTCTAAACTGACTGCTAATGTTGGCGATTTGAAGGAGCTGCATCGCCTAAGCGGTGATTAATACTGACCGAACAAACAGCTCAAAGTTCCTCTGTAACCATAAGAATAAGGCAACTTCCAGTAAAAACCTGTCAGAAAGCAACGTTCTGATCAGCCTCACGAGGCTCCCTGCTGAGAGCACGTCATCCCGTCAGCAGACGAGGAGGAGTATCGTCCTTCATCTTCCTCCTTCTCCCCCTCCTCCTCCTCCTCCGTGCGTTTGTGTGTCGGTTCTTCCACCAGCAGCTTCAGGCGAAGCAGGTGAAACAGAGCTCTGCGGACAGACGGCAGGAAATCTCATCAAATCAGACAGAAGATCATCTCGTCTCATGTTTTCATAGCAAAGTTAGACATGAAACATGTGAAAGGTGAGTCCACTGAGCGTCAGTACAGTCCTATGAGAAGTGTGTGTGAGTGTGTACCTCTGTAGTGACGGTCGACCAGGAGAACTCTGGAGTTCTGCTTCAACATCAGACCTCTGCAACACAGACACAGACCCAGAAAACCTGTTAGACAAACCTCACGAGTAAACCTTTCAGTAAAACCTGGAAAAACATCGGAATGAAAATCATAGTCCACCTTGGGAATACGATTTCAGTAACACTTCAGAATAAAACCTCATAATAAAGCCTAATTTTGAAAACTTAGGACAAAACATCATGAAGCTTTATGATAAAACCTCGAGACGAAAAGTCAGAAAACACTGGAATGAAAACTAAGCAAAACTTCGGAATAATATTTAAAAAATAAATAAAAATAAATAAATAAACATTCCAATAAAACCAGATGAAGAAATCTCAAAATAAACCCTCATAGTAAAACTTTAAAAAACAAACTAAAATTACATTTCACAGTAAAATCTCGTGATAAAGCCTCATAATAAAGCTTCATAATAAAACCTGAACAAGCCTGATTTTCTCTGCTTCAGCACAGAGAATGATAAACTTTCCATCCTTCTATTGAACGGCTGCCGTGGAGAATCCAGCAGCAGCGGAGTGCGAGCAGCTGCTCCGACCTGCTTGTCCGGCGTCGGCGGTTCGCCGGCCGGTGCTGAGGCCGCCGGGCGCCGCCGTCGCTGGAGCTCCGCCTCCACGTCCTGCAGCCTGAACAGCATCTGTTTGAGAGCCTCTGCAGGGCCGGGCGGCTTCCAGGAGCTGCTCTCTGCAGAGCTGCAGCTCGCAGCCTGTCTCACACACACACACACACACACACACACACACACACAGATCGGCGTTATGAGAGGAGAAGTGAAGGCTTTCCTCCAGATGGCGAGATGTAGGTCGGGTGTCGAGCAGGAGCTCAGTGACCCTGAAGCGTGATGTGTGTGAAACGAGAGGAGAACAGCGGCGGATCACCGACCTGCACGTCTCTGTCCGTCTGTGTGGAGTCGACCTCCTCCGCTGCCACGTCTCTGCAGGCGAAACACAGCGGCAACGAGTCAGAGAGAGGTGGACGAAAGACCGAGAGAGAGAGGGACAGAAGCCTCACCGGGGGGACGGAGGACGGAGTGACAGCTCCTCCGTTTTACCTGAGAACAACAGGACAATCCAGCACTATGTTAACACATTAACTACAAGTCCCACAATGCATCAGCAGCAATGCTTCCAACCTGGAGGCGCGTCGCTCTCCGCCGCTGCACAGCCCTGAGACAGAGAGGTCAACACGTGGTCCGCCTTCCGGATCAGGGACTCCAGCCTGCCGTCTGCGAGGAGCAGCAGAGACACGCTGAGCGTCGGACCGGCAACCTCTTTTCCGGCCCCGAGCCGGGAGCGAGCGTCTACCTGTGAGCAGGGCCGACACGGCGTTGCAGCCCCGCGTCTTCGCGGAGATGTGCTCGGCGAACTGCACACACACACACACACACACACACGCACACGCACACGCACACGCACACGCACACGCACACGCACACGCACACGCACACGCACACGCACACGCACACGCACACGCACACACACACACACACACACACACACACACACACACACACATTAACTCACAGAGTTCAGGAGTCTGAGCGTCAGAGCAGGATGAGGTTCTCTCACCTGCTCAGGATCCTCCTCCTCCTCCAGATCTGCAACCCAGGACGGAGGTCCAGCTTTAGGCGCTGCAGGTGGGAAAATCCCTGAAAGGACGAGAGAAACGCATCGAACAACGCTTCTGGAGCCGCTTCCAAACAAAGAAAACTCAAAGAAAACCCTCTGGATGAGCCATCGGAGCTCCAGCCGTCCATCCGGCTGAGCCGGACCAGGTACTGCTGAGGTAAACGAAGCGGAAGAGGCCGGCGGTCGTACCGGGCCGGTCCCAGGGCCGCGAGGGGGGGTCGGGCTGGTCCGGCTCGCAGCTCTGGACCCAGGCCGGGTGCTGCAGGTCGGGCAGGCTGCTCATCCCGGAGCAGTCCAGCTCAGCCTTGTGGCTGGTTAACCAGTGAGGGAGGTGGAGCGAGGAGGAGGAGGGGGGCGGCTCCGCCCCCCACCGGGGCATCGCCGGGCTGCGTGCACACTGTCAGAAACCACAAACATCATCGTTCAGATCAATACACACAAACAAAAAAACATACCGGGGAAAAAAACGGAAGAAAAGTCACCTTTAAACTGCTCAAAGAGGCGACGTCGACACCTGGTCTGCCTGTGGATTCAGCTGCTCTCATCCTGCACCTGAACAGGAGGAGGACGTCAGCAAAGAGCAGGAACCTAACGACATCCTGCAAACTGAAGAGCGACGCAGCACCTGCAGCTCCTGGCTGGACCAGAGAGAGGGAGGCTGTGGTGGAGGGAGGGGCTGCTCCTCAGCCCGGGGGCTCTGTGGCCTGGAGGTCTGGATGGGGAGGAGGAGGGGCGGAGCTGGGACGCTCCAGACCCAGACAGGAGTCCTGGACGAGCAGGGAACAGAGAGGATCTGCTCAAAGATCATAAAACCTCACTGCAGACCACGACATACAGAATAACAAGAGGTCACAGATCTGAGGCGGAGACAGTCTGAACGAAGAGGTCAGCGGCGGTCAGACCTTGGATGAAGGCGGTGGTGTGTGTGACGGGCTCCGTGCCGTCGTGGGGGATGGAGAGCAGCTCGTCCGTGGTCATGGACAGCCGCTCACGGTTGCTGCGGTGATGGAGGGAGCTGACGGGGAGGTTCAGGAAGTCCAGCTCCTTCTCAGTCAAGCGCTCCCTCAGAACTGAAAGCAAAACAGAAACAGAGTGAAGACAATGAAACAGTCAGCAAGACTGTTATATAGAATGTAAATACAGCTTTAAGAAGAGTGTTTCTTCTGCTCTGCTAACCAGAGCAACAGCAGCGAGGGAGTAGAACTACAACCACCAGGCTGAGGCCGCTGGAAACTGTGGAAACGGTGTCAAATGTGATTTATTAGGGGAGGCACTGAGTGACTTACCGTCTTTATTCCGCAGCGTGCTGAGTCTGCGTCGACTCGGCGTGGAGAACACGTTGTGAGTTCGAAGCGTTTCTGTGTCTCTGTGCTGATGACTCCTCTCAAAGTCTAAGATGTATGCGTCCAGCGCAGCCGAGGCTGATTCATAGACCTGAGAGCCATCAGACGAGGTTAAACAGGTAAAGATCAAACCGACAGGCTTTTCCTCTCCAGGCAATCAGAGGAAGACACAGGCCACACTTCAAAAGATGAAACAGCAGATCAGAGAACAACTGACAAAAAAAAAGAAACAAAATGAGTTTCACAAAACTCCTGTTCTTCATGAGAGCAGATTGAATTTGGTAGTTTACCCCCACAAGCATTTCATGAATACTTTTGAATATACCTTGTCTCTGTAAGTGAAGCTGCTGTCCAGAGGCCTCAGGCTGCTCCTCAGGTGGCCTGAACTGGACAGCAGGGAGGTCACCGTCGACTCTGGAGACAAATTTTCACCCAGCAGACCACTGGAGTCCATACTGAGAGAGACAGAGTCGGAAAGCAGGTGCAGACATCAGCTAAAACAGCTTCCACTTCGACGGAGGAAACCGCTTCTTCCACCTGCCACAGAGCACTGTGGCCATAAACACACCCTTCACACCCTGCAGCCAGAATGAAGAAGGAAAGCTGAACTATTTTATTTCACAAGCAAATCAACACTGCACAAAATCATTTTATAATATATGTATATATGTGACATAATTTATATCACACACGCACATATATAACATATAACTTAATAATAATCTTTCAGAGCAACAGAAAAAAATCTTTCCATAAACTCTGAATTCAGGTACAAATTGTAAAAGGAGAATATCTCTGTCACTGATCAGTTAATTATTTAATTACTCTTCACATCACTCTGAATGAATTAGTTAAAAAATGTCTGATCTCCTGAAATGTTATATTTTAGGATTGTTATTACACAAAGAAGTGACACAAAAGTTCGTTCCTTCCTTGATCTTATGTTTCTGTCTAGTGTGCATTAGTGTATTTATTTATTGTGAATCTTTGTGTGTATGATACAGTTTAGTGGCTATTTTTTAATATATACTGTAAATAAAAAAAATTCTGAAATATTTACAGTGTTTTTGTCCATTCGATGATTTTTTACCAACTTAAAAGTTGAAACAATAAAAGAATAAAACAGAAAAGGTTTGAAATGTTCCAGCTCATCTGGAATAAATGTAAAAGTTTCGTTGTAGTGATAAAATAACGTGAAATCCAACTGTTGATACCTTTTCACCTGTACGCTGGTGAAAACCGAACCACAGTCTAAACCCGACCGTCCTCTTTGAACACACATACTTGATTTCGTGCTGGTTAAAGTCTTCTCTCCGGTGTTCGGGTGGCTCAGCTGCTCCCAGCTCAACATTCAAGACTCCCGGGTGAAGCTCGCTCCGTTAGCCCAGCTAGCTCCGCTAGCTCCCGTAGAATCGCTTTTAACCGGAGCTGCTCCCGTCGTGACGCCGCTTCACACACGTACAGCACCGGCAACTCATCCTGTCACCGGTCATCCAGAAGAAAGAACTCCTCCCGTTGTGTGTTGATACTTCGGAAGAACTTCTGTCATTACGATCAAAAGTAAACACCCCAGCAGTTTACTTTAGTCTTACTCGATGGTTACAGTCTGCAGCTGGAAGCGGGCGAAGGGGATTTAGCGCCCCCTACCGGAGGGGAGTGGAGATGCTCATTCTCTCCTTCCCTCTCAAACACACACACACACACACACACACACACACACACACACACACACACACACACACACACACACACACACACACACACACTACTGACCCATAGCCCTGGGCCCAACTGCCGTCGAGCTATGTAAAGAAAAAAAATAAATAAATGAATGGGTGTGGATTCTTGTGGCTCGACGTGGACCTGTGTGGACTCATGCGGCTCTATATGGATCTGTATGGATTCATGTGGGTCTATGTGGACTTATGTGACTCTATGAGGACTCACATGGTTCCATGTGGACTCGTGGCTCCACAGCCTTGTTTCCCCTGTGCAGTATGTACCGGTATGGTACGGCTGGGATGAACTGGTATGGGCAGGAAAAAAAAGGCGTGTCAAATCTGTGTCACGTCTCCAGTGCAGGGGCCACGGCTGGAATGTGGGCGGGGCCGTGACCGGCTGCGTAACGACGCAGGTACGTGACGTCATTAAGCGACAGTAAACGCCGGGCTCCGCTCCAGCTGTTGTGGTCCTTCACTCTCCGCTCGTCGCTCCTCAGGGGCACTGCTGGGGCAGCTTGGAGAACTTTCCCACCGCAGACAGCGCCGTCCTGTATCCTCCTCTCCTGTTACGGAGAGAAACGTCTGCACGCTGGCCGAACACCAACGCCGTGTGGCGCACCGACATTAAAACAAGTGAAATGAAAGAGTTAACAGAACAACCAGTGTGTGCAAATCGTCTTATGCAAACAGCCACAGAGGGTTGGAGGAGCTGCTCAAACATGGTGGGTCTGTCGAGAGAGATGACCATCACTGACCAATCAGCTGACGGCAGCGCTGTCGCCTTCCTGATGGTAGCTGTTCTGATGTGCCAGGTGTGGGACGGGGGTGGGGGGGGGGGGGGGGCTGCCAGAAGAACTACTGTTCACCACTTCAGGGGGTTCCGTCCTGCAGTGGAAACAGGCTGATGTGGACTCCTCTGGTTCATGTGTTCACGGTGCTGCAGGCCCTTTAACCCGCAGCCCTGACGTCACGAGCGGTCACGCCACAGAGAGGTGAAACAGACAGAGCGCTCACTCCGACCGGAAGTAGCACAACCACTGCAATTAATGTCCTACATGAGGAAAATCACTCTGTCTAATCATTTGCATTTGAATAAATTAATACATTTTAAATTATTTAAAATGTCTGAGTTTTTTTTCATTTATCTGTTTAAGAAAGGATTACTTAGCAGCTGAGCTGAGAGAAAACACATTTTATCAAAAAAGTTTTAAACACGCTGAGAGACACTTCTTTCATCTGTTAGCAGGACCAGATGAGGCTGTGTTTACATCCGCGCCTTCAAATCACAATGAAACCAACAAAGAAGAGATGAAGCTTCAGCCGCTTCTTTAAAGTTACAATGTATCGAGAAAAGAAAAAAGAACAACGGCAGGATGAGCTTCAGACTGGAAACAAAAGTGAAAGTTTGTTGAAAGTTCTTGTTGAAAGTTGAAAGTTCTTGAAAGTTACTTCTTTCAAGGAACTCTGATATTAAAACTGGAGCGTGTGTGCGTGCGTGTGGGTGTGTGCGTGTGTGTGTCCTGTTGACTCCGTATGACTATTGCAGATTACCACTGAGTGACTGCTCTTCGTAGATTAACTATCTGCGCGTGCGTGCGTGCGTGCGTGTGTGTGTGTGTGTGTGTGTGCGTGTGTGTGTGTGTGTTATCAGACGTCACAGCCTGCCGTTCGTCCAGCTCACTTCAGATCACACGGGATGATCCGTTCCTGGTCCGGGGACTTGAAGCGGACCTGGAAGCGCTCCGGACCGGACGCGGTCTGACCCGGGACCGGGACCGGGACCCGGACCCCCTCACCCCCCCACCCCGCCCTCCCGCCGCCCCCCCCACTGCCCCGTCGGAGTCCGAGCCGGGGCGGTTTCGGGTGCGAAGCGGCGGTAAACAGGGCAGGGCGGAGCGGGACGGATCCGCCGTTAACGTTCACGTTCACGTTGAACGCGAGCGTCCTCCGTGACGTCGCTCCGTCCGCCGCCGCCGCCGCCGCCTCGCGCTGCCGTGTGGGACGCATCGACCGAGCCGACCGACCGGCTGAGGCAGCAGCGGAGCGGGACTACCGGAGCCGCGCGGTCCCGCGATGGAGAGGAAGAGGACGGACTGTCCCGCGCTGCCGCCCGGCTGGAAGAAGGAGGAGGTGATCCGGAAGTCCGGCCTGAGCGCCGGCAAGAGCGACGTCTACTACTACAGGTACGATCACCTGATCGATCCGCCGATCGGCTCGGCGGCCGGATGGGGAACGCGTCTCCCGGCCGGCAGGGGCTCAAAGTGTGGGGCGGGACCCCTCTGAGGGCCGCAGCAGCAGCGAAGTGTGGCAGCATGATCCGTCCCAACTTTTAATGTGAAAACAGCACGAGGAGGAATAGATGGACTTTTTAATCCAGCTCAGAGACAGCTGACAGAGACGGGTTATTATATCGGCTTTAATTTTATTTCTTCCGGTTTGGGATGAATCTGAAAACGCCCGCGAAGCGTCTGTCTTATTATTCACGAACGACGACAGTGAAATGCTGCCCGTCTTCTTCTCTGTTTGGTGTCGTTAAGGCGTCAGGACAGAAACACTAACCCTCATGTCGGGCCACTAGTTGGAGCTGTTTTTGTATGAAACCACACGTACAGAGAACACGGACATACGACCAAGTCTGATTGTCATTCTGACATTGTTCTTAAAGCTTGTGCAGAAGATCTGTTTACTGCGGCAGCAGCGCTCCCACCTTCTGCACAGAGCCCAAGTGTTTTCAAAAAGTTGCGTTTTCCCCTGTTTCCACGGCGACGAAGCCGGAGCGTTTTCCAGAAGTTCCACCTTGGGAGGCGTTTTCAAAAAAAAGTTGCATTTCCAGTGGCTCCGGGTGTGTAAAGGAACGCCCAGGAGTCCGCGGAAGTTCAGTGTTTTTCACTTGGAAAGCATGGCGTCGTCTTCGGGGCCTTAGAGGTGTCAGACAGACCTCGCTACAGGCGCGCACAGGAAGAACATGCAGCCTCCAGGAACCAGCTCAGACTGAAAGCCGCAGCGTTCTGACTACCACTGCACCACACCTTCGCTTGTGTGATGAGAAAAGTCCTGCAGTCCACACAGCTCATATGATATCACTAATCTGATGTCCAGGAAATCAAACGCCAATGAGACACGACCTCTGTCCAGCTTCTGCACACAGCTCGTAGATTCAGGCTCTAACTGGATTTATCCGTTCAGGTCCTCCAAAAATGGCGAAAACGGAACATTTTTTTTAATCTAACCCCCCCCCCCCCCCCCCCCCCCCCCAGCAGGATGTGGACAGCGGGCATGTCCGGGTGAAAGAGGGCGTTTGGCGGCTGTAAACAGGGTGTTTACACTGCAGCCCTGCCCACGAGATAATGAGCGAGCCTCTCCGCCGTTCAGTTTAACCGCCCAAAACGTGTGTGAGCAGCGTGGAGTCGGGGTCCGGGACCCTCCGGGAGGCTTTCCGCCGATATCAGAGAAAAGCAGCACCGACAGGCCCGAGAAGGCTCTCCACAGTGCGAGGCTCCTTCAGATTCATGAGAGGGCTGCAGCAGAGAGATACCATCAGAACAGTTTACACAGCTCCAAATGTTCACAGAATGTTCTGATAAAGTCTAAATATCCTCTAATAGAACCCGGAAAAAAGGCAAATAAGTGCAGATTCAACATTCTCCCCTCCTGGAGCAAATCGATTGTACGTCTTCATTTCTGAGGGGCTCCGGAGCCTTCCCGTTTTCACAAAGTTTCCAGGTATTTCTTTAACGCTCGACTCAGTCAGGAAGGTTCTCACGGGCGACAAACGGAGCCTCACCTAAAACATAAAGGGAGAAGGATCACCATCGTTTAAACCGGCTAATCTGACCAGGTGACTCACCTGCTCCACACCCTCCCTGGAAACACACGGGTGTGTTAAAGAAGACAGGAGGCCTCGTGGACTCTGTCCGTGTGGAGTTTGCATGTCCTGCGATGGACCGCCGGCCTGTGCAGATGGAACCTTCACGCTGGGATCGGATCAGATCCGGAGCTGAGCGGGCTGGCGAGGTGGAGGTGACAGATAGGTTTGCAGTTGAATAATTTCTCAGCTCTGCGGCGGTGTGTGAGGATGGAGGTAAACGTGTAGCGACAGCCGCAAACAAGCTGATACCTGGAGACGGATGTTACAGTGGAGATGATGAAATGAAGAATCACTCCTCCGAGACGAGAATCTGGAACTCCTGAGACCTCCTGGAAGTTCTCTGCTTTCAGATACTCACATTGAAAAAAGTGTAAAAGCTGAAGTGCAGACTGTCACCGCCTCAGAGCTGCATGAACCACACAACCACAGAACGACTCTTTCACAGGAACGATCAAACAAGTCACGGAGGCAAGCTGATCTTATTTTTGTTGCTATGTTTTTGAATTAAAGCGGACCTAAATCTGATCTCAGAATCTCGGCTGTGTATTGAAATAGTTGTTTGATCCCCCAAAAATCTCTCTCCCTTCAAAGAGCTGAAAATCCCAGCATCCCCCATCGCCCTGCGTCCCGTTCCCATGAGAAACCTGTCGCGCTCACCGGACACGTTTGACTTTTTGACTTCTTTCTTCTCTCTCACGTTTCCCTTTAGCGGCTCTTTACTTCTCCATGTAATCACCACATATAAAGCTTCCTTCCTGTCAGTAATTATGTGTCCAGATGGAGACAGACGGCGGTCCCTCATCAGACGCTCATTCACTCATAATTTCTTGCATGTTTTCAGATCCTTTTTCTTTCTTTTTTCTTGCTGCCTGATATCAGGTGAAGGATGTGATCGTATTTCCGATTATGAATAAATGCTGAGTATGAATGCATTTGTGTTACTCCTGGACACTGCTGGTTCTTTTCTCCATCAGATTTGTTTAAAGCTGTTCCACGTGTGGTTCTACCGTCCGCAGGCGGACAGAAAACTCCGGAATCCGTTTTTCTTTTTTCTTAAAAGCCGCCCAGAAGTTCAGCGTTCTCTCTGAGAAGGTGTCGTGAACCAGCGGAGAGGCTGAGACTTTCCTGGCTCGTCTCTGTCTCTTCCTCCATCAGGACTCATTAAACTCTACACACACTTCGTGACCCCCCCCCACACACACACACACACACACACTTCCATCTGTTGGGTGGGCGGGGTTTTAGTGCAGCAGGACTCGTCTGATTGGTTAAACATGTGGACATGCGGAGTCTGAATGCACAGAGCCTGGAGACGTCATGTATCCAAGCTTGGCTATCTCTGCATTATTACGTTATTTTACACTAAATATTTATCCGCCTGTGCCGGACTGAAACATCGCCGCCGCGTCACTTCTGCTTTTCGATTCGGTTTTATTTTAGGCGGACTGCAGTGAAGCGCTCTCAGCTGAAGCGACATTCTTCCTCCTCTGTGTCAGATGGCACAGGAAGTCAGTCTGCAGGTCTGCGGCGAGCCGGCAGCTGTGCTCCGAGCTCACTTCCTGTTGATGGGCGGCGGATCAAACGGCTCAGAGAGCCTCGGCGGCGCTCGGTCACATCGTGCAGGCTCACTTTCAGTTCGCCTCCTAATGTGACTCATCAGTTCCAGTAAAGAAACCGGTCCGCAGGTCAACTTACTGGAAGAGCAGCAACACCCTGCCAGGCCGCACACGCACACGCACACGCACACACACACACACACACACACACACAGTCTCCTCAAGCTTCCGACACAGAGAAAATATCTTGGAGACTCAATAAAGTCCTGGAACAAGATCAAACATGAAGTACATGACACACACACATACATGTGTGCACACACACACGTACATGCGCACACGCACCACACGAACATGCTTGCACAGCTGACCTACATGTCAGATACAGCTGAATCATGCGTGTCTGCTCTGCGTCGCCTCCTCTTGCAGCACCAATGAAGAGGTTATTTTGGGAATGAAAACATTTTTCTGGAAGGATCAGACTCTGATGAGTTCATTTAAAGTCCAGGTGCTTCTCAGTTGGGCCGTGATAACGTTATAATTGATAAACAACAACGTCTACGTTTCCCCTACTAGCTGCTAGCCGCTGCTAGCTAGCCGCGCTCAGGCTGGTTTGACACGTTGATTTGAGACGACAACGCAGCTCATCTCCTCATTGAGCTCAAAGATCTGCTTCACTTCTTCTCATGAAGCTTTGAAGGCTTCGGGAAGTTCCAGGAAGAATCTGCTTCCACGCTGCTGGGATGATGCTAAATGCTAAATGCTAGCTAGTTTTCCCCTCCAGTGAGGACTGGAGCATTTCACAGTGGAGTTTACATGTTTCACCTCAGCTTGTGTTACTCCAGCATCCTGACATGAGTCCGTGTCTCCATGTGAGTCTGGACAGGCTGTCGTGCTGCAGCGTTTTCTTAGAAAGGACCCAGAAGTCATAGTTCCTGTTGAGCTTCTGTCGCTCATGCAACACGGACATGAAATTTGGCGACATCAGCAATTTCGGTTTCGTTGGTCTCATAAATAATGAGATTTATTGCTCTTGAGTAAAAAAAACAGGTCAAAGTCCATGATGTGTGGACGTTCGATTGGCCGTTGTACATTTGGAGCAGGGCTTTTACCGTCAGATCTCTGGCACAATACGCTGCCCATGTCTCTGATTTCCTCCCCACATGTCAGGCTGGAGAAGCCTTTCTCTACGTACACCGCCAGGTGACGAATTATTGAAGGCAGTAGTTACGTACTTACATCCATGCGGCTCCGTTAATAGTTGGAAACAAAAATGACAAATAAATGTGTTGCATATATACTTTACCTCACTCTTCGTTCACGTCTGTCTCAAGTATCACACAAAATGTTCCACAAATCCTCCTCCAGACCCTGTGTTGAGACTCGGAGTCACTATCGGACCATCCTGGAGATTTTATCTCTCTCCTGGCTTCTCTGACAATCAGATCTCTGCTTTGTTTTTCCCTGACAGTCGAGTCGCCCGCAGTTTAAAACGAGTGAAAAGCAGGATTGTACTCAGCGTTTGTCTGTCTGTCCTCATGTTCTCTTCTTCTTCTTTTCAGTCCCAAAGGGAAGAAGTTCAGGAGTAAGCCTCAGCTGGCCCGTTATCTGGGAAACACGGTGGATTTAGCATGTTTCGACTTCCGCACGGGGAAGATGATGCCGGGGAAACTGCAGAAGAGCAAGCAGAGGTCCCGGCACGACGCCCTCAGCCTGGCCAAGGTAACACACCTGTGGGGGAGGGGGAGGGGCCTCGTCAGGGTTCCGCCGCTCCAGCAGATTAACAGATTAGTGAAGCTGTTTCCTGCGACGGGTCGACAGTTCAGCAGGACCAACGCAATCCGGCATGGAAACACCACGGTTTCTGAAGGGTTTCTGTCTGACCTTCACCATCAAACAGCGTCTGTCTCACTTTTAGTCGTCTGATTTTGACATAGATTTTATTCTAACTTTGACCGGTTCACATGAAGCAAAAATAGTGATGTTTCAATGTGTTTGGGCCTTTAGTTTACACATAAATGGTGCTACAAGTCACCAAGAACAGTCAGATCTGAGAATTGTGCTGGTTTTTACTTTTGTGTCAGTACGTCCCTGTAGTCCGACTGACACGATTCCCAGTCAATATTTTATTTTTTCACTTATTTTTTACTCTATTGCCATATTTAGGTGACGCTTCAATTTTTGGTCCAGAGAAACGACCCTGGCGCCATTATCGCCGACAGAGCAGGAAGTCATTTGTTCTATTTGTTGTTTTTTTCCCCCCAGGATTCTGATTGGCTAGCACAGCTTGATGCTTCTCACCACACCGCCCCCTATAGGTTGGGTTTGCTCACAGCAGCTCTTAGCCAGGGTTTTCATGCTGATTTTTGCAAAGCTATTTTTTGTGTGAACAATGATATTTTGAAAATGCAGAGCGTAAATATCCATGTCTGTAAATACCCAGCTGTTTTTAAGCGTGGCCTCGGTGGTTTAGGCTCGGCCATGTCTCAGGTTTGACCTTTATTGGTCCCTGGGAAAACCTCTGAGCTTTCACTTCTTCAATCCATATTCCCGTTCATTTAAGGAGCAAAGTTCTTTTACAGCTTGAGTGGTTTTGAAGGATTTTACAGTTTTACACACCTGTGCTGAAGGTTTAGTGCAACGATCGAGAGCATCTGGAGGTTACTGTCTCTTTGAAACGTGAAAAATGAGAGAACAAGCAAGCAAACTATGGATACAAGCAGAGCTCTGGCATCAGGAGCGATTGCCCTTTTTCTCCACTCATATTTGTCTTTGAGTCATGGTCATGGATATCCATCATCCATCCATCACAGGGACACATGCAGATCTACACAGGAAGTTTTTCGGTGTTGACTCTCAAACCTTCTCCATGGTGCCAAGGCTTCGACTGCGTCTGATCTTGGCTTTATCAGTGTTTTGACCTGAACTTGTCTCCGTCTCAGAAAACTCCTCACTTGCACTTGTCAGGCTGACACTAACTAATGTTTTCTATCTGTGCGTCCGATGTGTTTTGGTTGGCGTCACTTTCATGGTCTTGACTTGAGAAACTATCAACCCGTCTTTTCCTCCGGAGGTTATATGCGGTGCAGAGGACACGGTCTTCTTCTCGGAGCTGCCGGGGATGCCCGTCACGGTCTCTCTTCCCTTCACTCATTAAATAAAGCTCCAAGACTTAGATACTGCGTTTTCGCGCCCGTTGACACGTGGCATCGACACGTGTTTGGGCTGATCAGGTCACATGAACAGGAACTTTCAGCTCAAACCACTTCCCGAGGCGGTCTCGGACCCGTCTGACCACACGGCTGCTGCGACGCTTCGCTGTGGGAAAGCTGCTGAGACATGCTATCACCCGTCTGTCCACAGAACTCCACTCACGCCACGTTGTCATCTAAAAGGCGCTATTCAGGTGTTATGGCTGCTATTTCAGGTTGTCTGTTGTTCAGACTTTTCCCTCAAACTTTTAATGTAGACTCAGCTTCTTTCGCTTCTTTCTCTCGTATTTCCTCTGACTGAGCAGTCTCAGCCGTTACGTCCTCTTCTATGGGAGGCGGCCTCGGCTTGACTGGACTGATGATGAGTTTGTAGCAGCATCCAGTCTGGTACCGAACGATCGCTCTCGATCGAAACTCTTCAGACCTTCTTTCTGTGGTGCATCAGCATTTTGTAAATAGCCTAAAAGCTGGACTGCAGAGTTCAGATGGGTTTCGATCGATTGGGCTTCAGGTTTATCGTCTGCTGATGGAAGATTTGAATAGTTTGTGTGATTTTATGAGATGCTGATGAACAAGAGTCAATGCAGAATACAGATTTCAGTTGTTCAAACTCTCTTACGCTTTAGAAACATTTGAATTGAGATTTTTTTTTTTTTTGGGGCGATTTGTGATGTCGACATCCAGTTGACTCACGGCTGCTTCCTCGATTTGTGCAGTTCGATTTGTGGGGGAATTTGCGTTTGAACAGTTGAACCAAAATGAGGTGCAGCAATCCGAGGTGAGAATCAGAAGCTCTTTTCTGCATCAGCAGTGCCGTTCTGAAAGAAAAAAGAACCACAGAAACAAAACAAGATGAGCGACTCTGAAACGTCAGGCCCAAAAGAGGAACAGCAGCCGAAGACATGAAGACAAACACGGACTGAAGAGTTACTGATGTGGCCAAGTCACAAGACTGCAACCGTCCAACATGAAGTTCTGTTACGAGCTGGATTTACTTTCTTTAATGTCTGTTAATTATTTAAACCTTCTGATCATATTCATTCTTCTTCAACGTGAATCCCAAAGCAAAAACCCATCAGACCTCGAAACATTTACCTCAGAGCAGGAACTGCAGGAACCAGGATCGAAATGAGTCTTTAGGGTTTTTTTTACCCTCAACAGTCCCTGGTTAGGGGTTAGCTCTGGATCGGTGGCGTTATCCCCCCTGAAGCTTCAGGCTGTGGCGGAAATGAAGGCAACAAAGTGCAGAGGAAGCTTTTCGTTTTGCTCTAAATGTGGAGACAGTTTAAAGCAAATAGAGGAAAATCAGGCGATCCGGGGAGTTATTAAATTAAATGAATTTCATTTAAGGCTGGGAGACACTGAAACGCTTCATTAGCATGTGTGTGTGCGTGTGTGTGTGTGTGTGTGCTGCAGCTCTTCACACATCATTACTCCAGAGCTCAGGCGCTCTTCCTGTTGTCTCCTCTTACTGTGAAAAACCCTTCAGAGGGGATTCAGAGAAATCGACCTGAAATAGTTTTTTGGATCTGAACTCTACGCTTATTTTTTCATAATGTAGCTTCACATCAACTTCTATAACTGAGCCTTTACAGTCAAGCAGCACATAAAAAATACAAGAGGAACCAAGTGTTGCTCTTTCAGTATTTAAAATGCTTTTGGAGCAGTTCTTTACTCGTTAAAACAAAAAATCTGAAAAAGTCTTTTTAACAGGCCCAGTTTCTTTGATGCAAAGAAACTACTTTACACTTTTTTTTAACCCTTCCTCTTTTGTCCTGCCCAGGGAGGGAAGCCAGACCTGAACACGGCTCTGCCCATCCGGCAGACGGCGTCCATCTTCAAACAGCCCGTTACCAAAGTCACCAGTCACCCCGGAAACAAGGTGAAGACGGACCTGCAGAGAGCGAGCGAGCAGCCCCGACAGGTGAGACACACACACACACACACACACACACACACACACACACACTCACACGGTCCCTGAACGGCGAGCCTCTCCGGCAGGATCCCTGAAGGCCGCCGGCGCCGCTAATTAAGACGAAGGCGTGAAGGGCGCCGGGTTGCCATGGTGACCGCAGCCGCTAGAGGGGGCTGAAGCATCAGGGGAGCAGAGACGTGACACGGAGCGCGTGCGGGGAACAGGAAGGAGTGGGCAGGGAGGGACGAGGGAAGAGGTCAACGTCAGGAAGTGGTGGGAGCAGCAGCCGGGGGAGCCTTCGGGCCCGCTCGAAACTAACCGGCGCCGTGTGTGTGTGTGTCTGTGTGTGTGTCTGTGTGTGTCTGTGTGTGTGTGTCTGTGTGTGTGTGTGTCTGCAGCTCTTCTGGGAGAAGAGGTTGAAAGGTCTGCGGTCGTCAGACGTCACGGAGGAAGTCCTGCGCAGCATGGAGCTTCCTAAAGGACTCCAGAGTGAGACGCCTGTCTACCTGTCTGTCAGTCATCCCTGCTCAGACCGCCGCCGCGACTCCTGTCGATAATCACCGTTAATACCAGAAATCAAACAGGAACATCAGTTAAAAACTATCAATGAGAAAAACTCTGTATATGATGGTGAATGAAGTGGAAGTTTCATGGACGCACAGTGAATCTCTTTGATATTTGTGACATTTTGAAGTTTGTAAAACTAAATTCTTTTGACCACGGTGAGACTTCATGAAATCAGGTTCAAAGTTGAACAAAGTTGTGTGATTATATGCTTTAAGGCAGATGTTGAAAGTGTCTTAACATCTCAAAGCAGTGCAGTGAAGCGTAGCTAATTCCAGCTGTTGTGTCCGTTGTGTCCAGACATCGGGCCGGACTCCGGCGACGACACGCTGCTGTCGGCCATCGCCAGCGCTCTGCACATGAGCTCGGGTCCCATCACGGGCCAGACGTCCGTGGCGGCGGAGAAGAACCCGGCCATCTGGCTCAACACGGCGCAGCCGCTCTGCAAGGCCTTCACCGTCACCGACGAGCAGATCCGGTGAGACGAGACTCGCCCCGCTTTCACTTCCACGCCGGAGGAGATTCGGTTTCAGAAACGTTGACCCTTCTGTTTTTCAATCGATCTGTTCTGTGACTTTGGACTTCAGGGGAATTTGGAGTCTTTGGAGTGGGTTTTTGGAAGCTGTCGTACTTCAGACACTTTCCTGTTGACTTCCGAGCGCCTCTGTCCTTCCAGCTTGTGAGCGAAGCGCTCCTGCTCCTCCAGGTGTCGCCTGCAGCTTCTGCTTCCTGTTTCGCTGACAGAAGTGTGTCACCGCTCTGACTCTGCAACACTCCAAGCGATTGGAAACATCCTGCCGTTCGCCTTTGTGGTCTGACTTCATTGAAGTTACATAACTTTGTTGAGCAGCGGATGAGGTTTTTAATTCTTCACACAATAGAAGCGGATTGCTCTTCCTGGAGGTTTCAGGCCTTCAGATGCGGTCGGCTTCACCGGTTTGAAGAGAAAAATGAAACTCGGCAAATTGAAAATAATGTTTTCAAATGATATTTTCATTTAATTAGAGAAAAAAAAAAACTGAAAAAGACGTTTGGCTTCGCTGGGATGTTTGACAGCGAGGGGAAAAGATGGAGACTCTGGAAACTCCGGGGTTTCTGCTTCCTGGTGGTTTGTTTTTAAAAAGTGGAGTGATTCTTCTTCCCTTTGATGAAGTGTGGGAATCGTCGGTTGTGCAGCGAGAGGAGGAGGAGGAGGAGGAGGAGGAGGAGGATGAAGAGCGGCAGTGCTGTTGTGAAGATTACTCCACAAACATATGACTGAATTAAAGCTGTTTATCCAGAGAGGAGCAGGCCTTAGCATTAGCATTAGCGTGTTAGCTCCAGGCTGCTCTCCTCCTGCAGATTCATCACATTCCCATGTATTTCCATAGTTATTTCACAGGTTAGCCAGTGATGCTGATGTTTCTGTGCTTTGATATTCCTTCTGCTGAATAACACCGATGTTGAACCGTCACAGTAGTGTGATCGAAACCAAATGTTCTGCTACTGTTTCACCAACAACCGGAAATGAATCGTGTCTAATACAAAGAATCAGTACGTGACTGGTTAAGAATGAATGAGTTTCACCTACGAGGATGAACATTTCATTTCACCCAGCCAGCTGTATGGCGCACGGCTGGCTGGATCTGAGACTGATCGCAATATTTTCTGAGGAATTGTGAAGTATTTAACCGAGTGTCAGATATTGACAGAGATCTCGAGAACAAATTACACTGAACGTCTGGAAGGAAAAGTCAGAGCGAGGGTTAAAATTAGAGGAAGAGATCGACGTGATGGACAGTGTGTGAAGAGATGCGAGGCGTTTGGGAAAAGCGTTTTGTGTTTACAGCGTCGATGTTATTGATCTGGTCGGAGCTCTGCAGGATCCAGAAACATTCAGAAAACATCTGGGAGTGAAGATGTCAGGAAGGCTGTGGGGAGGATTTCATTGACTTTGCAGGATTTTAACCTTCCTCCCTCCTCCGGTCTGACCCCCGACTCCAGCAGCCCCACCGACTGCAGCCTGCCAGCAGGAGGCGCTGTGGGGCCACGCACCGCACACGTGTGTGTGTGTGTGTGTGTGTGTGTGTGTGTGTGTCCACTAGAACAGCTGGCCAAAGCTATTACAGCAGAATCACTGGAATACATCACGTCTCCTCCTTTCTCTTCTTTCCTATTTCCTTTTTTCCCCCCTCCAGTCTCTCCTGGTTCCTCCCTCCTTCCTCATTTCATTTTCAGGCAATCCCCTCTCCCACCCATCCCTCGTTCCCCTCTCCTCTTTTTTCATCCGTCCTGTTATTACCTCTCGTCCCCCTACCTCGGCTTCCCCTCCGTCCCTCGTCTTCCTCCCTCCTTTCATCCCTCCTCCCTCTTCTCTCGCTGCATTTGTCTTCCTCCTTCCTTTGTTTTTCATCTGTCTCTCTTTTTCCATTTCCATTCCCCCGTTCCTCCTCCTCCTCCTCATATCTTCTCCACACCTCCTCCTCCTCCTTTTCTTATCTCTCCCCTCCATTAATTTCCCATTCTCTCCCCCTCTCCTGCTCTCCTCTCCAGCTGAATGTGCTTGTCATCCTAAATCGCTCTCATTCCTCTCCTCCTCCTCTTCCTCCTCCTCTTCCTCTCTCCTGGTTTTTTTTTCCCTGCTTTTCAACATTTTCTACATCCTTCTTTTCCCCCTTTAATTCCTGGTTTTTGACTCCTGCATTTATCTCCGTTGGTGAATCCGGCTCGACACGCTTCCCTCTGACTCCGTTAAACGGAGGCCGATCGTTTCTGTCGGTAGCATGACGGCGTGGCGTGGCGTGGCGTGGCGTGGCGTGGCGTGGCGTGGCGTGGCGTGGCGTGGCGTGGCGTGGCGTGGCGTGGCGTGGCGTCGTGTCGCGTGGCGTCGCGTAGCGTCTCTGTTGCTCTAAACGGAGCCTGAGACAGACGGACGGGTCCGACGCCGTCTCCTCCGTGTTTCCGGGCCTCCTTTGCTCAGTTTGACAGAAGGTGGCAGATCTCAGACGTCTTCAGGAAAAATAATCCGGGAGCCCACCCGGCTGCGAGCAGCGCTCAGAAACTCTCACCTCTTATTTACACAGTTTATGCTGCAGTTATTTCATTTAAGACTCATAAGTGCAGCATTCTTTAGATGCTATAGACGCCTGTTTAGTATCCGGGAGTCTTCCTGCACACGTCAAAGCTCCAGGAAAAGCAGCAGGTTGCACTGAAAGTAAATGTAAACTCTCTGTTTTCCTCTGAGCTTCTCTTTATTTGGATTCAGTCCTGGTTTTCACACCTAAAGGGAACTTTGGAAACTCAACACTTCTCAGCTGAAGTGAGCGGCAGATTTTACTAGATCAACTGTTGAGCCTTCCCGGGAGATGAGAGCGTTTTCAAATGATCGTCTGCTCTGCGTAAAGAAATTAAATGTTTCTCTTAACTTCGGCGCTGCTGGAAAACTCCCACTCTGAATAGCAGTCTCAACAAAGCCGACGATTCTCTCTTGAATATTCCAGTCGGAATGAATGTTTGTTTTATTAATCGACGCCAAACCAGCCAGACTGAGGAGCAAGTCCAGAAAATTCATCTTCATTGTGTGTGTTTGTGTGTGTGTGTGTGTCTGCAGGGAACAGGAAATGAAGGTGTACCAGGCCAGGAGGAGTCTGGAGGAGGCGCTGATGGCCGACGGTTTGGCGCGGGCCGCTGAAAACACCCGAGAGCTGCTAGAAGGGAAAACAGCCTGAAGACGGAGGGGTGAGAGGCCCACACACACACACACACACACACACACACACACACACACACACACACACACTTCCCTCGTACGTCGCGGGCGAGCCGCGGACGGGGACGCAGGGATGATGGCTGACATTAGCCCGTCGCCATGGCAACGCAAATCTGCTTTTAAGGCGGCGAGACGAGGTGCACATCGGCCGGAGATGGAGTCCGGCGAGGAGAGATCAAAGATCTGTCAGAGGAGAGCGGCGAGGGAGACGCTTTCAGTCTGTGGAGCGACGCTTCAGGCTCCTCCAGTCTGTCGCTAGCCGCCCTCAGAACCCCGAAACGCCGGAGTTTAACCTCTCACCTCTCCGAAAATACCGGACCAGGATCAAGAAAAACATCCACCGCTACACTATAAACATACAGAAGTCTGCGGATCAGCTTTTTACCTTCGTTCAGAGGAGGAAATAACGCTAAAAGAAGCAGCGGAGGAGTAAATCTTTCATTTAACCACATTTTATGACTGAAACTTTGGATTTCAGGTTGAAGCAGAGTTCTGCTTCCAGCAGGCAGCGGATCGGAACGGCCGCCGTTCATTATGCTTCATGCATTATGGATTCATCCAGGAATTCCTGCTCGCTGTGTGACAAAACATGCATGAGAGCATCGGGTCACGCCGTGGTCCACCTCCTGTGTGAGGGTCTTTTTGAAATATTCAATGTTTTCAGTGATAAAGGACAAAATTAAAGACATCAAAACTGTGATTCTAAACAAAAGACCTGCAGAGGTTTGGGTCGAGCAGTGGAACAGTTTACCTGTTTGAACACACTTTTTATTGGAAATCATTAAATCATTGGCCTGCAAACACATCCAACTGCTAAACCAAGCAGAGTGTGTGTGTGCATGTGTGTGTGTGTGTGTGTGTCTGTGATGGTTCGTCTAAAAGCAGACAGATAAGGAGACGCTTCTTTTTTAAAGCACATTTGTTTTCCGTGGAGGGAAAATCGTCCATTAATGTAGATTTATGCAGATTGGCTGGATGGAAGTCGTTTGGGCGAAAAGAGCCACTGAGAGTCGAGGAGTGATTACTAATGGGTTTTATAGCTGGACCAGAGTGAGTGTGTGTCTGCGTCTGTGTGTGTGTGTGTGTGTGGAGCTGTTGAAACAACCATTTTAAATCTTTGCTCAGTCCTCAGACTGTTTGCTCGGTCCTCTTCATTTATTTATGTTGGCCATTCGGCGGCCAGTATCGACCGGAGTCGGGATTTCCAGCCGATTGGGTTCAGGTTTTTTTTTTTTTTTTCTTCTTCTTAATTGTTAAAAAGTGACTCTGTGCTCGTTGAAGAGTGGCTCACAACATTTAAACACTCGGCAGTTTTTACTGTATTTACTGGCCGACCATCAGGTTTGTGATTTGAGCTTTTTTTGCACTCAGTGAACTCAGGGAACGTTATGGATCCGGGCGAATCGCGCTAATAGGGGGCGCTAGAGGTCAGAGGTCACGTGTGTACCAGCCAGGTTTGGTGCATTACACTCACACACACACACAGCTGTGTCCACACTGCCTCTCCTGTAGGACCCTGAGGGAGACGTCCCCAGCCTTCCCCTGCTTCCCCGCGAGGCGAGGCGACGTCTGCCGCAGAGATCAGAACGGTATCGTCTGACTCCGGGGTCGGCGTGGAAGTGCAGGATTTCAGGAATGTGCAGACTGTCCCTTTAAATGTGCAGACTGCTGTTCTTATCTGATCTAGACTAAAGATTCACTCTGCTGACTGAGAGAAGAGTCGGGGAGCGTGAAACCAACACACACCGACTCACTCACCTGTGTGTGTGTGTGTGTGTGTGTGTGTGTGTGTGTGTGTGTGCGCACAGAGCCTTTTTCTTTATTCGTTTTTTTTTTTTTTTTTTTTTTTGTGAGATCCACGCCCAGAAAATCCAAAATGGTTTGATTCCAGTTTACATGTGGGAAACAAAACATGCGAACCCACAAAGTTTAACCTTATTAAAATAATAATAATAATAATGATATATTGAATTATAATATTTCTATATAATACAAGATGACGGGTTAAATCACATATAGCCAGGTAGTTGTTGCGGGTAATAAGAGGGTGATGGGCTGGAGAATGGGAGAATGTATTACATTAATGAAGAGTGGTGTGTGTCCGTGTGTGTGTGTGTGTGTGTGTGTGTGTGTGTGTATCTTGTGATTTCCACTGGGGCTGATTCAGACTCCTGCAGCATTTTTCAACGGTTGGTAATTAGTGGATGTTGAGACACAGAGAATTATCTGCTTCAAAGTCATTCACCAGCCTGATAACTGCTGACTGTGTGTGTGTGTGTGTGTGTGTGTGTGTGTGTGTGTGTGTGTGTGTGTGTGTGTGTGTGTGTGTGTGTGTGTGTGTGTGTGTGTGTGTGTGTGTGTGTGTGTGTGTGTGTGTGTGTGTGTGGTGTGTGTGTGTGTGTGTGTGTGTGTGTGTGTGTGTGTGTGTGTGTGTGTGTGTGTGTGTGCTGTCAGTCAGCTGAATTGCCTCGACGCAGCGGCAGATTATCGGGATTTTCTAATTATTAGGGAGTAATTAAGACTGAACTGGGGATTATCAGACTGAAACATGGAAATCCTGAAGCTGTGAAAGAGACGGCGTTCAGACGCCGAGACGCTGAAGCGGCGAGACAATGAAGCACTCAGCGCGGGAACAAAGGTTCTGAAGGAACACCTCCAGTCTGCCAGAAGACAGGCACGGAGTGGAAGCAAAGATTAAACATGGAATGGGAGGAGAAAAGTACAAATGAATAAAGACGTGAAGAAATCAAAGCGTTCAGAACAGAAGATAATGAAATTTTAACCCCAAAATATGTTCCTGAGAAAAGATTCAAAGGAGGAAATGGTGATTACTCAAGCCAAGTGATGGAATTCATAAAGACTGAAAAATGCCACGTTGGTATTCTAATTTAAAGCAAATGTTTTAAAACCTCTTTATGCGTCAGTCTGGAGGCTTTTCAGACACGATTAAAGTTAGTTTTTAATGGACTTTTCCATCTTTCTGAGAGACTAAAATACTCTTCCAGTCCTGTTTTTTAAGCGTCACTCGCCTCCCCGCTTTCTGTTCTGTTCCACCTTCTTCTTTTTTTGCATCTTTCATTGTGGTAAAAATCAAAAAGTGCCCACATTTTTCACAAAATTAAATAAAATATGCAGTTTTATCTTATGTGTTGAAGATGAAACGGTGGATTCATAATGATGGAAGGATTAATGTGGAGAGCCATTCCGGCATATTTTTAATCTGTTAATTCTGACGTTTTCTTCCTCTTCATTGTGGGAGGATGAGGATGAGGAGGACATGCTGACCTTTGACCCGGCCTGCTCTCCTGCCGGCTCGACGCTCCGCTCTCCTGTTTTATGTATAATTAACATGTTTTCTGAGCAGGCAGGAGGAGAGCCGCCCCGGCTGTGGCCCCGCCCCCCTCGCTAATGGAGTGGGAGGGAGGAGGTGTCGGAGGTTAATGGAGACGCTGATGATTAGCATACAAGCTCTCCACATTAATTGGATTTTTTTTCTTTTTCTGTCCGGAGGCAGATGTTTATTGTTCTGCAGGAAGTGAGATTACCGAGCGGAGACGCGCTCTGGCTTTCAGGGCTTTCAGGGAACATTTATTCGGTTTATGGACACTTCCTGTGAAACTCTCATCCTGATTCCCTTCGTACCGAGTCTCGGCCCCGTGAATCCGGACCGGTTCCCTCCACACACTTAGACACACACACACACACACACACACACACGCACACACTGTTTACTCCACACACGAGACACACTTCAGCTGACAAATGAAGCACCGCTTCAGTCTCAGTGTTTTTATTTCCTTCAGGTGCTTTACACACCGTCCAGCAAGCAGCCTCACAGCATGATGCTTCCACCACCGTGCTTCATTGTGTGTTTGTGTAGCGATTGTGTTGATTCTGAAGCTCCTTCTTTTCTCTCTCCTGCTGAGGTTGTGTAAATGTGTAAAAAAAACCCTTTTTTTTAAATGCTCAGACTCAGTAGGACTCGAGCAGACGTTGAATACACTGTATTTTTGACGTGACTCACTTCAGCAGACGTGGTATTCAGCTGGAATTGTTTCAGTGGAGTTTTTTCGTCTCGGCTGTGACTTTGACCTGGAAGCTCTGATTTACTCCGATAGTCCCAGACTGGGAGCCACATGAGGCGCTTTAGCATCTCTAGAGCAGAAAGTTAGATCTAAATTAACATTTGATCCTATTTTTATTTTATTTACACAATAGAAAGTTTATTCAAAATTGCTAAAACAAAATATCTAACTGGAATCAGGGGGAAAACATTAAAATGACAACAATTTTTCAAAACAAGAAACAAACAAAGCAGAATTGCTTAGAAACACATTTTAAAGAATGGCTGAAATGTCTTCTTCCTGCCTTCCTCCCTTTCTTCCTTCTTTCCTTCTTATGGCCGTTAGACTCTAACTCCTCCCTGTAAACAGGGCTTGCTGTTTTTTGGTGACGTTCATCCTTTCTGTGTTATATTAATCCACATTAAGTGTTGTTCGTAATAATGTTTAAAATTACTACCTAAAGTTTTACCCTGCCCTGTTTGATAATCAACTTCACTTCAAATTAGCCCTTGTTTTACAAAGTACTTCTATTCCTTTCAAAAATGTCAAATTGTCTAAAAATATTTGCTAATGTTGTCTGGTTAAAATGACGAAAAAGGCTCTTTAGTTCACAAATGTTCAGTTTACATTCCTGAGGTGAGCTGCTGTTTTAAAATGGGCTCTGATAACATCTCTGTTTTTCTACTGTTTTATACTATGAAGGTTTTCTGTATGATTTTCACTTGGCTACAAATGTGATTTGAATTTGGATTTATGTGAAGCTTCAATAACGGATTATTTTCTTCTGAAAACTGATTGAAGTTTTTGTTTTGAAGCATTTTCACACCACAGGTTTTATTTTCATTTGCACTTTTATCCCATTAAATCTGACTTCTTGATTTTTATTCTCTTATTTTTGAATTGTAGCAGGTTTCTAGTCTGAAAGCCAAGAAAATCCATAACCCTTTCTTGACTCCGTTTGACGCAGCAGGAGTTTGACGAAGCGCTGCTTTGTGTGTCTGCAGGCCTCCTCTGCTCTCCAGCCTCAGGGTCACCGTCACCTTCACCTTCCTCTCCATCCAGAGCCGGACCGGCCCGGGACCGAAGCTGCTGCCGCCGTCACTTTGAAAGAAACCCGTTTGTCTATTTACAGCTGTGGACCGGCGCGGCGCCAGCCGTTATTTAACACCAGCATCACCCGAGAGAAGAAGCCACCAGACTCACACCAGCAATAACTCTGCAGCGATCCTTTAACCGGCATTTATCTGCTCTCAGACCGCACTTAGCTTTTACTCTTCAGACACGTCTTTTTTTAAAAAACACGGAAGCGAAACGGAGACTTTGTGAAGGAGCCACTCCGCGAACCAAAGTCAGGATGCAAACTGCTGGACGGCTTTTGCTCTACTAACCTCCGACGTGCTCTTTCATAGCTCTGTTTGGTCTCCCGACTCACTTTTAAAGAAGTCTTCAGGGGTTTTAATGAATTAATGAGATCTAGAACAAATGCTTATTTAAGACAGATTTTATACCTTCAGAGAATATACGTGTACATTTATTGGACTGGAATAAATAAGTGATCATAGTCAGTCGCTGGGTTGTTCTCCTTACTGGCTTCACACTTCCTGCTCCATCACTTTAACAGTGGCTGCTTTTTTTTTTTTATTCATTTCCATGCACAAATTGGAAAAACCATTTATTTTAAATAAAGGTATTTTATCTTAAATAAAAAGAGAAGAGTAGTAGTGATAGAGGTGGATGGTGTTCACACTCGTGTTTGCGTAAAAAAAAAAGGCAGAATAAATGTTATTTCAGTTCCAGTCAAACACTGACGAGCACACAGTCGAGGATCTTTTATCACAACGGTTCACCTTTTCTTTTTAAACGTGACTCTAGAATCAACATCATCAACACTTCAATAAGTGCAAATGCAATATTTCTTATTTCTATTTTTCAAGTCATTAACATGAATACCAAGACTCACTGTCACATCCATTTATGCAGTCCAATATAAAAAACTGACCTAAAACTGATCAAAATCACACATTTCTGTTTAAAAAAATTGGTTTAAATTCTTATTGACTATTACAGGCCTGGAGTGAAATGTATTTTTAACAAAAATCCTCTCATATCATTATGTTTATTGAAAAACAGTTAAAGTAAAGGAAACAAAATGGGCAATTTTCTCTTTTCACAAACCATCATGTACGGAACCAAAGTGGTATTTTAAGCAATGATTTAACCACCGGTTTCACGCTGGTTCTGGAGAAGTTCTGCTCTCAGATAAACAGAGACGCGGTGTGGTGCCGAAAACGGCGGATTGCAGCTGGATCTGAACGGCGTCGCGGTGGAGCAGTGGTTCAGCGCTCTCACAAGATGTCGTCGCAGTGTGAGAAACGGCCATCCTCTGACGCTCGGCCGGGACTCTCTCATGCAGGTCTTTGAAAGTCACGCTGTGTCGAGACGTTTCTCGGTCCTTGTTCTCAGTAGTGATGCTGCTGTTTCCTCTCCGACTCCCTCCTCCAGCCAAACTTTAGTTTTTAACTACTGGTAAAGCTCGGGGAGTTAAATCAGCATGTAGTTTGTTCTGTCAGGCACTTAGCGCAAATTGCTCTCGGTCCAGATGTTGGACTTGTATGTGTGATTGTATGTGCATGATATTTGTGTGTGTGTGTGTGTGTATGTGAGACAGAATGAGACAAACCAGCCTGCCAGCTCTGCCCTCATTTGCATCTGCTAATGGCTCAATGATGCCAGTTTCTGATCACTGCAACCACACATTTAAATTCCTGCGTCAGTGCCAGATGCTCCTCTCTCTCTCTCTCTCTCTCCCCCCCCCCCCCCCCCCCCCCCCCCCCCCCCCCACCCCCCTCCTGTAACAGCAGCTCCTCCGTGCTCAGCATCAGAAGACCAGGAGTAGAAGTTAAGCTGGAGACGTGCAGCTGCTGCTGTTGGTGGCGCTCTGGTTGATGATTGTAATCAAGCCTTTTCAACAGGTTTCTCACTGAAATGTTTGAACCTTGAACGTGTCACTGCAACAGTTGTCAGACACTGAAACCTGATTTTTGCCCCCGAATTCAGCAACAAATGGTGTCCTTAAACCTACATGTACAACAATGGATACCCTCTCGGGTCTTTAAGGAAGCAGGAGACAGGAACTGATAATCACGTCACAAACAGAAAGCTCCTGCCGGGCTGCAGAGGGAGCTACCACACTGCAGAGAGATCCGTCTGAAGTGCATGGAGCCGGAAGGTGGAAGCTCAATCCGTGCATACAGTAGAGCTTCAACATTTTAGAGAATGTACCCAGTGCACCCTGTGCACACGCCTGGAAAGACGACAGGAAGGGTCCGAGGGGGGACCTTACACTCGCAGCCAAATGCAAACCGAACGGACCCGAGGATAATTACGCTCCATCCATAATGTGTACAACTGCCGCAGAGAGACGACGGCGCGGCAGGACAATTTGCATAAAACAGAGGCGAGCGGCTCGCGTGCCAGCAGACAAACAAACACGTCCATTTTACCCTTCACTTCAAAGTTACACACACACACACACACACACACACTCACTCACAGTGAGGACTGTTAAACTCACCACCCTAAAACCTGCAGCGGTGAGAGAGAACATGACCTTCTCCGATCCTGATGGACTGTTGGAGCGAGAGCCTGAAGGCACCAGAGGCACCGGATCAGGTTCAGGTTCCTGAGAAGCAGAGAGGATCAGTCAGGCTCCGGTGAGGAACTCTGTTAATGTCACATTCACATTCACATTTACATTCAGGTGTAAAAGCACACAAAAACGTAGATGACCGCACTAACACCGGTCAGGCCTTGTTAACATTGTAGTTCAACATTGTAAACTCCCCTTAACCAGTTCACAGCGCCCCAATCTGCTGGATAATGATCACCATACACCACCAGCTGGCAGTGGAACCAACACACAACATCCAAACTCCAAGCTGTTTCTCTCTTGTACCTGGTTCAACTAGTGCCATTACAGTAATGTGTTGCTTGATTTGGAACATCATTTAAGTGTTTTTTATGAAATATTCAGAGGATGTTTCGTATTCACTGACCTGAAATGAGAGACAGAGTCAGATCTCACCAGAGACAAACATGAACCGAGTCTCCAACACTCCCCTCCTCACCGCCTGGCCGCAGCCTGACAACGTGGCGTCGTCGGCATACTGTGAGATGCTGCCAGACTGGAGGGACACACACTTCTACGTGAATGCTTGATATACAAAAGCAGAACAGGCACACACCACTGACCGACGATTTGCTGAAGCAGTTTTTCTGTAGGACGATAAGAAGAACACTGAAGCAGCAGAACAGATGTAAAAAAAAAACAATGGCTGCAACCTAAGCGACAGAAAGCAGAAGGAGCATAATTGGTAATTCTAATCAGGAAAAGTCAGAACAAAACCACAGCAGGTCTGATGACTTGAAGAATGAAGTTAAACACTCATTCCATTCAAGTAACAAGTATAAATCATTTAGAGTTCGGAGCTGTTTGGTGAGTCTGTCAAATGGAAATGAGTGTGATGAAAACAACAGTTGCTGGAATGTAGCTTGGCCTCCGCGTTTCAAACTGTCGTGCGCAGGTTTTCGCCTCCAGTGATCTGATTGGTCAGATGTTGGCAGGCTTTGCACTAATAATCACTGTCCAGGTTTGTGATCCAGAAGTCTGTTTGACTAAATTCAGCACCACCTGCCAAAACTCACTTCCAGGAGTAATTATCACTTTCAAGCTGAAGGTAAATTTGTCTCCAGTCTGATTTGCGGGTTCTGTGTGGACATGGATATGAGGGAGGAAGGCTGCGCTCGCCATCAGACTGGCAGGCTCGCTGGAGTGGATTGTTTTAGGTTTAAGATATCACAACAAGCTCGTCTGGGATCCTTCCTCCAACACAGGGAGAAACTCAGACATCCAAAAACAGACATAAAACGTTTTGTCTGTTTCCAGTTTTCCACATCTCAGGCACACCCTGAACGGTTGTTTCTATGAAGGTTCCTATAGTGTCCCCAGATTTAATGAGCCTCAAAGAGACAATATTTATCTAAAGCTGATGAGAATCGCTGTGAAGCATCTGTGTTAATTGTCAGAGTGAGGGAGCCCTCAAATACACAATGAGACGGTAAACACATGAATATTCATGAGGGATGCTTTAAGAAGAGGGTGAGGGGTCAAATATTCCATTAAATCAGTGCAAACATGCCTCTGTGTGTGTGTGTGTGTGTGTGTGTGTGTTGCCACAATTTGCTGTGGTTATTTGCAGATGTCACATCTGGTTGGTTCCATCAAAACAAATATCTGTACTTCACTTCACGAGAGAGCAAACCAGCAGCTTCGTTTCCTCTGCTGCTTTAATGTAATGTGACAAACCCATGGACACCATGTCGTCAAACCTGAAGATAATTCATGAAGACGCTGCTTCTGTTTATTTTTCTTTCAGCTATACCGTGTTTCCTTGGAATCTATTGTAAGACATTTATTTACAGAAAGAAATCAAGTTAATGAGAGAATAGTCAAACTTTCCATGCAGTTTACTTTTATTTCGTCATTTTATCTCAAGACAGGAGAAAAACCTCCTAAAGCTGACCTTCATGGTTTCCTTCCTTACACCCAGCGCATGGTTTAACTGAGCACAGATCACAAGCAAGGACACAGAGTCTCGGCCCCGGTGAGGTGCAGCCTGTCGAACAGGCCTGAGCTTCCTCTTTTAATTAAACAAACTCAATAACATTCTCTTATTTATCTTATTTACATGACAGCATTCAATTTATGTCTCCACACTCAGATAATTACGACGCCGCTCTCCGTATCGCACGTGGTTCCACTCCGATACACACACACACACACACACACACACACACACACACACACACACACACACACACACACACAGTCACAATAACACGCAACTGACTCCTGGAGAATAGCAGTAAAAAGCTTCTCCTGTTCGCAGCCTCCTGTCATGGCGCTCCCCTCATACTTTGGAAGGTCAAGAAACACACAAACCCGACATGTTTCTAACTCCCACATGAGCCACAGTGCAGAGGAAACACTCCCCAGACAGGGAGAAACCGTGGAGGTGGTCGCGGAGCTCAGAGGAACAACAACTGTCGGATTCTTCTGAGGAGGAAGTAACGGAAGCAAGAACAAAGCCAGCAAGCCTCATCTCCATCATGAATTATCTTTATTTATTGATAATGAAAAAAAACTGTGTAAAATGTCAATTCACAATTTATTAAAGAGAATTAACTCTACACTCCATTTCAAATGCACTTCATAGGCTGCAGTACATCGGTGTGTTTAGCAACAGTCAGATCAAATGTAGAAGCAGTATAAAAAAGTTGTGGAGCTGCAGCAGAGCATGCTGGGACTCCAGGAGCTGATCAAAGACGACATCCACGCACATAGGAGCTCAGGTCCCGGCCCGCACAGCGGTTTCTCCAGGCCACCCTGAAACACGACCGAGTCGTTTTATTCCTCCAACATGTGAAGGTGAAAGCAGTGAGTCCATCACAGTCTCATCACATGTGCAGGTCTTACCAGGCTCTGATGCCATTAGGATCGCTCACCACACGCTTGGCACAGTTGATCGCCGCGGTAACGTCGTCAGTCAGAAGCTCTGTCATGAATACAAACAATAAAACTGTGAAAATAAAACTGTTTCCCTGTAAAAGAGGCCAATTCTTTATGACAACAGTTCCCAACATGACACCCAGGAACCACTGTGGAAGGACACCAGAGATGGAGGGTTTAGGATGGGAGCTTAGCGGGCTCTGAGGATATCAGAAATAGTTCAATCTGTCTTACTGCCAGTTGGATGAGAGGACTGAGGTAACATGGGAACAATAAAACAACAGGTGAACTTAGTGAGAGTGGTAGATGTAGAGATTCTTCACTGACGGTCGCAGCTGATGTTGCAGCCGTTGTGTGAAAATGAGCCGTCCCTGCACCAGAAGCGGCTGTTGATCTGGAAGATGCCGTAGTCTTTGGAGCCGTTGCTGTTGCTGTTGGTGGCTTTGGTGTTGAAGTGGGACTCCCACTGAGTCAGGCACACCCCTGCAGAATGAAAGTGTCATAAGTGGTTTGCTAAGTTTACTGCTATAAAATCCTCCTGAAGATTAAAGTGAGCTCGAGTTGCACTGAGATTTGGGTGAAGTCCAGCTGGTTGAGAGAACTCTTTAACATCCTTGATAGAACAAGCTCAGAAATTGATTTTTATCTCTGTGCTGTATCCTGCTGATCCTGGCCTCTGTTTATAAAACTTTACAAATCTTTCCCTTTGACAATGAAAATAACTGCTTCCAGCTCTGTGGACACAGAGAAATATACCAAACACGTGATAATATACGTAGCTGATCTCCGACTCTCTGGTCTTTTAAAAAATGCCTCCACCACGATACAGATGCACATCTGATCATTTCTTCAAATTGTTTTTTTTTTTTTTTTTTTTTTTTCATTTCTTCAAATTGTAACAGCAGAAAAAGTGTTTACACTCAGTTCTGAGTCCTGGATGGGAGCAGAAACTGTATGAATGAGTTTATTTCCCAAAAGTCTTTTTCCTGCTCTTGTATGTTGGTGTGGAGGTCAATGGTCAACTCCTGGATAAAGAGCCTTAAAATGTCCAGGTGAAATTATACACAATAAACACAAACCTATAAACTAATACAAAAATGACGAAGAACAGACAAAGGAGGTTCATCGTAAAGAAATTTCAGATTCAGTTTGTAATGCCTCACTTCCAGTAATTACAGTAATGAAACCTACAAAAGCTTCTCAGATGTCATGAAACCCACATGTGATGTGTATTTAGAGTTACTTGTACTCACAGTCAGCCAGGCTGATGCCTCGGAATCCGTCCATCCCATGTCTCTTCAACACTCGGGCCCATTCGCAGCGCTCAAACACTTTGGCACTGCTCACAGCCACCAGCAGCAGAAACACCAGACTCTTCATGAGCATCTTTGCGGAGATTTCTTCAAAGAAATTAGGGGAAAAAGATGTGTTGAGCAGTGTAAAGCTGCAGGACGAATGTCTCTCACTCAGCTCTGCCTCCTTTTATAGCCCAGGCACTGCCCTTTGGTAATATTTGAAAAAGAAGGCGTATCATTCACAACTACCAACTCCCCCTGGGATGGCCATAGCACACCCATGGCACCACAGATTCAGACTCTGATTATTGGAATTAGTTGTACAGTTAATCAATAAATACATATACAGTATAAAACATATATTTATTTACTTTATTTCCTAAAAACCCATGTGGTCTGAATTAGTCAATAGGTGCAGTATGTGCAGTAGACTTGCTACTTCCTGGTACTGAAAGCACATTTAGCTTCTTGCTAAAATGTCCATGTATTGGAAACAAGAGTGTACAGGAGGGGGATATAACACCAGCTCTGCCATCGCTCTCAATCACAACAACCGACGTATCGCTTCATTGTGACAGTTAATGGTAAGTGCAAGATTATTGTTTATTTGGCGGTGGAGATCCAAATTGTGACTCCCTCTGTTTAGCTCGATGTGATGTTTATTAATATGTCATCAGAACCACTGAACCAAAGATTCATCTTTTAGTGGAGGTTTTCGCAACTGGCAGCATGAGTTTGTGGTCTGAGTGTATCAGGTCGAAATGAAGCTACTCCTCGGAGAGGTGGGGAGCCAAGAATTTTCATTTGAACCGACATGGTACCGATTCCTGGAACCTGGAAATCGGTACCGGTACTCAACGGTACCAGTTTTAAGTACTTTTATGTGTATCTGTGTAGTAATAAATGTTAATTTGTTGTTGGCTGCAGACGACAAGTCGCTAATGAACGCTAGCGTGCTAACGGTGCCAAACGCAGGAATTGTAGCCGTAGATCTGAGGCTGTGCTCTCCTCAGCCTTGACAAAAAGCTTGTGCTTGGTGCTTCTGAAATCAGAGATATTCCCGCCACAGCGAGTGTAATCTGCATCGTATTTTTAAAAGTGGAGGCCTACTTTTGAGCGCTTTCTAGTCACGCTGGCTTTGTTGACATGCTAGCTACTTGTGCAATGTTGCATTCAGATCCGGCAGGAAAAATTTCTCTCTCTTCCATTGCTTCACAGTCACAAGGATGTCTTTAGGTACTGAAACATGGTACTGTTTGATTTTAAATGAATTGACGGAATTCAGCTGGGGTGCACCGAATTCGGTACCCACTCCCTAGAATTTGCACACCTTTCCTTGGTTCGGCTTGATAGCACATGACACTTCTGAGAGCAGCCCAAATGCTTGGACGTCATGCATTTACAGCAGCTGCTGATTTGGGGGCCGAATCGAACACTGACCAGACATGCAGAAGAAGAAATCCGGCTCATTTGATTGGTGGGGACTGATAGTCTTCTGAATATCTATCAGTGAGCGTCTACACTTCATCAGCGCTCCACGTATGACCACGAGACAATTTCTAACTCTTTCTTTGCGCATCTCCTTCTTCTGTACTACACCTATGAACATATTCTGCTCCATGTCACATCCTCTCACTGCAACTGTTGCAAACTCTGCTAAGACACTGGACAATCTGCTCTGAGGCCGGCTTTTTCAGTGGGATCAGAAACATTTGATCAGGGGAACATTCACGCATGCACAAATGATGAGGATCTGATTTGTGAAATTTGTGAAAGTACTCTTAATAAACCTCTTCCTGAGGACCTCAGGGGTCTGGATGTTTCATATTGTATCAGTAAATATGAGTTGTATTCAGGGCCGAGAACATTTAAAACTTTATCGACTAGAAGTCAAATTTTTCAGGTCTGACTCCATAATTCCAACCAGACTTCTGCTTGATTTGATGTCCTCAGTGACACAGAGTCAAGACAAGCACTGACCTTTAATCTTTCTTCTTTGGCACTGAAAACAATTACCTTAAGTTAAGTTGTAAAAGGTTCTGACTCATTTATTTTATCTCTGTACTTCCTTCTGTCCTTCTGAATAATAAATGTAAAAAAATATTCAAGGAAACTTCAGACCTGCAATGAGAGAATGATATCTTGTGAGAAACATCCTGCAATGCAGCAGCAGTACAATAAAGACTTTTTCTTTAAAAGGCCGCTTCCTTGTTCTCTTGGCTGAGAAATCTTTGGAGATGCTCGGAAAGTCCAGTTTTCAGTGTGATCTCAACTTCTGGAAACACCGACTGTCGTCTCAGCCATCTCACAAGATTCAGCAGTGATTATGCTGAGGTGTTCTTCTGAATAAATTCTCTGATTTGCCCAATTTCATCCACTAAAATCTTCCTCTTATCAATGATTTCCAACCTTTTTCCTGAGGGACCCCCCTCCACACTACGCCCACCACCCCTCTTTGGGTAGACACTTCATCTCAGGGTGTCTGGTGGTCTGATGCAGCTTTAGCTGCAATTAAAAAATTTGGCTTGCCAGTTTTTCACCACAAAAGATGAATTAAGCTATAATTTTATTCATTTCTTCCATCAAGCAATATTATATAGGCTATATCTAAAATAATGTTTTCTTTAAAACTTTCAAAATTTACTTGGTGGTTTCGCAGCTGATTTGGAGCTTTTTGTGGGACAGTTTTGGACTACAGGCCTTATGTTTGACACCCCTGCCTTAAAATCAAACCGGGTCCCTGGTTGGTAGTCAGTGCTCTAGATTATCTGGTTATTTACTCTGGAGATCAGCTGCTCCTGGACGGATATCTTGTCGCAGAAGGATGCAAAGTTGTTGAAAAAGTTCAGTGGTGTATCCATTGACAGTGTATATAATAGACAGAGCAAGCAGCTCCAAGAAAAAGAAGCCTACCCAGTAGTGTCAAAAACTTGCAATATCACAGTGTCCACCAGGGGCTGGCAACAAAATGGCTGTGACTTCATTGACTCCAAGTCAAAACGAAGCATCAATAAAACTGGATCGGCTGAGTTTCCACAGCTCAGGCTTGAGGGGTCGCAGAGAAAAACCCAGGTGGGGGGAAGCTCCGCCGATGGCCATGCCTGGCTGCCGGGGTGAGCACACCGCTAGCGGCCGGGGAAAAAACACGGTGAGCAGCTGGGGAAAAAGCACCACTAGTGGGGGGAGAACAGGCGAGCGGGCATTCAGAAAGCACCGCTAATGGGTGCATGGGAGCGGCCTCTGAGAAAGCACTGTGAGCGGCTGGGGAGCAAGCACTGCTGGTGGAGGAAAATACCGCTATCGGGGAGAAAACACGGCTACCAGGGAGAAAACACTGCGAACGGCCAGGGAGAAAATACCACTACCGGGTACACTACCAATACCCCCCTCACCCCCCACCCCGCCAGCACTATACACACTACGTGTAGGGGCCCTATGCGCAGTGCGGCGTGATGACAGAAGGAGCTGCGGCGCTGGATCCAGTAGCAGTAAAAATTGAGAATCGAGATGTGTCACTGCTCAGTGTCATTCAGTATGTTATTTGTTATTTGATCGAGACTGAAAACCACCAATGGGACTGTTTTGTGTTGAAGGATATGACCTAATTTAGAGTTGCTGGGAGACATGACCTTGAGAGTTGTTGTAAGATAAGAATGATCCACCATGTCCGCTGATAGTATAACTGATAACAGTCAACCCATGACTGAAAACAACTGATAGCAATTATAATAGCTGATGGGAAATCTAACTACAAGAGCAGGAAACACACAGTTTTTCTGGAAAGGCAATACACACACAGGCATTTCACAAAACACTTCCTATAAGGACGGTTATAAATTGACGTGGATTGTAACTTATCCTGTAGCAAACAAAGACCAACCACTTATTCCAGACTGCACTTTGCCCAGTGCACGATATCAACAATCAGAAGCCAGAACGGATGTTATCCTGCGTGAGCTCCGGGCTGTACCATTTAAAATAGCAGGCAGCTCTTATGAATGGGTATGGGACACAAGTTCACCCTGTGTCTGGCCACCTTTGATCAGAGTATCTAGTAGGGGTGTCAATGTCTACATGTGTAAACACATACATGGATAATAAATCATAACCGTTTACGAAAATCAATAACACGTCATTTGTCGCCTCCTCCTCCTCCTCGTTCTTTTTTCACCAATATATTTAAGCTGCTATGGAAACATCCCAACATGTTGTTCGGTGAGACGCTGCTGCTATAGCATCAGTGCTAACGCTAGCTCGTGAGCTCGCTACTGCTAGCGGTTCACAGGCTAGCATGAGGGATCTTATGTACAACAAATCAAAGCAATGTGACAAAACACTTAGTGAACATATCATCAACTTAACAGCTGAGATTATGGCCCTTATGTCTGATAACTACTAGAATGGTTTTGATTTAATGGGATTATGATGTACTGTATTTCAATGGAGACAGAGCCCTCTAGTGGGTATAAAGCACAACTGCAACAGAAAAAGATCACGAATCTCTGACGTCCAATGCAAAACAGTCAGATCTAGGTGAATCAACTTGAAAATGCTCAAGCAGCACTATTTACACAGCATTTGAAAACCACAGTAAAGTTGAACATTATGTGGCGTTTCGACGAGTGGTGGAGGCAGCGAAGAAGGATGTCTGCTCTTTATTCTGGACGGTGCTTTTGCCGATCACTGGATTAGTCGGGCCGGCTCAGAGTCTTCCACTGTGCGGCGATCCACGCTGCTCTCTCCGGGCGTCGTCGCTCTTCTGGAGTTTGCCGTGGCTCCATCCCACTTCTGACACCAATGTGGCGTTTCGACCAGCGGTGGAGGCAGCGAGGAAGGATGTCTGCTCTTTAGTTTCACAAAACAGGAGCTTTATTGTGACAACAACTAAGCCCACTGCGCCGTGTCACCCCAAAAGCAACCCCCCTGAGACACGGCGCAACAGGAAATGAACACCAAAATAAAGGAAAACATGGCAGCATCACAGTAACAATAAATCCACACAGAACGCAAAAAAACGGAACGCAAATAAACCCCATAAAACACATAAAACAGCCCGAAATGGCCCAAACAGACCTGCCACCCATACTGCCTAGCGGCAGCAGGCACAGTCAATAAGGGCAGCGGCCCCTAGTGGCCCCACGGCCGCTGCAGTTATTTTATTTAGTCAGTTGTAGAAATTGAAACAGGTTCAATCAATGACGTATAGAATTACTAGACCGCTCGCTGCTCGGCGGACAGCAGCGGCGCCATGGCAAATCGGCGCTGACTTCCGGTAGGGGCAAGAAGCAGTGGGGCGCTATGTAATCCAGTGTAAATACACACACTTCAAGGCTTGCTGGTCATCACTGATGGGACAATATGTGTTATGTTATGGCTTTTACTGTTAGCAGACAGTAAAATCTCTGTCCTCGGCACGCTGTCATGGCATGTCATGGTTGTTTAGGTCTCACAGACAAGAAAAAACAAAGCATGTTTTTAGTTGACAGATGCTGACTTTCAGTCTCAATAACTCTTACACAAAACGTCAGTAAATTACAAAGGGCGCCTCCATCCCATCGTTGTGAGGTGGACTACATGCTACAAGCTCATTTTTATTAAAAGAATCTGTCTAACAAGCATGAGAAACAATATTAATTTCTACAAGCAGCCGGTCCTGCTGTGGGGTTAAGGGACCGACTACAATTTACAAGACGCTGCAACAGTGAAGATAAACACCAAAAAAAAAAAAAAAAAAAAAAAAACTAACACAAAAAAAAGTAAACGTAATACCACCAGTGGGATTCACTGCAGTGTCACCATAATCACCACAACCTTCATTTGTCTCCTATCAAATTTATTGGATATGGCGTTTGTCTTCACTGTTCCAGCGTCCTGTAAATTCTAGATGGTCCCTTAACTGCTGATCGAAATCAATGTTTCTGCCAAAAAAGAAATAATGCCAAATAAGAAAGTGTTTTAAACAATTTTTCTCCAATTCAAATTATTCAGTTGGACTTTCACAGCTGCTCAGACCCACATACCTTGGAATGGTTGCTTTTTTCCTCCCACAAAAATGGTGATAAAAAGTTTCTGGGGGAGCAATTGTTGCAGTCAGAACATGCACAGTATTTATGTAATATATTTATGTAATAATGCTTTAATGCTCAATAAAGAACTGAACTGAACTGAATACCTTAACATACAGAGAGGTTTCTCAGAGTAAAATGTAAGAGATAAAGTAGTGTAATAAAAAATCAAGTCAATTTAAGCAGTGGGGTCCACTGAATACAATGGGCACTCATTTCTAGAATAATTACAACAGATTGAGTGAAACAGCCAAAGGAAGACAACAAATGGAAAAAAATGAAAGCATGAAACACAGTAATTGCAATAAAAATTAAAAGTTTATTCACAGTAAATGAAAAAATGCACACAATGACATATTAATTGCACATTCCGTAGTCGCAGGACACACTTGTTTTTGTGACTTCTGTTTCCGAGGAGATAAATAAAAAAAAAAAAAAAAAACTCCTGGGTCTCCTGGCTTGGTGTTCACAATGTATCTCAAGCATTGTGACTTGATTCCAACACAGAAGTTTACTGTACCTTGGTAAATCACGAAACACAAAGTCACATACCATGCTGGCGTCCCACTCAGAATCCGCTTTTTGCCCCTACCGGAAGTCAGCTGCGATTTGCCGTGTCTCAAGGGGCAGTGAGCGGTCTAGTACTTCTATACGTCATTGGGTTCAATATTCTCAAGATGGTGTCATCCTCCATGACAGCACTGTGTGTGTCTCTCTCAGTCTTATGGCATTGTTTGCAATCACCACTGTAGAGATGGTGTTCTTGTTGTAGAGTGAAAATGTGTCTTTTTCCACCTCTGCAAGGTGTTCTTTCAAGCCATTGTGCTACAGAGTAAAATCACAGTAAATATCACAAACCACTGTACACTACAATAAACTAAATCTGAGCTGCAGTGAAGCTGTGAATCTAAACTGAAAATGTAAAAAGTGACACATTCTGTAAGCTTCATGTATGACTCAATGAAAGTAGTTCATTGCAGATTGTTTGGTCCTGAATTCCTGTCGTTATACACACCTGTTCTCACAAGCAAATGTTTGAAAAATTAGATTTACAGTGCTTCTTCCAACATTTGCCCGCATCCTTCCATCAGCCTCGGCCATTATGAGGCTGTGATGCACAACATGATCCACAAGTGGAGCCCTAATTTCACCAGGAACGTACATGGCCTCTTCTTCCAACCGCCGTCTTGACACCGCAGCTCATCCGTAGTCATTAAAATCAATGCTGTGGTGCACACCGGCCGCGGTCCGGCTCCGGAGCTCCGCAGAGGCTAGGATCCTATTTTTCCGCATGCCGCAGCCCTACCGCGTCAATTCAGACAGAATTAAGTCGGGTGCCTGAAGGAAACGCGATACGTGTTCCAAAATAAGTGACTTCAAAATAAAATCTGTGTCGCGTTTTTGCCTTAATATTCTATTTTACTTTTTCTGGTAGAATACAGAACGTGATGTAGTCATCATACGCGTGAGAAGAATGAACGGTTTTGTACTTCGTCACTGCAGGAAAGTCAAACGACACCAAAACGGCTCTGTGTTGAATGATTGGGCGGGTTTCTGCCAAATCAAGCTTCTTTTTTGAACACGTCGGACGGGTTGATGAAATGATTGTATTGATGTGTTTATTATACAAATACGGTTTTGACGTGCATTTTCAACTGAGATGGCGGTTTGGGCTGCTTTCTGTTGAGTTGAACGGGTTTCATATTGTTTTCGGGGGATAGCGACAGATCTGGCAACCTCCTCTAGCAGACTGCAGAAACACCGCAGGCGGTGTGAATGAAGTGCTGCGGTGTATCCGGACCGGAGACGGACCACATCCAGTGCGCATCAGACGCAAGTATAGTTCATTTTGACTGACAGGAGCAAATGACCACGTTAAATGCCAGAGAGTTGTATGAAAAGCATTTGATACACGTCTAAAAGTATCTGCAATTTGTAAGAACGACAAACTGCTATTACAATGTGTACAAATGGCTGAATGTTGTAGAGGTTGAACTGTTGTACAAAAGTGAAACACAATGTGACAAAGGCACCAGAGCGACTGACAAAAACACAGGGCAAATTCTGAGACTTGAATCCCCCCTGGCCCCCAGCAGCGCCGAGTGCATCGTCAAGGCTAACCATAAATGGGATGGTTCAAGGGCCAAGTACCAATTAACCATGGAAGGATCAATGAAGTACTTTCCAGGTCACAAACCAATTTGACAGAAAACTCATTTTGAAGCCTCGGGTCCAACTGGCTTGAAAAATTTGGTAACACTTTATAATAACTATCCGCTATAACTACTTAATAGATCATTAGTAAACTGTTAATTCATGACTTATTAATGATTTGCTAAGTATTGTTAAAAGTCTGTTAAGGATTCTATCTATACCTTATAGATAGTTAGTAGATAGTTAGTTAACTAATAGTTAATGAGTTACAAATGACTTTTTCAATGACAGTTAACAGTTTAATGATTTATAACTGGGCCTTAGAAAACGGTCAATACATAACTTACAAGCTGTAAACGCGCTATGAATGACTTGTTAACTGTGTGTTAATGGTTTATAACTATACCTTATAAATTGCTACGTTAGAACATGCTATTCATAAATTACTTACTAATGGGTTGTTAATGATCAGTTAATAGTTAGTATATGTTATTGGGACGTTATTCTAAAGTAGCAACAATACCTCATTCATTAACAGTTGTTAAATGTTACTAACAGCTAGTTAATGAGGAATAGTTGCAACTTTAGAATAACGTTCCAATAACGTATATAAGCTAATAAGTAACATATTAACTCACACTTTACAGATCAGTTGTTCATGGTTTGTTAACCGTCTGCTAATACAGTGAAACTTTGTAGAACAACAAATGGTTGAAACAAGTTCAAGGTAAAGAAATTTGATGTGATACTTAAAATATCCAATCTTTGTACCTCAACCTTGTTCCACCCATAGGCTCTTCTGTGTGCTGTGTTTCACCAGAGAAACACCACAGATGAAATGTTGAACATTGTGTTTATTATAAAGAAACACAAAAACACCATCAGCCATCACATGGCAGAACAGTACAGCAGCATACAAACCCATGAGGTTGGGGCACTTTTTGTGATAAACACTGGACAAACAGAATTTTAGAGGGACATTTAATGTCCATACATCACAGAAATGTCATGGATTATTCGTCCTAACGGCCCTTTGCGATGCTTACGGGCAAGCCACTCATGCCACTCGATAACTCGAAGATGGTCTACCAGTAACTCCTCTGTACGATTCCCTCTGAGTCTCCACACAGTTGCCTTGACCGTTCTCCAGGCCCTCTCTATATGCTGGGTATGTGCACCTGTTTGAGCATCAACATATGACACACTGTGATTGACAGTGTAGTGGGTGTAACCAAGCTGAGGTAGAGCATTTTGATAAGCCCGCCACTCATCACTTATAATTGTAGATCCCACTTTAACATGGTGAGCTATAAGTGGCACCAGATCTCTCCTCCTTCTTCTCTCGACCAAGCGAAGAACAGGCTTTGCATGTCTTCTCCCTCTCCGGTCCACACCTAGCATTCCAAACACCCACTTCTTCCTCTTCCAGCCACCAGCCGTCCCCAGCCGTCCCCGTCCGTACTGTTGAAAACATAAAATATTTGAATTCTTCTTCTTTAAGCGAAATGACTAATCTGCCATTCAATGTTAATTTGGATTTCTATCTTGTTAATAGTGCTTGCTGCTTGCCTTTCTTTTGTGTCTGATGTGGCTCTCATCAACAGTGACAAACTGCTGGCGCCCCCCGATGTATTGGCCTCTTGCTTGTTGGTATCTGTCCATCGCAGTTGTACACACATCTCGCAGCTTGCAGGCCATCTTGGACAAGGTTGCTGAGCTTCCAGAAATATCATCGTTGATCATGTCCACTTGACGTAGACGCAGGCCTTGTGCAAATCTAATAAAACAAGGCAAATAATCATTATACTACAGTTCTTTTGATATTTTTGGCTTGATACACAAAGTTTACATCTACTGCACCCCAATATATGAAAACTGCCCACAACTATGTTGGTAAAAACAACAATATCGATGGGAAATATATTTTGTGGGCTTTTCTAGAGTTCTGTCAATACATTTGGGACTAATAATGTGGGACATTTGTGAAATCCTATTTCTAATATTATTTGCCAGACCCCACATATTGAGAGGTCCAATTGCTACAGAGTCAGACATTCATGTTGCTCCACCAGATCTAATGTTGACCAACACAGCATACCATACATAACAGCAATTAAACATATTTCCATAATTAACCCATGAAGAATTCAAGCTGTAATATACACTTTTTAGCAAAATAACTCACAAAACTGTTACCATCATGAGTGGTGATGGCAGATGAGGCCTCATGAATGACTGTCTTCTATCTGGAGACACACTCCAACATAATAATCACAAGCTTTACCACAGAGTCTCCAGTTATTGTCTACGACGGCATAGTTATATACCAATCATCATAGACTGACAGAATAAAATCATATACTTACAACATAGCTTACCTGTACACAAAGTGCATCCAGTTGAAGAGTGTCACCTTTGACCTGCTGAATATCGATTTGTGTCTAATTGACCTCTTCAGTTTCCTCCCTCTGTGGCTGTGACGTTTGCAAACCCTGAAGATACATACAAATTAAAATAAGAAACACACAGGCCAGGATGGTGGCTAGAGCAATCATTCTCAAACATTTTGATGTGAAGGACCCCCAAGTTAAACCTACACTAAGGAACTTTTCAACCTTAATGAAACGTTTTAATATCTTTTGTGATGCTACATTGACTTACAACTACTTTAATGACCCTCTGTCACGGGCTGAGGGCGTCAGTATTGCTTTCACTTGGACTAAGCAGCTGTGAGGAGGGTGGTAGGAACCCCGCACACTAAAAAGCTCCAAATGTGCGGACTGCTTTACGGCATGCGTCACATCATGATATAACATTGTTTAGCCACCATTAGATTCATTTAGATTCATGACCTCGTCGCTATCCATCCTTCACACAGCCACTGGAAACAAATGAAGGCAAGCATGGACTTTGTAGTACATCATGTATAAAGCATTTTTCTCGTCCTGGTTAAATTAAAATCGCAGATAGCGCTTTTAAGTGGTGTCGTGTATATCTAGAAATTAACATTAATGTTAATTATAATTAATGTATTAATATTATAATATATATTGGATACTATGATTAAAACCATTTCATTTTCACTTGAATTCTGCTGCATGTCTGTTGTCACTTCAAGCAATAAAAATAAACTCACCATGTATAATTGTCCACACAAACTGATTCTTTCAGTTTCATCTTGTGTTTGCATTTTTGGCATCTCATCCGTCTTCTCAGAAGCCTTTTCTTCTGCATCCTTTTGATCAGTTCTCTGTGTCTTCTTTTAGATTTAGTTCTTCCCTCAATAAGCTCTCTTAGCTCAGTGGCTATACCAGGCATTATTTGACTGCGGTATAACAATATTAGGTTTGAAAAGGCCCAACCGATTTTTCTAATTCCAGGTTCTTTCCACACACATCACACAAGCTTCCCGGTTTCCGTGGCTGGCTCCCGCCAGAATACAGTTTGAATGATGAGGGTGAAACCAGCCAATCAGAATAGTATTTATGGGCTGGAGGCGGAGCCACCGGCCTCCATCATTTTGGCTGGTTGTCCGTTTGTCAATCACCTGGCATCACCACGGTGCTCGGATGAATGACAACCGATACAGCAACCCAGTCTCACAGCAATTCGTGCTATGAGTCACGTAAATTAATCTATTGCATCGTGTCCGGGAGCACGATTTGCACTTTTTTTTCGTGTCCCACGTCACTCTTTTTAAACTAATACATTTCAATGAGAGTCGCCTGGCCACGCCCCCCTCGCGATTAAACGAGGCATAAACTATTGTTTCTTTTATCCGGACACTCAAATAATATCCAGCATTACTGTTATTGCCCTGTCCACGCTGAAGGTAATTTTAAAGATGTGTGCACCCACATAGCTGAACAGGAAAATGCTGGAAACATCGCGATCATATCCATTCAAATATAAAAGGGGAGAAAAAAATTATCCACTGTCTGTATGGTGGAAATACATATTGGCGATCTACGTGGTTACATTCTCAGTTCAAATGTGTTCAATAGTGAGCAAAGCGACATAACAAAGCGACTTTGACCGGGGAGGAACGGACATGCAGCGCAGGAGGCACCTACGACTGGTTACCGGCTGCCGACAGCTCAGCCGCGGGCAGCCGGTTCAGCTGCTGCGCTGCTCCCCTGCTCCGCTCGTCGCGCGCGGGCGGGCGACTGGGCTGTGCAGCCGCGCGCCGTGCTCCCCGGTTGGGAGACTGGAGGAAAAATTGAGTGATTATGGTGACTGACAGGTTAGAAGAGGACAATGTGCCCGGAGCTTTATGTCGCCGTTCTGTGTGCACAGGCTAGTTTAGCTACAAGCACGCAGGCTGTTTGCTCACGTGACCTAACCGCAATGCATCATGGGAATCGTAGTGAAAAACAAGACGGGGGTTCGATATGCACAATAACCCGCCGCGTGCCTCTCATATGCACATCTGTTCGGCAGGTTTATGCACCAAATCATCCGTACTTCCACATCTGCCCGGGACGCTGCGCCAAAATCATCTTATAGACTGTCAGTGGACAAAAACCATTGATCCAGAGAGCGGAACAGTCGGTATCGCGAGACCTCAAGATCTCGCGGGAATAGCAACATTAGCAGTCACACGGTTGCTGGCAAATAACAGAAATAAATCCAGATCGATATGTTTCTTCACTCTCGATTCATAAGACACGCATTACACTTTACCAGTAGCACATGTTCAGCTGCTCATACGGTTTATTGGCGTTCATAAGCTCATAAACGTAACCCTACGTTCAAACCCCATACGGAACTACAAAATACGTGACGTCATCAAATAGACTTGCATCAATCTGCCATGCAAGTTGTAGTTCTATCTTCAAAATACCCCTTATCCCTAAGTAGAAGAGTAAAACACACAAAAAAGTACATTTAGGGGTTTAGAGTGATGAGGAACATGCTTCTTTGGATTATTTTTTGAAATGAAACTGACATACATAAGTGAAATTTAGTTTTTACCACATATCGTGATGCCCCCTGCTGGTGATAATATCAAGTCGAACCTGACAGGATAGTGGAGTTCAAGAGCTTTGTATAACAGTTGGTCCCATGATTCTAGCATTTTCCATTGTCAAAATAGAAGCTTTAAAAGAAGCACCAAAGTCAAAGTTCAAAGGTCAATATCTCTGAGCAGGAGCAAATTCAAACTTCCAGTCTGCCATAATCTTACTCCCCTGATCAAGTCCTTTACAATGATGTATCATGCTTAGTCTCATGACATATTTTTAATTTTCCCTCTTTTGGAACCAGCCTTGTTTGACATGTACGTTTCAGGGACACATGTGAGGCTCGACGGGATGAAATGTGATTGAATTGAATTTATCTCAAATATAGTGGCCAAATTCTTCATTGAGAACGTTGTTTGAACTTACTGGAATGCTTTGTTGTCATTTCGGGTCTCTTCTTAAAATCTACACAGTCATAATTAGTCATAATTTCCAAATTTCTGTCGACTTTTCACTTTTTTTTTTTTTTTTAACACAAACATGGTGGGCTTCTCTAGCAGTCCAACCACCGGGCTTAGCAAGTTTTCTAGGGGAAACCCTGTCCTGGTTTTAAAAGCAATTACAGTAAAGGGATGTAATTTTCTGAATTTAACAGACTGGTCTAGCAGGTAAAACTTAGGCCCAATCCCAATTCTCTGCTTAATCCTCACTCCTCAACCTTGATCCTCAATCTCAAATTAAGTGCCTCCTAAAAACAAGTGTTAAGGAATGTAATGTCACTTGGAAATGGGACAACCCTTAAAGACAGTTACGTCCTTGGACCACAGGGGGCAGCACTGCGCTAGAGGGTAGAAGAAAGCCGAAAGAAGTGCAGCGTTTCCTGCAGGAAAAAAGTTTAGCCAGGGGGGAGCGCGCGGCGGGGAGTTTTTGGACCGTCGGGAGGGTGCTAGGGGGAAGCGCGACGCTTCTTTGGACCGTCCGAAGGAGAGAGACAGCGCACACGCGTGGACCGCTGTTTTTTTCCCCTCTCCGTTGTCAAGGCGGTGCAGAATTTAGTGCGGTAGCGGTGGTGGTGGTGGGTGGTGGTGGTGGGGGGGGGGGGGGGGGGGGGGGGGGGGGGGGGGGG